>NC_138875.1:14355020-14806589 GCF_965194805.1 Balaenoptera borealis | reverse complement strand
TAAGACCCGAGTGCAAAATGAAGAGGCATCTTTTCTCTACTCCAAGAGTAAATCCCTCTGCCCGTTCTCTGGATCCCATATTCCCGTGCCTACTCAGGATATTTTGATTTGCTCTCTCTCCTATGTTTTCAATCTTGTCTCCTCTATTACTGGTCCCTTCCTATAACCTCTTAAACTTAAACTGATGTTTCGCATTAAAACAGAATCAGCTACTGCAACAAACCCAGCTACTACAAAACATCATGATGATCAACAACATCAGTAACTCTCTCTGATTCTTTTTCCTTTCACAGTGTATTTCCTGAGAAGTTTCTACCACAGGTGCTTCCATAACCTTCATGAGCAAACCCCAAATTTTTGTCTTGCTCACCATTGTATCCTCAGTGTAGAGCATAGGTTTGAAACACAGTAGCACTCAATAAGTGTTTATCAAATAAATGGATTTGGGGATCTATTTTCTTAATATTTTTCCTTCTGATGATTGCTGAAAACTTCCTTACATTTCAGCTCAGTTATTTGTCTTGGTTTGGAGTCATCCAGATATTCCAATGATAGCTCAGTAAAAAGTGGCAAATTTAGGGCAACATTCCCATTCATTCCTGAAGAAGTGTTCAGATGTCTAGAAATAGAAAATTTCTACAAAAATGAACCGTGTTGATAGTAATAAGGATCTATAGGCAAGGAGAATTTATTCAAGAGATAAAATACTTCTGGCAGCTTCCCTTGTTTCCTTCTGAAGATCTACGTATTATTCTCAGTTACTACAATTTCATCAGATAGGAAAACTTTTTGGGTGCCAATACCACCAGAAACCCTTATTTTTTTATTATCACTTATTATCCTGACTGATGAAATTGTAGTAACATGTGAAAAGAAGATGAAACAGGTTGCAAAATGGCAGTCTAAGGGCATGTGCAGAAGTGTTTTGTCTTGCACAGGTTTAAAAAAGTTGTTGCCAACATTTGAAAATTGGACATTTTCACAGATTTCCAATTTCCGGCTTCTTTTGAAAAAAATTATAAGATCTGGCAATCTTGGGTATACATTTCCACTTGCCAAAAATTGGTTGGGGTTGAGGTTACACATCCATGGCCTCTTTAAATAGTGCTGAAGTTCACCATTTTGCCACAGTTCCCACCATTCTGTATTGTTTACCAGTCTAACTAACTTTCCTCACTTGAGTTATTTGCAGGGCCCTGTAGGTACTTAACTTTGGATGGCTGCTGATGATGGCAGTTCTTTGCCAGGAGTGACTTGGGGATGGGCTTCAACAAAGGCAACACTAGGGAGTAGGAGTAAATGACAGCTCTATTGAGTTGTCTCTTCAAACCTGTTAAGTTGATTATTCAACCCTGTTGACTTGACTAAAGAACTGGAAATTACTAGGAAAGGGAGGTTTACTTTTTAAACAGCAGTTGGTTTCACTGGAGCCAATTTCATTTCAAACAATTACTCTACTGACATTTACTAATCACTGAGTGGAGTGCTGGTTTTCTCAAGAGAGATTCTGTATTCATTTTACTTGCAGATGACTACAGTGATTAAGAGCCTTGTAGAAAGCTGTTAGGTACTATTTGAGAACCCTGCAGTATTCTTCTTCCTGCCTAGTTAGGTACTGAAGCATAAAACTGTCTAGAGAGTTTCACTTCAATTTAAGCACTTTTTTGTCCACTTGATGCTAAAGTCTTGGGTGATTCAGTACCTTCTGATAACGAAGTGTGGTTGATAGCTCTTCCATGCGCCATTACTTCAGTGTTTCTTTTAATCTGTTTCTATGAAAACTGTACAAATAGCACTGCCTAGTACTCAGAACTGAAACACACATTCCTAGTTAGACTTTATTGGTTATCAGTCACACCTCTTACCTTTCCTACTGCAGTGAAATAAATTTCATTATGCCTGGGAATCCACTTTGTTTAGAGGCAAACGTATCCAGTGTTGAATTCAGGATTAAAAGAAATATTTTGGTAATTTTTCAGGGCAATTATCTAAGTCTGTACTGGTATGTACTTTGCCCATGAACAAAAAGACCATTTACAAAGCTGATATTTTGAAATTGAACAAATTTTTTCTGTCATTAACAGATAAAAATATTAATAATAGAGTGTGATTTAAATAGTACCTCAATTATTCACATATGGAATATCTATGACAAACGTTAAATCAGCAATTTACACCTTTTCCCAAGAGTGGTGCTTTTTAATGCTTTTCTTTATCAAATTGTGTGTATTGGGATATGCAAACCAAACCAGATTAAAACCCAAGATCACAGTTGGCAAGGTAAGTCTTCTGTAAATATGGTCTCTCCATGTCAAAATGAAGTAGAAACCCATTTCTGGTTTGAAAATCTTCTGTTCTCAGTTGTTTATATCAGTGTTTGCCTTCATTAGGATGTGAATTCAATATTAGCAGTCGAAATTGATTATAAGTTATACTATGCTTATTTAATTCAGAATAAAACACGATGAACTAAAGTTGCCTAAGATACAGATAATTGCTGAGCTAACAGTATAGCACATAATGCACAGCAATATTTTTATTAAAAAAGGAAAAAGAAGAATTATTTAGAATTTAGACATAAGACTCTAAAGAAGTAGCCCACAGTGGTTACAGAAGCTGGGAGACCTCTGGAAAGCCCTTTTGGTTTCTTAGATTTTCTTTGATGTTGATTCTCTTCAGTTCTTCAACTGATCATAATAGACCAAGCTTCTGATTTATATCAGGTAAACCAATCATTTCTACTTTCATTCCTTACATATTTTTGGCCACCTACTAGGTTCTGAAAAATTTAGAAGGCCTGACGCTGGGCCATAATACTGCCATATCTTGGTTTTGAGCGCTTCATAAGTGGTCAGTTCAGACAACCTTTCATGGAAGCTCTTTCTTGTAACAGCTTGCATAGTTAATACTAGATTGGAAAGCTAACATCTCCACATAACACAGTGAGGAGAAATTCTTAAATAACTATGAATTCAAATAAAAATGTAAGGCCATGGGGCAGAAGAAGAAAACTGTAGCAATGTCTATATCAAATGATTTTATCCACCCTAAATGTCTTTTAGATCGTTCCTATAAAAATTTTAAGATGCTCTTGGAAGAATTAAGTTATCTAATTCCTCTTTGGCAAGTGGCAGGATGAAATAATTGATATTTTCTAGTGTAATTTACTCCTACTTTTCATGTGTTGCATACACACTGTCACCCTCAAAGATTTCATAATCTAATGGCCCTTTAGAAAACTACAAAGCCTTATGATGTTTAAAAATATGTCCATAAAGGGATTGATACTCCTCACACAGGAAGTGGAGCCTAATTCCTCTCCTAAGTGTCACTTGAATTAGTCACTTGCTTCTAATAATTAAATAAAGCAGAAGTGATAGTGCGTGACTTCTGAGACTAGGTCATCAAAGGCATTGGGGCTTTCTTCTGGCTTTCTCTCACATCACTTTCTTTGGGAGAAATCAGCTGCCACGTCTTGGGTAGCCTTTGAAGCCTCTAGCCAACATCCAGAAAGAAACTAAGGCCTCCTGCCAATAGCCATGTGATTGAGTCATAGCAAGTGGACCCTTCAGCCCCAATCCAGCCTCCAGGCGACTACTACTTTGGTTTACATCTTGACTGTGACCTCAGGAGTCCTGAGCTAGAACCACCCAACTAAACTGCTCCCAGATTCCTGATCAACAAACATTTTGAGGTGATAAATGATTGTCGTTTTAAGCTGTTACACCTTGGGTAATTTTTTACACAGCAATAGACAGCTAATACAAATACATAAACTACTCTGTAATGGTAAAAGTGTGTCTTTTCCAACCAGAGTTTCAACTGAAAGAAAAATTTGGTACTCTAATAGATGGTAATTTAATAGATTGAAAACACACTTGGTTTTTGTACTTGATAAAGGAAAAAGCTCCCCAGTCTCATGACTCTTTTCCTCTTATGCTGGCAAGGATTGCTGTTTTCCTCCTTGTCCTCAGTCCTTAAATAGCTTGTATATTGCTAAGAAAGGTGCACTTTATCAGAAACAGGATTTGAGTTGCCCATATTTGAGAAGTTTTGTGAAGAAATGAGAGCAAAATACGAAACTTTATTTTTGTGGTACAAATGTTTTAGCTTTCCAAGAAAAAAAATTATTAAGTTTCTGCCAGAGGGGACCCCTTTTTTTGGTATTTTTTAAAGAGAAAAATAGAGCCTACTGAGAACCATTTTCAGGTGGGGTTTTTTAATGATTTGGCTGAATGGCACATGTTCACAGAAAAAAAAAACCGATCTTCTTGCTCAAGGTCCTACATTATCCATTATAAGTTCTGTTCAGGAACTGTTAGTTATTTTAGCTAAGGTGCCATTGTGTATGAGGAGATTGGCAAACAAATATGTATAAAACCTTTTCAACACAGTGTTGTTTTGAGTATTAACCTTAGTTTCACTGCAGGTGTAAATCTGAAAATATTTAAAACCTTTATTTGAAGGCCACTATTGTTCAATTAAATTGTATCTCTTCCTTCCTTCCTTCCTTCCTTCCTTCCTTCCTTCCTTTCTTTCTTCTTTCTTTCTTTCTTTCATTCCTTCTTTCACATTAATGATGAAAATCTGCTCAAAGATGATTTCATTGCCATGAGGACAGGAATTGATGTGATATATTTTCAACTTGAAATATTCTAAATCATATTGGGTTTCCTATGTGCCATGTTAAAAAAAAAGTTGGAATCAATTATTTGTTTTTTTTTTTAAAAGTTGTCATATATGTGGCCATGTCACAGTTACCTTTACAATTTTGAGTTTTTACTCAAGCCAAAAGCATAGCAACCTTCATTTAGAACTTGACCTTTTAAGAAGAATTAAAGTTTTATTATATTTGGATTTAATTCTTTCCGTTTTGTTACAAGGGTAATGGCTTGTTTTATCATGAAAATGAAAATTGAGAGAAGCATTAGTTTGGCAAATACTGTTTTTCTTTCCTCTGTGAAATACATGCCCAATAGAAATAATTATGTGTATTTTTTGTGTGTGAGTTTTGGGATGAACAACTTCATTGCTTTCATCAGACCCTCAAAGTTGTCTTTACTAATGCTCTTGATACATTTTGTTTCTTTCCTTTTCCTTCTTTGGGAATGGCTTTCAGAAGTCATTGACATTTTTTTAAAATTTTACTTTATTTATTTATTTATTTCTGGCTGCGTTGGGTCTTTGTTGCTGTGTGCAGGCTTTCTCTAGTTGCGGCGAGCGGGGGCTACTCTTTGTTGCGGTGCGTGGGCTTCTCATTGCGGTGGCTTCTCTTGTTGCGGAGAATGGACTCTAGGCACACGGGCTTCAGTAGTTGTGGCACGTGGCCTCAGTAGTTGTGGCTCACGGGCTCTAGAGTGCAGGCTCAGTAGTTGTGGAGCACGGGCTTAGTTGCTCCGTGCCACGTGGGATTTTTCTGGACCAGGGCTCGAACCCATGTCCCCTGCATTGGCAGTCAGATTCTTAACCACTGCACCACTAAGGAAGTCCCAGAAGTCATTGAAATTTGACTCAGTCAGTTCAGCTCTATTTTACTTGATTCATTGATTACCTCAAACTAGTAAATTGGAAAGTTTTGCCAAGAGCTATTTGTTTTTCTGTTAGAAACATTCGTAATGCAGATATGTCAGATCTAACACTTTCAAAAACTATCAACTGAGGACTTTGAAACTATGCCATTAAATATATTAATTTTTGAAAAACAAATGTAACATGGTCCTTAGAAAAATGTTAATTATGTCTCTATTTTTGAGATTAAGGATGAACCCCTCTACCTCTGTTAGAGATGCCGTTATAATGTACCACATCTGCCCTTAGGTGATTGAACAGTGTATTCCACAGCTCATTATCTTTCCTTCTACAAGTATTCCTCAGAAACGTCACATAGTAAAATATTGGGAGGAATATATTTTAAAAGGGGAATAAATTAAAACACTATGAAACACTTTATATTTAATGCATAAAATTAATACAATAAAAATACAAGGTCTAGAATAAGTGCTTGGCAGAAATATTTTAATGATGTATTTATTTAAAGTAGATATTCATCATGATAGTTTATATTAACAATATCATTTATGTTAAATTAGAATGACATGAAACACATTTGCTTATTTTCTTTATTTACAGAAAGTAGTTGGAGAAGATGCCCTCAGAGTCTTTTTGTTGAGAACTCTTGGCAACTTAACAGTGAGCAGTGTTATTTTTCCTTAGAAAACAGCTCTCTTGTAAATTGGATGCTATCAAACAGCTCATTAGTGAGCTGTCTGGCATATGGAATGCATTTTCTTTAAAAAAAAAAAAAAAAAAAGGAAGTCTAGGTTGCTAGGCAACAGTTTATTTTAAACCAAAATTTAGATGAAATATTCTACTCTAACAATTAAATAATGGAAATATTTACATATGGAAGTTGACATGCATATTGGCATTCACAGATCACTTTTTATTTTTATGGAAAGGAATACTATAAATAATATTTCACATAATATTTTCATACCATATATTCCTTTGCCCTCAAAAGTTCCTGGGAATCACTCTTCAGCTCTCCTAGCCAATTCTGCCCTACCTTTGGTCTGCTATCCTTCTATAGTCTTTCTCTATGTCTCCTATTTCAAACCTTTATCAAAATCTATGTCAAAACAGGTCTTCCTATTTTGACAATAGATTGCAGAGTACTTCACTAATTCTTTTACACCCTGGGGAGTAATTTGTTCATAAAAACTTGAACTAATTTCAGGTATCTAGTTTCTACCTTATCAAAGTACATTATTTTTGTTTGAATATGAAATTATACATACTTCTTTATAGAAACACATCAGGAAATTAAAAATTGCCAATGGTCACACAATCCAGAGATGATCATTTCTTACCTTGTTTTGCCCTTTTATTTGTAATCCTTTTTAAAAGGTACCTATATAATTTATTTTTAGAGAAAAAATGAGATTCTGTTATACCACTGAATCCAAGACACCATCAAATATTAGACACACAATTTTTCATGTACTGCTAAGAAAGAAAAGCACTACCATTAAACTATTTGACAACGCTTTTAAAATTATAGATGTTTTATTTTATACCTTATTGAGGGAGCTTATTAGTTAGACATAACTAGTAGATATAATTTTATGATATAACATTTTTGTGCTTTTACAATAGGGAAAATATAAGAGAAATAAATTTGGTAAAATATTTTAAAAACTTCTTAAAATGCCTAGTCCCACATTTAAAATAGCTTTCTGATTTTTTTCATGCAATAGATTCTCTGTGCAATTGAAGACATTGGTGATGAAACAAGTCTCCAAGACTCTGACTTTTGATGAGCATGCACAAGCAATAACAGCTATGTCATTATATTACATGTGAACATACACAGAACATGTGAAGTATGTCATTATATTACATGTGAACATACATAGAACATGTGAAGTATGTCATTATATTACATGTGAACATATATACATACAGAGCAGTGGCTGGTGGTGATTATAAACTGTTTCTGGATTTCAGTTATATTAAATTATGAAAAGATGAGTATCTGAGAGTTGAATAAAGATGGTAACATACTGTAAATATTTTATGAAATATACATCATCAAAATATTGGCAAAATTAGATAATTATTAATATTCCATGGTGTGTATGTATATTTATGTAGCCCACACTCTATTATTAAACATTTAGGCTCTTTTCAATCTTCCTTTCTAGAAATGATGAAGCAATGAGAATGCTTCTATGTGCATGTCTTCAAATTGCTTCTAGAAAAGTTGTTCCAATTTACCTTTCTATTAGGAACAATATTCATCCTCTATCAGTGACAATAAATGTCCTCTAATCCATGTCTTACTACTTTATATTTCTTTTAGAGTATCTCTTTCTACTGATGCTCGGTACCAGCCTTTCTAGTTTGAAAAATTGATATACTTATGGAAAATACAAAGGCTAACCAATTAGTTTGTAACAATAGAACTGTTCAATTGTTCCTCTTCACACTCATGGATATGAACCTTTCCTTCCTTCCTTTTTTTTCTTTTTCTTTTCCTTTCTTTTCATTGTTTTTTACTTCTAGCTTTCCTGTACATCCTTTTCATCCCATGGAATCAGACATTTACATATTTCTAAGAATCAGGCATTATTACAAGATTTTTTTCCGATAAATATTTGAGAAAAGTGGTGAAAATCTTTTAAGCAGAGTTAATTTTTATTAACACTATTTTGCTTAAGACATGGCAAATAATTTATTGAATGGTCCTAAAATAAGTAAGAAGGTAGATGTTGTCTAAGGCTGTTCAGTTACTAGTGGAGTTCTTCAGTTTTAGATACTTAAAGGGAAATTCAATCAATTAAGTCCATATGAAATTAAAGTGAATAATGAAATCATGCTAATGGTCTAAGGTTTTTAAAAAAGATTTACCAAAAATTAAAAATAGCTGTAAAATTAGGTAAGTTTATCTCTACAAGTTGTGCCTCTACATTAATTGAAAATCACAGAAAAAAGATATATTTTGCTGTACTACACACACACACACACACACACACACACACACTCCACCACACACAATACTTGGCTCTGTTCTCAGAATTAGGGAAGGTGATAATACGACAAGCTGGGAGTATCAGAGACATTTAAAGTGGTAAAATGAATCCATAATGGCATGTATATGTGGAGTACAATATATTATCATCTGAAATAAATTAATGTGTAAACTTTTTTTCTCTATTTCTAGTAAAGAATCTGGTAGGACATGAGGCATTTTAACCACATTACTAAGAGTGAGCTCTGGAGATGGGTCTGGATTCAGATACAGTGTCAACCCTCAGTGACCTTGGACATGGCATTTGATCTGTTGAAGCCTCAGATTTTTCACATATGCAAAGAAGATATGCCAGTATCCCACAGGATAACTGGAAGGGTTGATTCTGATGATTCATACACAGCACTTATTTCAGTGGCTGATACATAAGAAGTGTTCAACCATTATTTCTTATTAGAATCATGGTTATATCATGTTAATAAGGGAGGAAGTGAGATGGTGGAACGGGTATCCCTTCTTGTTTTCTGAGGAAGGAAGCTTGTGTTACATGTGGTGCTGATATATTCACAGGAACTTTGTAAACCGTGGATGGTCCTACAAATGTGTAGTTTGGAAATTCACAGAATTCCATTTCTGCTTTAGCTTGGTTTAATGTTCATTCTGTTGCTATTCCAGGCTCGTTTACTTGGGGAGATAACTCATCTGGTAACAAATGTAGTTGATCTAATAACCTATTCCCTGTTGTAAAAGACATGCACAGGAGAACATGGCTAGAAAATATAACCTTAAATCTCTTGCTGCAAAACTATCATAAAAATAGTTAAAAAGAATGAACTTATGGTTACTGGGGAGGGGGGGAATGATGGGGGGGAGGGGTAGATTGGGATTGACAGGTACACACTGCTATGTTTAAAATAGATAACCAACAAGGACCTACTGTATAGCACAGGGAACTCTGCTTAATGTTCTGTAATAACCTAAATGGGAAAAGAATTTGAAAAAGAATAATAAAAATAAAGACTATGCTCTCATTAGGGGACCCTAGGCTAACTCAGATTTACCAGTCAGCCATGATTTTACCTTCTTCTGACCAATTTCAACCACTTCTATCAGAAGTAGAAGCTGTATCCACAAATGAGGTGAATAATTAAAATTATATTCTAAAAAATAGTTGAAAGGAGTTACATGTAAGGAGGTTTGGATGAAGGAAATGTAGTTCATTTATTCTTGTAGATTTAGTAGATTTACTAGGTCTGTAGTTGCCAACAAATTGTCCTGATAGACCATGAAGATCTCCATGGGCAGAGGATTTTTTTTTTCATCACTTGCAGTTCTTTCGCCATTAAGTCCAAATGTATTGCCTCAGGAAAGGAACAGCACAAACTGTCTAGAACATGGAAATAATTGCTCAATATTGAGTTTAAAAGCAGTTTTCTACAAGTCTACAGTGGGACAATGACCCTGACAGCCTGGATTTCAAGAGGGAAAAAAAACTTTCTCTCAATTGGTTTTCATATATCAACTCAAAGCATAAATGATTAAGCATAGAGAAAACTATTGAGAAGATGAAATGAGGATATGACACGAGGGAAGTCTTTGCTACACTGGAAAAGAAAGCTTTTCCTATCCTGGAAGGAATAGCCTGAAAGATAAATTGAATAACCAAGGGGTAGTAAGTCACCTAAGGGTATCCTAATTCCTACCCAAGAATAAAAATTTCTAGGCGAGAAGGGAAAAAGAAATATCCAGATAGGCTAGGAGAAGTATAAGGTATTGCTGTTGGTGAACCATTTCTCTGGGTATAGCTTCCTAGAGAAGTCCCATGTTTTATATGGCTCCATGCTCAATATGGTATCCAATGTGGCCTGGAAATGGAAGAATAACTGGGGCGGGACCTGGAATGGTGGACATGAGCACCACATAGGTTCCCACTCACTCAGCCTGGTTCAGAGAATGAATCTAAGAGTCTCTGGGCTCCAGTGAGAGTGTAAATTCTGGTAGAACCAGGGATGGAAGTCCTGGGGCCTAGGAAGAGGGGGCTGCAGGACACAGGTGTCTCTCAACCAAATGTAGCATCATTGCTGGATCATATGATAAGCTTATGTTTAGCTTTATAAGAAACTCAAAAACTGTCTTCCAAAGTGTATTTCCACCAGCAATGAATGAAAGTTACTGTTGCTTTGTATTATGACCAACAATTGGTATTGTCAGGTATTTGGATTTTAGCTATTTTAATAGGTGTGTAGTAGTATCTCATTGTTTTAATTTGTAATTCCCTAATGCCAGTTGATATTGACCATCTTTTCATATGCTTATTTGCCATCTGTATATCTTCTTTGATGAGATGTCTGGTTAGTTGTTTTTTTATTGTTGAGTGTGAAGAGTTCTTTGTATATTTTGGATACAAATCCTTCTTCAGATATGTTTTGCAGATATTTCCTCCTTTGGGTGGTCTGTGGGTGGTCTTTTCATTCTCTTAAAAGTGTCTTGCAGAACAGAAGTTTTTAATTTTAATAAAGTTCAACTTATCAATTTTTTCTTTCATAGATTGTGATTTTGACGTTGTTTTTAAAAGTGAATCACAAACCCAAGGTCATATAGATTTTCTCCATATTTTCCTCAAAGTTAAATAGTTTTGCATGTCCCATTTAGGTCTATGATCCATTTTAAGTTAATTTTTGTGTAATGTGTAAGTTCTGTATCTAGGGTCATGTTTTACATATGAATGTCTTACACAATTTATTGAAAGAACATTTTTTTCTCCACTAAATTTCCTTTGCTCCTTAGTCAAAGATCAGTTGATAATATTTTGTGGGTCTATTTCTGGGCTCTCTATTCTGCTCCATTGATCTATTCTTTCATCAGTACCACCGTTTCTTGATTAATGTAGCTTTATTATAAGTCTTGAAATTAGATAGTGTGTCTTCCAACATTTTTATTCTTCTTTAGTATTGTTTTGGCTATTCTAGAGCTTTTGCCGTTCTATATAAACTTCATAATTACTTTATTGATATGTGCAAAATCACAAACTGGAATTTTGATTGGGATTACATTGAATCTATAGACTGAATTGGGAAGAATTGACATTCAAACAATGTTGAGTCTTCCAATCCATGAACTCAGAATATCTCTTCATTTGTTTAGATCATCTTTGATTTTTTAAATCACGGTTTTGTAGTTTATTGCATAAATGTCCTGTACATATTTTGTTAGATTTCTATCCAAGAATTTCATTTTCTGGGTGGTATTAAAAATGATATTTGTTTTCAAATTTAAAATTCAGTTGTTCATTTCTAGTATATAGTAAAGCAGTTGCCTTTTTAATATTAACTTTATATCCTGTGCCCTTGCTATACTCATTCATTGGTTGTTGTTAATTCTTTGATATTTTATACACAGATAATCAGGTCATCTGTGAACAAGAAAAGTTTTGTTTCCTCTGTCTCAGTTTGTATTCCTTTTCTTTCTTTTTCTTGTCTTTTGCACTCTCTAGGACTTCCAGTACATTGTTGAATAAGAGTGGTGAGAGAGGACATTCTTGTTTTGTTTTTGATCATAGGATGAATATGTCCAGATCTTACCACTAGGTATGATGGTAGCAGTAGGTTTTTTTGTAGATTTCTTTATCAGATTGAGGAAATCTCCCTATATTCTCAGTTTGTTGAAAATTTTTATTGTGACCAGGTATTGGATTTTGTCAAATGCTTTTTCTGCCAACTGATATAATCATATGGCTTTTCTTCTTTTGCCTGTTAATGTAGTGGATTAATTTTCAAATGTTGACCAGGCTTTTACACCTGGATTAAATTTCACTTGGCTGAGATATATAATTCTTTTCATCTCCAAATGTGTGGGGTATTTTAGCTATCTTTCTGTTATTGATTTCTTTTTTTTTTTTTTACTTTTGGGTTTTATTTATTTATTTATGGCTGTGTTGGGTCTTCATTTCTGTGCGAGGGCTTTCTCTAGTTGCGGCAAGCGGGGGCCACTCTTCATCGCGGTGCGCGGGCCTCTCACTGTCGCGGCCTCTCTTGTTGCGGAGCACAGGCTCCAGACGCGCAGGCTCAGTAGTTGTGGCTCACGGGCCCAGTTGCTCCGCGGCATGTGGGATCTTCCCAGACCAGGGCTCGAACCCGTGTCCCCTGCATTGGCAGGCAGATTCTCAACCACTGCGCCACCAGGGAAGCCCATGTTATTGATTTCTGATTTAAGTCCATTGTGATCTGAGAATATTCTTTGGATACTTTTTATTCTTTTAAATTTCTTAATAGGTGTTTTATGCCCAAGAAAGTGGTCTCTCTTGGTGAATGTTCCATATGAGCTTGGGAAGAATGCGTGTTCTGTAGCTGGTGGATGGAGTATTCTATAAATGTCAATTATGTCAAGTTGATGGATGGTACTATTCAGGTAAAAAATACCCTTACTGATTTTCTGCATGTCTGATCAGTCAATTACTAACCGGGCAGTGTTGACATCTCCAACTATAATAGTGGATTTCTCTATTTTTCCTTTTAGTCCTCACATATTTTGGCACTCTGTTGTTGGTGTATATGTATTTAAGATTGTTATGTCTTCTTGGAGAATTGACCCCCTTTATCATTATGTAGTGCCCTCTCTTTATTCTTGATAATTTACCTTGTTCTGTGGTCCATCTTGTCTGAAGTTAATAAAGCTACTCCACCTTTCTTTTGATTAGTATTAGCATGATATATCTTTCTCCATTCCTTTACTTCCAATCTTTACATTTAAAGACCCATATATTTGGATATTATTTTTTATCCTCTCTGACAATCTTTGTCTTTTAATCCAAATATTTAGATCATTCCACTTAAAATGACTATTGATATATTTGGATTAATAACAACCACGTTTGTAACTTTTTCTATTCATTGCCAGAGGCTTCTTCTGCCTTTCTCTGGCTTTAGTTGAACTTTTTATTTTTAAGATTTTATTTATTTATCTATCTATCTATCTATCTATTTATTTATGGCTGCATTGGGTCTTCGCTGCTGTGCATGGGCTTCTGATTGTGGTGGCTTTTCTTGTTGTGGAGTGCGGGCTCTAGGCGCACGGAGTTCAGTAGTTGTGGCACGCAGGCTCAGTAGTTGTGGCGCATGGGCTTAGTTGCTCCACGGCATGTGGGATCTTCCCGGACCAGGGCTCGAACCCGTGTCCCCTGCTTTGGCAGGTGGCTTCTTAACCACTGTGCCACCAGGGAAGTCCAGTTGAACATTTTTTAATGATTCCATTTTATAGCCTTTTTTTGGGTGTATCAATTATACTTCTTTTAAATTTTGTTAGTAGTTTCCCTAGAATAACAGTATACATTTTTAATTACTCTATGTCTACCTTCAAATAACACTAATTCACTTCACGTGTAGTGTGGGTGCCTTATAAACAGAGACTTCCCAATTCTTACCTCCCATTCTTTGTGACACTACTGTAATTCATTTCACTTATCAATATGCTATAATCACCCAATATATTACTATTATTACTATAAACAAATATTTACCTTTTAGGTCAATTACAAATAAGAAAAATAAAAGATTTTACTTTATCTTATTTATTCCTTCTCTGATGCTTTTCCTTCCTTCAGCAGATACATGTTTCTGACCTCTATCATTTTCCTTTTGCCTGAAGAAAATCTCCAAATATTTCTTGCCATGGAGATCTGCTGGTGTTGAGTTACCTCAGTTTTTGTTTGTCTGTAAGAGTCTTGCTCATCTATTTCTTTGCTGTATCCCCAGTGGCTAGAAAAATAACTGGTACACCACTAGTATTGAGCAAATATTTATTGAAAGAAGGAAAAAAGGCAGAAAGGGAAACTTAGATACATAGGTAATATATATGACATATGTGAATGTATGGTATGTGTGTGTTGTGTGTGAGAGAGAGAGAGAATGTGCACCTGGTGGTGTAAGGTGTAGAATTAGATGTTATGAACCTGTGGTTGGCAGTGAACAAGGTAGCCTAGGCAGAGACACTCAAAGAGAGTGTGTAGAAGGAGAAGAGAAAAAGGACGAATCCAGGACCCTGGAGAACACTAATGTTTAAGGGGCTATGAAGCCAGGGCTTCTGTGGTGGCACAGTGATTAAAAATCTGCCTGCCAATGCAGGGGACATGGGTTCGAGCCCTGATCCGGAAAAATCCCACATGGCACAGAGCAACTAAGCTCGTGTGCCACAACTACTGAGCCTACACTCTAGAGCCCGCGGACCACAACTACTGAGCCCACTTGCTGCGACTACTGAAGCCTGCAGCACCTACAGCCCATGCTCCGCAACAAGAGAAGTGCGCAATGAGAAGCCCACACACTGCAATGAAGACCCAACACAACCAAAAATGAAATAAATAAATTAAAAAAAACGGGGGGCTATGAAGCCAAACACAGATGCTAAAGCTGTAGAGGATTCAAGGTTTAAGAGGAAAGGAGTGGTAAAGAGTGACACATGTTACAGAGGGTCCAATGAGCTGAGGATGGAAACAGAGTCATTGGATTCACCAATTTGAGGCATATATTTCCCCAGATGGCTTCAATTAAGAGGAGTTTCTTCATCTCACAAAAGTTGGACATTTGTATTTCACTCCTAAACATGTATGAAAGAATCCTACAGGAAACAGCTTCATAAAACCTGCTGAAGAATTTCCTCTGGGGGTATTGCTGAAGTTATTGACCATTCCCTTTGTGAAAGGCAACCTGAGAAAGCATTTTTAGAGTAAGTACACTAAAATATTAGCTTACCACCAGGAACTGAAATGTTTTCTCCTGACTCAAAAAGGCATACTTGAGAGATTTTATTTTTCATGCTCCTGTAACCTGATTTTATTCATTTATCTATTTTCTGTAATGGTAAAATAAGGATACTAGAAAGCTCATCCATGCTAATATTATTGGAAATATAACATGAGACAATTTATGCAAAGCTCTTAGCATAGTGCTTGGCACATGGTTAAGTATTCAATTAATATTAATTATCATATATTTATATACAAAGTTATTTTATTCTGGTATAGGTTCAGAAATCCTCTGTAGAACAAGGTAGGGAGTGAAGAAAATAGTTGTTACTGTCAGAGGAGTTTTGATGGCTATAGATAAGACATGGAGAGATCAACCTACATATTATCCAATTCTTTGTTATTGTGATCTCTAAACTCTGCCGCACTAAATGCAGGATGAAGCTGTGTTGCTTCCATGATAAATGCTAGGTTCAAATTTATAGTAAAGCCTTGGCTGTGAGCTTTGCTGGGGATCTGGAAAGGTTGCCAAAGATTTCTTATTATGTCATGAGCTCTAAAATAGTTTTTCCATCATAGATGACACAGTTTGCCTTGATCCACCTCTCCTCTCACCCCGCCTACCTTGTGAGCAATGATGTGAGATTACACAGTAGTGAGGTATCTAATTTGTGGTTGTTTTTCTCCGTGAAATGTTAACAGGGCCATTAAATGATAGTGGCTTCATTTAATTCACAGACAAGAAGAATACATTTCTCACACATATTTTTTCCTGGATTAGACTTTCACACAAGTGATTCACCTTAAGTGACAATATAGCTGACAAAGAATTACTAGTTTCCACGATACCAGAGTCATGAATCCCTTAGTTGGCTAAAGTAAACTTTCTCCCTTGGATCTTGTTTTTATAAACTAGCTTTCTTTGCATTTTACTTCGGTTGTTCTATCTTCAAATGTACTTTTCTGCTGTAAATAGATATTGAGGGAAAAACAAATAGAACCAGTCGTTGTAGCAAGAGGAACAAAAGGATTAAAGTCTTAACTAATCAGATTTACTTTTAAGAAATATCATCTTGCCAGAAACACAAATATGGGTTTTTTTGGGGGTTGTTTATTTTAATGACATAAGTCATTTCCATTCATTAATGAATTTTCCCCATGGGTAATCTGTGTCCTTTGATAATTGATTGTTTTATTCAATAAATACAATGCATAAATTACTTACAGATATTTATTTATTATTGGTGTTCATCACACTTATAGTGACATCCTTTCCCCTCACTTGGCGGCACTATATCATGTTTCTATGCAAAAAATCAATTAATATGTAAGATCAATGAAGACAGGGACTCAGAAATTAGGATAATACTTGCCATATAATATTCATTCAATGACTATTTGTTGACTGATTGAATGAATCTGTGGGTTTGAACAGTGGCTATATTGCTAACTAGGGATAATAGTATCCGTCTTGTCAGAATGCTTTAAGAAGACCTTGATTAACAAATGTGGGTTTAAAGGAATGAGTTTGAGGCTGGTGGCAGAAGTGTAAGTTAACAAGCTGTGGCTAGAAAACATGGGAGAAATATAGAGTGCAATGTGGATGAAAGGGAGGGGATAACTTCCAGAAAAATATGAGAATTGGTGCTCAATCAGATTGGGCTGATAAAAAAGAGGGAGAATGTTAGGATGAACTGCAGGTTTAGGGTTTGAAGTATAAGACCCCCTAGTCAACCATTAATGCCTGAAGTCTCATCCACATGTATACATTTCTCAGTGAAACTCATTCTCCAGTCCTTGTTGTCTTTTCAAATCCTCGTGCAGTGGCTCTGAAACTCCTGGTATGTGAGCAACTAATTTTCTTGTATCTTAAATCTTTTAACCTCTTCACCTTAATTAATTTTGATTGCTCCCTAAAGTCACTGCTTCCTTTTCAGACAAATCAAGTAGATGATCTTCTTTTTCTTACACTTTATGTTGTTTGGGACCAGAGACTGGATGACGATCCTTCTCGCTTCATCTCCCACCATCATCGATCATCACCTGTAGGTCACTGCTATTTAAACCTATTTCAGAGACCCTTGCTCACACATTCAGAGGTCGTGCCATCCAGACATATCCCCAAGCCCACCTTCTCACTTTTGTCTTCCTATGACTCTTTGGACATTTATTCATTCATTGGAGACTTTGGCTGTTGGTTCTCTGTCTCCTCCTCCAACCCATTTCCCATCAACATTCATGATGATGCCAATCTTACATTTTGTCCTTCCAGTTTCTTGACCTCAATTCCAGTGTATTTTCCTTCCATGGTCATGCACTTGGCTTTTTTTTTTTTTTTTTAATAATAAATTTCCACCTCCCAAATCTCGAATGCAAACTTTCTTTTTCTCTTCAACCCCAAACTCTCACCCTTCCAACTCACTTGTGCAATCAGGTACTCAAACTACAACAGTTCGTCAACTCCATCATGACCTACAATTCTTTGATTCCAAACTGCTTTTTCACTATAGATGTTTATAGCCATTTACCTTTTTAGTTTTTTTTTGTTTGTTTATTTTGGGTACTGCTCAGTATGTTGATCCATCACTATAATCCTTCCCTTGAAAAAACTGTCAATTCACTCGTCCCACATTCTGATGGTCGTAATTGCCTTGCAACACCCAACCCTAGATGAACTCAGCCCCATGACCTCTATGCCCACGCTCAGGTAGGTGGACACAGTGAGAAAAAACCCAAACAATGGTACTCACTGGTTTAATTTCAAATGTCTGATCTGAAGCATTAGTTGGGCTCTCAGCACTGCCAGATAATTCAATATTCCGTCTCTTATAAGCTAAGTTTTCTTACTTTCCAAGCCAAGTGTTGCATTCTCCTCTCTCCTTAACCTCCTGTGCCATCTTTTTATTGGGATACTGTCATACTCAAAACTTAGAGTTTACTCATACATTAATGAAAAAGTAATAAACCATTACATAAAATCTCCTGTTTTCCTATTCATCTTCACAACTGCTCATATTTACAACTAATCTTTCTTCTTTATCTCCTGATACAACTGAGGAATTGACCCTCTTGCTTTCAAAGGCCAGTCTTTAAATGTACGTCCTGGAACCACCTGCCATCATCTCCTCAAGGTCTTTTGCTCTTGTCCTCTTCCCTTTTTCTTCTGCACGATCAGCTTTACATGCTGGGCCCGGTTATTCTCACGAGCATGCAAACACTCTCTAAAATCTCTCCTGCTCAAACAAAAGAAATATCTATAAACACACTCGTCTTGACCTCACCTCTGCTTGCAAGGCATTGGCTGCTTTTTTCTGCCATTTATTACAGCATAATCTCTCAACAGAGTTGTTTACATGTATGAACTTCACTTCCCCACCCATGATAGTTACAGCCCTGCTCCATGACTCCACGATTTTATCCAATTGGGGAACTTCTCTTTATCCAATTGCCCTTTATCCAACTTGCCCTTTATCCAATTGAGGAACCTCTCTTCTATTACTAGTTTGTTGAGTGATTGTATCACGAGAGTTGTTGGATTTTGTGAAATGCTTTTTCTGCATCAGTTGGGATGATCATGTGTTTTTTTTCTTAATTCTAATAATATACTGTATTATTTTGACTCCTGTTTCCTCCTGGAGGCCTTCTGTTTCACTGATGATCCATATCACCTCACATCATCGGCTTGTGGGCAGGAGTGGGCGGGAAGGCTCGGTCACGGCTTGGGGATGGCTGCTCACTCCGGGTGAGCTCGGATGCTTAGTAGCCTGGGGCCAGTGACTTCAGACCCCGGTCTCCTGCCCACCTGTCTTTCAGTTTGAGATATGCTTGTTCCCCACAAATCAGTGCTGACTGGGGGGACCCTCTTCCCAGTTCCACTCTTAAGCTTGCTCCCTCTTATTTCAGAACTCTGATCTTTTTTAGTATACAGGACAGTCTCTCTGAGGACATGACATTTGAGCTGAGAGCTGAACGATGAGAAGGGGCCGTCAGTGGGAAGCTGTGGGAAAAAGATTCCCAGCAGCAGCCACTTGGCTGAGAGCTTTGTTCTAAGCTGAGCTTGAAGAGGAGGTTTCCTCTTGGGGACCCCCTCATACTCCCTGTGTCCTTCAAACTAGGTTTGAGGAACTTCCTTGAGCCAATCCATTCAGAGAATGAAAATCTTTTTGGTCACCAGTGAAACAAAGCTGCTGGTAGTTCTTAGGTTTAAACATAGAAAAAGGAACATAGGGCAAAGAGAGTACAGAAACAATGTTAATTAAAGAAGAAATTGGGAGAAGAATAAAGGGTGGAGGAGGGAGAGTGAGAGAGACTTGCACAGCAGAGAAATTACCATTGGGCTGAGATGAGCTCATATTATAGGTGGTGGTAAATTCAGGCTGGAAATTCCTTTTCTTCCTAAATGAATGTAAGAATTTAAAAAAAAATTTCTTTTGACAGGTGAGTCTTCTACAGATATGGAAAGAAATAGGTTCATTTACAATTTCTAAGCCAATGTTGTGTCATTCTTTCCAATTGAAAAATGCAGTAAAAAAAGTAATTGTTGTTGCTGTGTGATTGTAAAATTTTCCAGCTTGCTGAGATTATTCTCATTTCATTCTTCCCTTTCAGATGAAAGCAGTATCTTGAATCTAAGTTGTTCTTACTCGGCTCAGCAATTGATAAACAAAGAATAAAAAGGAAACAGTCGAAAGACTACATAATCAGAGATAAATGACCAAAATTTGAACAAAACTCATCAAAACCTCTGCCTGTATAAAGAGAGAACTGAGCAAGAAACTTAACTGTAAGTAACTCTTGTGGCTTTTCAACCATTAATTTACATTATCGTGTACTGCCCTTTACTTTTGAAAATCTAAAATTTCTTATATCCAAAGTCAATGAAATAATTCAGGTAAACTCAGAACTATAGACTGAGCAAAAAAACCCCTCTAATTACTCTTTGATTATTCACAGAATCTTGGGATTCTAAGGTTAGAAGCACTTTGAGAGTTTACTAAGTTTTCCTTCAGGAAGTTTATGTTGTTTCTGAGATTGAAGCAATTATCCTCACTCACTGTAACAAAATGACTTTTCTGGTCAACCTGCAGTCTTCTTAACTCTCTATGCCATTTTGGCCATGAATTCCATCGACCTAGAGAACATTCCCAGTACTCATTTCACATACTGAATCCACATGAGTTCTCTAATTGCTATATCTATCTCGTTCTGAGTGTGAATGATACTAATGACAATGAGGATGGCAAATCATGATGAGTGAGAGGTTATATTCCAAATAAAGTATTAATCAGTCTTTGTAAGTCATTAATTAGGAACAGGACATGATTAACCACAATTCCAGATTTTTCAGAATGGACAAATTGTGGAATCATAAACAAGAACACTAAACTGTTCTGATTTGGGGGAACTAGTTTCTCGGAATTGATGTCACTGCTAAATATCTGGAAGTTAGCATCTAGGGACATATTTTAAAATTCACAAAAACTCCACACGCACAAACATTAAATATCAATAGATAAGTATATGAGAACCGATAGCTTCTTTCATATAAAAAGGGACAAGACATTTGCTGAAGGCATGAATTAATCTGTGGTAAATGTTGCAAATTTTCCCTATTTTCTAAAGATATTCTGTTGGAAAAATAAATGCAGGCAGTAACACATTTCCTAAAGGAGATTTTCCCTTCAAATCAATATTATCTCTCTTTAGGAGGATTTTATTTTTATCACTGTATGTCCTTTTTTAGGACACATAATTGAAATGATACTATCAGTCGATGACAATATATGCTCTTACTTTATATATACAATTTATAAAAGAAGACCAACCTTTTCTTTAGTTAGGGATCACTCTTCATGTCTGGTATCTCTATCTCTATCTCTATCTCTATCTCTATCTCTATCTCTATATATCTCCTAATGTCAAGCCTGTTTTAAAAGCATAGCATTCCATTATTTCCATTATTCCATTATTTCATCACCTATTTCATTTTTCTCTAACTATCCTTTCTCTAACTCGATTCATAAATTTTGGTATGACTTTAATTATATAGCTTTCACATTCCCTACATAAAAGGAAAAATGTCCTCCCATTGTGTTTCACTTGCAGGAGGTTTAAAGGGCCCAACTCTGATTTTCAGATGAGATCCTTTGGCTACTATGTTTATTTTTTCTCATAGGATTTTGTTGTTGCACATCTCCCTTTTAAATGTGAATTTTATCACATTTAAGCATTTAATCTCAGGATTGCCTTATGTAAACTCATCCAATAGGAAATGTACACAATGATATTTTTTATCAAAACAAATATGCTAAAACTTCATATATTCAAAATATCTGCTTAGACCGTTTATCCGTGGTAGCTAGCAGAATTCCCTGTTTAATCTGCAGAACATGTATTACTTTTACTTCATGATAAATAAGAACATGTGGGACTGTCTCATTTCTAGTTAGAAACCTAGAAAATGTTTTCCTTATTCATCTGGTAATATGAATATTATCACTTCTTTTAAGCATCTGAGGAAACAAATAAAAAAAGAAACGACTTCAAACAGTCAAGATGATTTAGAAGCTAAAAAACTAAGAATATAAAATGGAGGGAAACTTGCCAAGGATGAAAAGGAGGGGATTAGGTAAACTAAGTGGAATGCAAATTTATCAGTTATACATCCTAGAATCAAGGTAGAATATTCACATGGTGTGGCTTCAACATTTTCCAGATACAGATTCTATTGACTTGAAAATTAGGGACTGAAGTAGTGTGTGCAGGTGGGCAGGAGTATCTGCTTGGCATTTAATATTTTTGTTGGCTTGTTTTAAACTGATATTTGAGCTGTATAGTCAGTTGTTAATTATTTATGCCCGTAGAGGGAAGCAGTGATGTAGATGATCCAAAATATAATTTATTTTTGGCTTTTAATGGGCATTTTTGTTTATAGTAATATGGAAAGTCAGCATTTTCTGGAATCTGTGACTGTTCAAGCAAAATATTCTATTGACCTCTATTGACCAAAAACATTTTTGAAAAAAGGTTTATCCTCTCAACCTTAATCCTGTTTTCCACCTCAAACATTGGAAATGCTAGGTTTGGAGAGTATCACATTTCACTCACTCTGATTCCAAGCCATGGAAGATATGAGAACTTAAAAATGGTATGCTTCAGATGAGATCCCAAGAGTTTAGAAGAAAGTTTCTCATTCAGAAACTACAATGTGTGACTCCCCCCCCTCGGGGGTCTGCCTCCCCACTGTGGCAAAGTATCCACTTCCTTAAATCTCTATAAGGAGAAATTGTTACTCATCCCACACTCTCTACCTCCTTCATCTTGGAAAATCCTTATGGCTTATAAGCTTGGCCTTGCCCTGGGATGACTTATCCTCTACAGTACATTTCACAAAGACTGAGTGTTTCAATCTTGACTGAAGCAGGAGTGGGCAAACTACCAAGTCCAACCCCTTTTAAGATCTCAGCCTTGTTAGTTGCAGATAATAATTTTATCTGGTCATCTAGAAAGTAAAATTTTAGTCAGACCCCTCCCAGCAATAGAGCCAGGAGTGTTTAAATCCATATAAAAGAAAAAAAAATCCCTAAAGCTACATAGACTTCTGTATAAATTAAACTACTATATTGTGATTTGGAACAGTATCAACAATTATAATTTGTTTGTTGTAACCCAAACTACTAAGTATTTTTTGTTTGTTTGTTTTGTAATATGGGTAAACCACAGTTCCACTCATTGCTGCTGAGTTTTTGGGGCTCCCTTCTTTGGTTTTGTTTTTGTTTTGCATTTAGTGGGATTTAAGATGGCTATCTGAAGTGAAAAGAAAAAAATGGCTTGAGTAGAATTTTACTTTCCCTTTTTTTGGTTCCAATTTAGCTCCCATTACATTTCGCCTCCTACCCAAGATGAACGGAAAAGTAATTAATATTTGAGGGTATATAATATTTGCCAAAAGCTTTACTACATTTTTATATGAATCGTATAATTTAATAATCATGTAAACCAGTGACTAAAGTTTATTATCTATTTCCACTTTATAGATAAGGAAACTCAGACTTTAAGAGACAAAGTAACTAACTTACTTAGGGCCCCATAGCATGTGAGCAAAAGGAGTGAGAATTTTGCCCAGGAGAAACTGTGTCTGTTAGATATGATTTGATAACTGCTCTGAGACGGTAAAAATGATAGAACCAGCACCCGGAATTCTGTCATCCACAAGGCTGGGGTTGCTGCATGGGTCAACACACAGAGGGGTGGAACCAGGAAGAGTTGTGCTTCAGCAGGCAAAAGAACACCTAAATGGGAGGGCAAAAAAATAACCCATGGAGGCCCAGGGTGTGGACAGTGGTGCACAGCAGGTGAGCAGTAGAGAGTGCCCAGTGTAAGGGCTTCAGGACCTTCCCTTCATCCATGGCGAGCGGGCGGGCGGGGATGCTCACATTGTCACGTAGCTCCTCAGGGACAGGCAGGGATGTCAGGATGGCCTGTTAGCAGGCAGCATGCAGTAACGTCAGATGCCAGATCGTTGGACTGTAGTCACCCTACATCCTAGAGGCTGGGGCACATGGCAGATAAAAAGGGGAGGAAGCAAGCCAGAAACCTAGTTACCAATGCTTAGAACTGAGATGCAAAGAAAAAAGTCGATCACCAGCAAGGGTGATTTCATGGAGGGTTTCAGAATGGCTTCCCAAAGCCCTTTTGCCTGAGCTTAGGCTTGTCTTCAACCCTGGGATGCGGCTGATCCTAAACGTGGGCTGTAAAAGTGCATGAAGGAGACTGCAGAAGTAGGGAGCCAGATGAAACAGGACACTAGACCCTAAAACATGTGTAAAGAGAAATTCAAAGCTGAATAAAAATAGTTTTTAAATATTACCTCGCGATTCAGTTAGTTATCTGTTCAGAAGATGTGGACAGGCCAACATTGAAACAAATTAAGGCTGCATTGTTTCCAAGGAAAATTTAGCATCTACTCAGGCACCTGGGTATGAGTTTTTGGAGCTCAAGGAAAGGATCAGAAGTAAGATTCTTGACCCCCTTTTCCAAGGGCATTGTGACAATGCATCTAACTTGCTTTGTGAATATATTTGGAACCAAACCTAATCACGTACATGCTTGATGGTGGATTTCTTAAGTATTATAGAAGAGGTAGATAAAAAAAAAATTGGTGGTTAAATTTGTATAAAAAGAACAAAATCAAAAGCATTGCAGCTGTAGCTCTCTGCACCTGTTTGCAATTCAGAAAGAGCACTGAGCAGGCAGAGAGGGAAATTTCACACTGGAATCACAGCTCAGTAAAAGTTAGACAGCCTGAACACTGTAAAATTAATTAAAACCCACATGCCATGGATGTTTAAAAGCCTATCCAGTAAGTGCCAAAACATTGTTACATCATCCACTTACACCAAACTGAATCATCACTTTCTTTTTTTCCTGCTGACAATATGTTCTGTGCTTAATGAGTCATGTCTGGCATTGCTTTGTTCAGCTGAACTGAATAAATGCCTTATAAAATTTTAAGATTTCCATATTATTTATCTTCTAAACTGTATACCTGAATATATTTGTGAAGAATTTTACCTTAACACCCCAAATGGCCTCTGAATGTTCCTTATTTAATTATAATTTAAACATCACACAGACAGGATAGTGGGTTGCTTATGATGAATGTTTCACTGCAAACCAGGTGGAAGGATTAAAGACTATATTTATGATGCCTAAAGAAATATTCCCTGGAACTCTAGGAAGAGTTACAAATATCTACCTCAACTAAGGTACATTTCCTGGAAGGCAGAAGTGTCGGGGTGAGTTACTCCATTTTGCTTCGGAAAGAAAGAAATCACCAGCTCTGTCTCCAGTGATTTCTTTGTGTTCTAGAGGACACAATGCAAACTCAGAAACTTATAAATTTGATAATGGAAATAATTTGGGGTTTCCAAAATCACGTTTGTTGAGGCAAGATATTTTAGAGGTGTTCCATACTGCTGGGCTCTATCTACATTTTCCCAGCTATGTACACTGGGCTACCCATCCTCCTCATTCCCAACATTCACCCTCTGGAAAAGTTTTGGAGAAAATATTTACCTCAAGGATGTTATGAGGATTATATTAGCTAAATCATTGAGTACTTAACGCTGTTTTAAAGTCATAGGAAGTGCTCAGTAGATTTTTGGCATTTTCAAAATTATTAATATAATTGTCATTACAGTTATGCATACAATCAGGCCTCCATATCCCCGGGTTCCTCATCCACGTATTCAACCAACTGCAAATGGACTGTACTCCTCCATTTTATATAAAGTACTTGAGCATCAGGGGATTTTGGTATCTGCCAGGGCCCTAGAACCAATTCCTCGTGGAAACCGAGGGATGATGTGTTTTAAGACATCATTCAAGCACCTCTTCCATTCTTGGCTCTCATTTTCTGGGATGTAAAATTTCCGACTTTGTGATTACTTCGGAACTTTTAGCTATCCAAAGGAAAGCAAAACAATTAAAATTTTAAAAGGGTATGAGCTGTGTACAGAAGTAGACCATAAGCTTCATGAAGGCATATTCTTTGTATCTCTTGACATTGAACACTATTAAACCACACTCTCAGGGGATGCCACTGATGACGACAATGCTATTGCTCCTCTGGGTCCTACCCTGTAATGACTTTGATTACTTCACTCCTCTCACTTTTATTTGTTTTCCTTGGCTTGGAAGAACCAACATAAAATTCCATTACTGAATAGCAGTGGAATCAATTATCACATAAATTCAGTGTCTGAGTCTTACAATCATAGTTACCATTTAAACATTGGAAACAAAATTCGTGCTGTCCTTTTTTCTAAGAGACCTTTTTTACTGTCTAAGTAGCAACTTTTAAATTTCAGTAAGTTAACTCAAGGAACTCTGCTGAATATTATGTAACAACCTAAATGAGAAAAGGATTTGGAAAAGAATAGGTATGTGTATATGTATAACTGAATCACTTTGCTATACACTTGAAACTAGCACAACATTATTAATCAACTATACTCCAGTTTAAAATAAAAAGTTAAAAAAATTTCAGTAAGTTAACTCAAAATGTAAAATACTGCAAGAAGGTATTTTGAGCTTAAAATATGTATTCAAGCTAACATGGCTTAATTTTTTCTCCAACAGAGGGAATATAACACAATGTCTGTATGGAAAAATTTTCCTGGTAGTACCGTAACAAAATTTTTCAAAGGGCACGCACATGTGAACCACCATTTCTATCAAATGAATGTATAATCAATAACCAGTATGCTTACATAAATAGAGGGGCACAAAATAGCCTTAAAGCAGTAGCCAAGAGCCTTGAATTCTAGGTGCTCTTAGGGAGGGTCAAAGTAACAGATTCAGTATACTGACTTACCATAAACTGACTTTGTTGTGGACTGAATGTTTGTGAGAAATAAATTGATGTTGTTCATAAGCCACATAGTTTTTGGTATTTTGTTATAGCAGCCTGAGCTAACTAAGACAGACTTCATAAATCTGGTAGCCACTGGCAATGGAGGAACCAATTTTCAGAAGTCTCCAGAAGTTTTTATTGGTAGGATCAACACTCCAATATATAGAATATAACAGTATCTTTGTGGATCTTTGTAGCTCCAGATAAGTTCAAATCTGTACCACCAAGGCTTATCCCATATCTGATAGAAGGATTCTGGATCTCTTGGTAGAGGATTATCTTTGAGTGGTTCACTATAACCAAAGGTAGAGTAAACAAACACTGACTTTTATTTAACTGGGGTCTCAGAGCATTTGTATTACTATACCTTACTCAATGAAGCTACAGCCATAATATTCTTTTCTAAAAGAACACACTGAGGAGACCCTCAGTACTTACATATGCAAATTAAGGGATATTCAACAAGCAATATGAAAGTCAAGAAAAGTCAAAATTAAATAATAGGATCTGGGGATTTCAAGGACTTTTGCAGAGAGATTTAGCTCATTGATTTTCATTCTCCTTGGAAACCACCTTTTAGCTGATTTATCAACTTCAGAACTTTCTGAGTATGAAATTTCTTTCTCTTCACTTTCATCTCATTACTGCTTTTTTCAAGTTCATCTTAAGGCAAAGATTCTTGTTTGGCATGTGTCTGGCTCTTGGGGGTGCTACCAGGAAAGAGCAATTTTGAGAGTTTAAGGACCTTAAAACCTAGTACTCAGAATTTTCATAGAAAAAGATAGTCATTGCTACAGACCCTGTTTGTTTGGCTACCACACATGATGGATTTGCCAGGACAGTTTCCAATTTTGAGACCATATTTTGTATCTTAAAACTTCCTTCTTCCATTTACCCCTTCCCTTTTTTCGTGCTATGCTGTTAAAGCCTGATAAAGGCATTATTAAAACAATTTTAGTGGTTCACCCTGATAACATTTTTCCTTATGACAAGATTTTTGCTAGAACCTAAAGCATAATAACTTTTCAGAAATCTATTTTCATTCAGATGCCAGCGCATTCCGGTTGACACATTTAGGCTTGAATGAAAGTTAAATTGGTTACAGTTATAGAATTCACTTTCTCTTTGACTTCCTAAAGCTTAGATTTCTAAATCTGCCCCTAATCTCTTTGAGGAAAAAAAAATAAGAAGTGTAATATTATAGACTTGATAAAAAGAAAGTAGATAAATGATCTGTCAGAGTACTTAAAGCTGGAAAAGACCTTAGGAATTCCAGTTCAGGCTCATGAAGTGAATTTGTTTTCTCATTTATATATGGTTTATCAGTAAGTAAAATATAATTGAAAATGAGTGAAGTAATTACTTATTAGGGTTAAGTAGTGCTCTGTCCTTCAAAGTTTATTTTAATAATCAAAATGGAATGCATACTTTTAAAACATGACCTCAAATGTGTTGAGACAAAATGTGGAGTGAAAAGCAAGCATCCTATTTTAAGTTATTGCATTATTTGTGAAAGCTGCATCAGAAAAAAGGGTATACAAAAAGTTGATATGGCTTCCACTGGAGTACATGTTTTTGAGTGGTTTTTATTACTATGAAACAGATTTTTAAAGCATCTGTCATCTGTGCATTTTTAAAGCATCTGTGCTTAAAATATTAAAAGAATTGTAAAATAAGTATAAAATATAAACTGTTCTCATTCTATGAAGGATATCATAGCATGAGAGGAGCCCTACCCAGTACCACTGAGTCAGAACATAGTTCCAACATATCTGCCGCTATAATGTTAGTATCAATTTTTATGCACTGATTCTTAATTCTCTCCTATTTATCACTTTCCAACATCCATTTATACCACCTCCGTATTGCTTATACTGCTAACATAATTTTTGCTTCTTCATTCTACTTTATCCCAGGAATCCATCATCCTTAACCTGAATTGCATTTGGTTGGGTAGGTCATCTCTTAAGATGCTCTTATTCAGAACTGCATCTCACTTTCCTTTCAAAGCAGTGCTTCTTTCCTCCCTCCCTTCCTTCCTTCCTTGCTTCCTTCCTTCCCCCTCTCTTCTCCCTTTCTCTTTTTTTCTTTCTTGACTGTAAGCTAGATGTTAGAAAACCATTCTTATTAAATTAATTTTAAAATGAGATGTGAATGACAGATAATTTACCTAGCTGCTCTCCCCTCAAACATTTTTTCTCCAATAAAATATAATTATATTTTATTTATTTTTGGCTGCGTTGGGTCTTCGTTGCTGTGCGTGGGCTTTTTCTCTAGTTGCGGTGAGGGGGGCTACTCTTAGTTGCGGTGCACGGGCTTCTCATTGCGGTGGCTTCTCTTGTTGCGGAGCACGGGCTCTAGGCGCGCGGGCTTCAGTAGTTATAGCACAAGGGCTCAGTAGCTGTGGCTCGCAGGCTCTGGAGCACAGGCTCAGTCATTGCGGTGCACGGGCTTAGTTGCTCTGCGGCATGTGGGATCTTTCCAGACCAGAGCTTGAACCCATGTCCCCTGCACTGGCAGGCGGATTCTTAACCAATACACCACAAGGGAAGTCCCAAAATATAATTATAAATAGTAGAATTTTAGGTAGAGAGAGATCTTGGGATGGAGGCCGTTAAATCACATCACATAGTTTTCAGCTAATATTTCACACTGATCCTGAGAGGACCAAGTCATGTTGGCAGTCTTCAGAAAGCGCCATCCTCATCTCCTCCTTCTCATCACTGCTTGTTTGAGTCTTTCTCAGATGCTAAATAAAGCAGAAGAGCTTACATAAGAGTTGTCCAGAGGAAAATAAGTATGACTTGGAACTTTAGTCTCTATCTTTTCAGCTTTGTATACTTGGGGATAGATACACCGTATCAGTTAAAACACTTCCTGCTATAACCAAACAGAAGATCCTGGCTAAAAAAGCATAATGATGAACAGATTATTTCACACAATTCCTCATATGGAATTAGGGTGATAATAACAAATATTCTTTATTGAGTTCATATTATATGTCAGGTATTATTCTAAACACTTTACATATACTGACTCATTCTGATGAGATTAAGGTAAGCATAATAATTTTCTCCATTTTAAAAGTAATGCACTGGGTTGTTCAGGCTCCAGGCTGGTTAGTTCTATGGTCCAGTGAGTTCATCAAGGACCAGCTCCTTTTTATCTCTAGGGTCTGCCATCTTTAAGGTATCAGTAGTTTCTCTCACATTGACTAACCTAGTTATTACAAAGTGACTCTAGCTGTTCAAAGCATTATGTTCAGACAAAACAGTATCAACAGTAAAATGAAGGACCCTCGCTACCTTGTACCTCTCGTTTTAATGATGAGGAGATTCCTATTGGCCAGGATTGAATCACTTGTCTATATTGATCTGTGGTGAAGGGATACAATTTCCATAACTTGCCTAGACCAATTATTTGTAATGGAATGGATGCTGGGGAATCAATTACCATGATAACCACATAATCTTCCATTGTAAGCTCTCTGGATAACCCCCAAATAGTGGGAAATCACTATGGGAAAGGCAGAAATCTACAACATTTGGGGTATAAGTTCAGAATATTTAGAGAACTTCAAGGCAACTTTCAACAAATTTTGATTTGGTTTTACCTTGGGGGCTCTTAATAAACTTAGTTTTGTTTGGTAAAACTTGCTCATATCGGCATTTATTCAAACTGCATATCATTGATTGTGTAATCCCATAAACATAAATATTCTGCAATTTATAAAACTTACGTCACATTGTGTTGAGATCAAATATATCTTGCAATACAGTAAACCCGGCTAATTTAGGTTGAGTCTTCATAGTCTGCTGCTTCCATAGCTGCTTCCATTATCTTCTTGTAACAAACTAATTTAGAAGTGTTGTAATGAGGAATCTTCATTTTGGTTTATGACATTTAGTGGATCTTCTGAAATTTTAGAGTGTGTGATTTGTAAAGATGGATAAAGATGCAAGTTGCACCAAATTCAACATGAAGAAATTTTTACAACACAATTCAAACTCAAAATCTGAATTCTGTAATAATAGCTTTTTCCTTGAATGTGGATTAGAATATTCTAATCCACATGTGGTAGAAAAGAAAAGTAGGCTGACTGCAGTTGGATTTCAACTGTCTTTAAATTAAACCATTCACTACATTTGAAACTTCATGGGAAAAATTATAGAACTTTTTTGGGAAGTTCTACAATGACAAGTCCTACAAAGAGAAGTCTAGGAAGGTATTGTGCCTTTGAAAGATTGAAACACACAACTTGTTCTCTACCAGAATAGCAGCTCGATGGGACTATCATGCTTTAATTTTCCCAAGCTGCTGACAATATTTTATTATCTTCAAGTCTTTCCTTTCTCATAGTTTCTATCCCTCCAGGCAAATACATTTTCTAAGTAGGTTCCCACTGTCCTCTCTTCAGTTCCTAAAAGTTCCTGCATTTTAAAATTTTTTGGAGAGTTGTAATCAATAGGGAAAGAATTTGGCCAATTGAATAAAAATTTGGATTTATTAAGATAATTGGCCACAAGTTCAAAGGAAGAGCTAAATAATTCAGCTTCAAGGAGACAGAAAAGCACAGACTTCTGCCCTGAGGGCTTCTGTTAAGGTAATTCTGTTCCAATGACTTCTGGTCCTATATGGCAGTGTTCATTTCCACTTCCCTGGAGAGAAAATCTAATATGTCTGAGTTATAGCAGGTGTTTCTACAGCATCATGATGACCTCTTGGCAGAACTGTGAGTGGGGCACCCATCTCAGTTTGTGTCCATTGTACTTGTTTTTGTTTCATCTGCTTATGTATCCCATAATTTGCTTGAGTTATCTGACTACCCAGAAACTATGCAGTATGTATTGTCTGAGGACTTACTTTTGGGACCAAATTTAAAAACTCATATTTTTCAAAGGAAAATGCTGAAGTTGATTAACGTAGAAGTTTTGTAGTCTGAACTTTTGAGAAGAGAGTAGAAGTAGATCATTAATTATGTGACTGCAAGTGAGGTCAATGAGATAAACTTATTGAGTGTAAATAACCTAATCTTCTGCAAAAGTCGGTAAGTAAGCTCTCAGTTGACTCTGTCTTTCTTTTTTCTCCTTTCTTACTTTTAGTGCTTCAGTTGTAATTACTTTTAGAGTATCTCCCTTTACAGGCTTGGATAAAGGTGTTTAATTACTATTAATCATGAAAATAAATTAACTATTTAGAAAAATTAAATAATACCCCCCCAAAATTTTTTAACATGAATATATGGAGATTTTACATATATAGCTATAATCACATCATATATACACATCATATCATATATATGATCTAAAAGCCTTACTAGAAAACATATATATATGTGTATTTATATGTATATATGTTTTCCAGTAAGCCTTTTATATCATAATCCTTGAGGGAAATACCCATAATCTTTTAGCATCTATTTGAGTCAGTTTGTGATTTATAATTGCTAGGAATACTGCTTGAGAGGATGCAATTTGTTCCCATAGAAGAGTAACAGTGATGAACACTAAAGGTGCTAAGGTTTATAAAATGAAATATAATAGATGATTTTATAACCAAACTTTTTTTAACCTTCTTTCCACAGAACTAAACTTTGTGTAGTTTATAACAGATTTTTAGAACTTTTTGGAATCATATCATTTTGGTATTCAATCATTTTCAATATTTCTTATATTCCTTTTAATTATTAGTAGTATGACTATAAATTCTTATTTAAACACACACAGTTGAATGAGCATCACTTGCAAGGTTTAGTTTCATTGTTTTGAACTTCTGATTCCATAGCCTCTCTGATTTCATCTATGCTCTCTATTGTTCTGTCCAAGAGTCTGGAAACTGCTGGAGAAAATTGCTTGGTCATGTCTTTTGATGTCATTACATATCCTGGTTTTCAACTCGAAAGGGCAGTCCAGAGCATGTAGCCATTTCTTGACTTGTCTTTAGTCACACTTCTTTTCTTTTTTCTACAAGCTTCCCCCAGAATTTAACACTGCCCTTCTTCCCTCTGCTCCACCATCTTCTTCTTCATCTGGTCCTCCCACTTCATAGAGAAAAGAGAAGCTAAGGTATTTGATGTTTTCCATCATATTTTTACCTTAAGGATATTAAATTTATATGGGTTGATTCTATAAAGGAGATAGAGCTAGACAAACTTATTTGTGTTGAACCATCTCTTTTACAGGATATTGAAAGGCATATGTTATGTGTGCCATGTCACAGTGCTGAATATGAGATGAGTTTACAGTAGCCAGTAACATTACTAAATGGTCTTTAAGGAAATATAGTGTGTGGTATTTTATCATTGTCTACCTGGGACAATTCATTTTTTTGGTTATATTGCCTTTCTTTTTTATGCTCTCTCCTTTTCCCCTTTGCTTTTCTTCTTCCTTCTCTCACTTTTTCTAATTCCTCAGTCCCTTCTTTCTTATGTTGACTTTTATCCTGATATCCCTTTCTATGTTTTCAAACTCTAACTCGGGGCATGTGGTAGCATACATTTTTAATTAGCTTCAAAATATCTTCCAAAATCCCAGATAAGAATTATGGTCTTGACTGATTTTAGCTCAGTGAGACACTGAGCAGAAAATTCAGCCACACTGTGCCCAGGATTCCGACCTCCAGAATGCTATGCTAATAAATGGGTGTTGGTTTAAATCACTAAAATTGTGGTAATGTATTCTGCAGCAATAAAAAACAAACACATGTCCTTGAACACTCTGGTTTGTTTTTCCTACAAATGAGGATTTGTTGATTTTCTCAGTTGTGCCTTATGTTTCCTAATTCATTGGTTACTACTCTTATTTTTATTGTACCCTTCTATTTACTTACTTTGGGCTGGACTTACTTTTCTTTTCCTAACTTCTCAAGATGGAAACTTAGATTAAGGCTTTTCTTCTCATCTATTATCAAGACACTTTTATTTGGTTTTCAGTTACTTGGAACTAAAGTCATCCTAACTGACAGACTCCGGTTGTACAGCACAGAGCTTCCCAATTTCCAGTGCATGTGCAATTCATGTGGGAATCTTGTTAAAATGCATATTCCGACTCAGTCGGTTGGATATGGGGCCTGAGATTCTGCTTTTCTAGCAAGTTCTCAGGTGATTCCAGTGATGCTGATTTGAGGACTACACTTTGTAAGTCAAGGGTCTCATTGCAGAAAAATCTACCAACAACAAAAGGGAGAACTGTTTGTATCAGAAGATAAGTAACTATACATTCTATGAATCATATTTTGATTTGTATTTTTCATGACGTAATTATTTTCTAGAATTGAAAGCTATTTGGTTTTTTCAACTAGAATTTTAATGTATTAACTTTGACATTCAAAATATATTTTAAAAATTTATTGGATCTGACTTTTATACCTATGTTCTGGTTGGCCAGGACCCCTGGAGCTCAATTTCTTTCTCTCTTATCAAGTTCAGTTCAGAAGACTATAAAGGAAACCCCAGGGCCCATGTAGAGTATCAACTGCTAAGAATAAAATGTTATGTGTGGTAGAAATTAGTAGTAGCTGTTTTTTTTTTTCTTCTCTTTTCTTTTCCTTTTCTTTTCTTTCAAGATAAGAACACTTAACATGAGATTTACCCTCCTAACAAATTTTTAAGTGCACAGTACATTATTGTTAACTAGAGATGCAATAGGGTACAGCTATTTTAAATGAGTATCATAAGTTATAATCCTTATATAATGGCCAAAAAATGACTAATGAGAGTGAATTAGGGCTTGGACATGTGGAGAAGAAGGACCTCAGAGAAATGTTCCTAAATCTTATCAACGGGCAGTTAAAAACATGAGAGCTAGTGTTCGTTGCAATGCTTTACCCATAGGGGAAGACTGAAATCTAAAGGAATTGAGCAAAGGAGGTTGGCCTGTATAAAAACTCCACGGATTCACTCTTGAGAGGACCTGTGTATGCAGGAGATGTTATAGCGAATATACAAACATTCCTTAGGTGTCACCCAAGCTGTCATTCCCTCGTTCTCAGCAACAGTACCCTAATATCTTCTGGGGAATTCCCCCACACTTCATGGATTGGTGCTGTTTGGCGGAAGCCAATTGACACGTCCCATGAGCCTGGCTGCACTGTGTCATTCAGAGACGATCCAGGAGGAAGAATCCCATTACTTGGGCAGAAGACACATTTTCTTTCGCCCACTATGTGGTGTGAGAATAAAGGCTCTGAAACAGTGGCAGCCCAGTTTTGTGGCTATGAATGGAGACCTTGGAGCTACCTAGAGGCCACAGTGCAGAGACTGTGGATGGAGCTCATTCTATAGGAAGCCGACAAGAGAAACAGAGAGAAGTTGAGTCCCGAATATATTGCTTGAGCCTCCGGAAAAAGTCTCACCAGAAGCCATCCTTGTTTGTAAAATTTTAAAATACGTGAGCAATAAATTGTCTTCATTTTTAAAAACAGTTTAAGATTGTAATACCCATTTTATTATACTCATAAATGATAAGAATTGTTACAGTAGATAAACTACGAGAGAAGGGAATGCATTTACCTCTGTATTGCCAAATTTGTGCGTTTTATCATTGAATAAACTAGATGAGAAATCGCAAGAGCAGTCTAATACTAGCAAAATTTCCCAGGGAATATTGCAGGTGCCCTGGACTGACAGGAAGGAGATCAGCTAGAAAAGACCCAAATTTTGTAACAGAAGAATGGCTTGGGAAAGAAAGAATTGAAGAGGTGAAGACATCCAAGGGAGGTACATCTGTGACAAGAGTAGCAGAAGGCACCTCCTGGCAGGAATTACATCAGCCAGCCTTTTTATCCGTCGCCCTTTGTAAATTGAGAATCTTTAAATCTTCAGGATGCTGAATGTGCCTATTTACCATTTTTAAAACATTAAAGAAATAAAACTGGCCAGAAGGAGGTGGTACCAACTTATTGTGTTGTCCTGGATGAAGATTTTCTCTGGATATTGGATGAAGCAAGATCCTACAAAATTACAACAGACTATAAAATAATCCGGGTCCTTTATGGCAAAGACCTTTCTAATATTGTTTCACAACATGATGTAACTTACTTTCAGAGAGAGCTACAAAAATTTGGCCTCCTAGGGAAGGATTGGGATACTGAGAGACCCACCTCGTGGGGCAGAGAATTCTCTGCTGCTGCCATAAAAATATTTTGTCCCTTTTCATCATGTACTAGGAACTGTGAGTACAGAACACTTTTTAAAAAGTAAGTTTCACAGGCATCTAGCTATTCCTTCCCGGATGATAAATATTTTATCTGAAGCAATGGGAAAGGAATATTGTTGGCAAATACCCTGGTGTTTCTAAATAAATAGCCCTTATTTAGAAAGGACCATTTTTGTCCTTTATGTTTCTGTGAAAACAAAGAAACAAACCAAAAAATAAATGAAGGGAGAAACATGTCCCAGTGAGTTTATAATATCTTCCCGAAGAAGAGGAAAAAAGGAGTGAAAAGCCTGGTACAGTGGTGGCCAGGGATAGCCTGCAGAGACCCTTCTGCAGGTGAAGGGAACCTCCCACTGATCTGGTCTCTGAAGGACCAGTGCCAACTCTGAATCCCAGAACGACTGGGTAATTGAAAGGTGTGACTATTAGGTCAAGGACAGTACTGTTCATTGGCACCACACCTGAAACACATGATAAGCAACCCTCTTGGGCCACATTCTGTCTTTTGCTGCTCTAGAGTTTCCATCCCCTTGTGATTACAATAATCAAATTAAGATCTGGCATCCCCCATTTCCTCCATCCTTAGGTTAAATTAATCCAGATAGCCTTGATTCATAAAGTTCCCTGAAATTTTCAATCAACTTCCGCACTATGGTGCTTCCTGCCAAGTGATGTGTGCCCTGCTATTCATTTTCTGACCACTCACTGATATTTGTGACTTGTTTTAAAAAATGATAGACCACTGTGAAGGGTCTATATTGAAGTCTTTCTGGCTAATTGATCATTCTTCCTCTTAATGAGTAACTTTTTCTAAAATCAGAGCTGCCTGGTTTATAAATCCCCAGTTGGCAGTGTTTCCCAGTCCAGCGGTACTGATGGACAACCTCTGCTAACTAGGCTTCTTAGGAACTTCCTCCTGGCAACCTGTTTACTCTTATTTTGAAGGTAATGATAAAGCATTTCAGTGTATCCACAAATAGAAGGATAAGTGTAATCGTTAACAAACCCATTTCAGGAAATTACTGACTTAAATGAAATAAACTCATCTCAACTGGACCATTTTCCACACCCCTGGACACCAATTTGTGTATGTGTATTCAGTAGTGTCCTTTAGAATTTTCTGTGCATATTCTTCCATATTTTGCTTTAAAAGTGAAGGCCTCCTTAATATTCAGTATTTAACTTTATTTCAGTCTCTCTGAATTTGATCATCTTCCTTTTATTTAAAGTAATTACATAAAGGCGAGACCCTGTTTTCAAATGTTTACAATAAAATGCATTATGTAGCAGAACATCTAAATACAAAACGTAGCAATATAATGCAGGACCAATTACCACAGTGTCAAAATGAATACATCAAGCAAAAATGGGCCTCCCTATGACGTCAGTTGACGCCGCCTCTGTGCTAACGGAGGAGATGGGAAGGTGATCAGTCCATCGGTGCTTCTTGAGTATGGTTATGGGTTGTTGACCCTTCTGCTTTTACTTTAGGGAAGCATTTTAATAAAAGGGCAGTTAAGCCAGGATCTTATCTAAGTACAGCCCTCTATCGCACTTGGCCACGTGTGTGTGTGTGTGTGCTGACATGCCTCTTGCTTTGTCTCATGCATTTCCTGCAATCGCATTGGCTCTCACTGATGCCTCAGAGGGTTGATCCTACCCTTTCTGCTGCCGAAAGTACACAGCAGTAGGCAGTTTCAGCATGTTTCTGCCAGGCGCTAAAGTTTACTTTCCCTGGCGGCTGGGGCTCCAGCTCTCTAGTTTGATATGTAGGCAGGTCATCCTGAGTCAGAGAAACCTTCACTCCAACCAGGAATGATAGAAAGACTATTCTGAAGGGACATTAGCTCTGGACAGAAAAGGGTGAGTATGCTTAGACCTTACTAAAGTCACTGACCCCAGGTGGGTGCTGGGCTGGTCACTTTCCCTCTGGGGTAAGGGAGGTGTTGGCATTTCAAATTCATCTCCTGATGATTGGGAAGGTACAGTTTAGAAGTAGAGCTCTTCACAGAGCTACTTCTTAGTGTAACTAGGAAAAAAAATAACTCAAAAGGCAACCATTTATGGAAAATTATGGGGAAATGATTTAGCTGTACTACTGAGAGTTTTCAGTAAATATTCAGTATTTTCAGCCTCTTAGTCGGTATTGGTTCTTTGCCTCTGCAGAGGATCTTCCTTGAAATGAATACATTTTGAGAAAATTATCCCTTGATATCATGTGCCCCATTCTATTCCATACAGCTTGTTAACAGAAGAGTCTGTACTCTACTTCTGCACCCCTTCGTCTCCCATTCTATTTCTATGTTTCCACAGGAGATCCAAAACATCTGGTATCTGCTTCAATATTTTACTGCAAATTGGCTCTTCCTCTCATGTTTTCTATTTTTTCATCATTTCATCGAAACTTTAGTCATCTTTGCAGTTCTATTCTCAAATGAAATACACTAGATTTCTAGTTGGAAAATTTTCTGAACATCGCTTCAGTTCTTCCTTTACTGAAATGATTGACAACTTGTTCCTTAAAACTCAGCCCTCCCTCGGCTTCAGTCATATCATTCTAGTTTTTCTTTCACCCCTGTGATAATGACTTCATGACCTATTCTTTGTACACTAACCCCTTAAATACTGCTATTAACAGGGCATCCAGTCTTAGCTTTTTTTTCCTTCCATTTTTGCATATTCCTTCATTTTTTTCATAAAATATCTATTGAGCGCTTCTTATAGACATGCTCCATTCTAGGTGCTAGAGGGAAGGCACTGGATATATTTTAATGATATGGCCAATTATATATCCTGATGGATCCAAAAAGGGGTGTAAGACAAGAGAACTTAGTGGTGACTCCGGAGATTTTGCTCTGATCAAGTGGAAGGATCGAGTTGCCATTGTTTGATGTGGGCAAAGCAGTGAAAGGAGAGGTTTTGGGTGGAAAAACCAGGGGTTCGAAATAGACTCGTAAGTTTAGGATCTGCTATGGTTTGTGTCCCCCTAAAATTCATATGGTGGAGTCCTAATGTGGAGGTATTTGGAAATGGGGGTCTTTGGGAGGTAAATGGGTCATGAGGGTGGAGCTCCCATGATGGGATTTTTGTCCTTATAAAGAGAGGAAGAGGGCTAGTTCTTTCTCTCCCTTCATGTGATGATGATATAGCTAGAAAGAAGCCATCTGCAACCAGAAGAATCTTCTCACCAGGAACTGAACTGGCTGGCTCCTTTATCTTGGACTTCCCAGCCTCCAGAACTTTGAGAAGTAAATGTTGTTTAAGCCACACAGTCTATGGTAATTTATTATAGCAGCCTGAACTAAGACAGAATTTGTTTTAGAAATCCAAGTATAGACATTCAGAAGTGATAGTTGAAGTGATCTAAATTGAAGATATACATTTGGGAGTCTTCAGAATAGTGATAGTATTCAGTGCTTTGATACTGGTTGAAATGACCAAAGAGAAGAGAACAGTACAAAGCACCAAGCTATGGAGGATTCTGCTCCATAGGTTTTTTGGGGGAAAAAAGGAGGAATCTGCAAAGGAGACTGAGAAGATACTTTTGAGGTAGGAGGAAAACCAAGGATTTTGTTGTCCTGTGAACCAAATACAGTAAGGAAGAGGAAGTGACTTACAAGTTAAAGTTGTGTTGGTCTAAATAAAATAAGAATGAAACTGATCATTGGATTTAGTCATTGGAAGCATCTTGGTCATGTTAGCAAGAGCAGTTTTAGTACAAGTGTTGAGGATGAAGGCTCCACCTGAATGAGGTTAGGAGACAATGGGAGGAAGGAATTGCAGGCTGTAAGACGTATTGAGGGATCACTCATGTTCTTATCTTCCACTATCTCTCTCTACATGCTCACAGCTATCACATTTATATGTATTTCCTTTGATGGAGTACTATTCAGCCATAAAAAAGAATGAGATAATGCCATTTGCAGCAACATGGATGGACCTAGAGATTATCATACTAAGAGAAGTAAGTCAGACAAAGACAAACATCATATGATATCACTTACATGTGGAATCTAAAAAAAATGATACAAATGAACTTATTTATAAAACAGAAATAGACTCAAAGACATAGAAAATAGATTTATGGTTACCAAAGTGGAAAGAGTGGGGGGAGAGACGGATAAATTAGGAGTTTGGGATTAACAGGTATACACTACTATGTATAAAATAGATAAGCAAAAAAGACCTACTGTTTGGCACATGGAACTATATTCAATATCTTGTAATAACCTATAATGGAAAAGAATCTGAACTAAATCACTTTGCTGTACACCTGAAACTAACACAACGTTGTAAATCAACTATACTTCAGTTATTGATAAAAAATTTATGTGTATATCCCAGGCTTCTCTGAGCCTGGTTTTTATGCAGGTTTCTCAAAAAAAGCCCACCAAACCCAGATAAATCAATCATGTCCTTGTCTTCCTATTTTGCCCAACAAGAATTATAAATACGCTGAAGTCAGTTTTCTTTCCATCCTGCTCCATTGTACACACAGAAAGGCCCAACCATTTGTGTCAGGCATCATACACTGATCTTTTTTCAAAATCTCATTTATTTCATTTCATTTTGGAGTGAAAGCACAATGTGACTGAACTTTTGAGTTTCTGTTCCCAGGAGAACGATGAAATGATGAAAACATAAAGAGAGTAAAAAGAAGTCAGATTTGTGTCAATGAACCCTTTTGTTTCAGCCACATTGAGTTTTAGGTGAAAATAAGACATTGATGTAGAAAATGGAGATGTGATGGCTTAGAGAGGAAGATTAGAGGTAGGGCAGAGATGAAAGTGTATAGATTTTCTTTTTGATACTGACAGTAAGTAGCTAACAGCTATAGCTAGTAGGTTCAAATTATAACCAGAGCACAATTTTCCACATTACGTAAATCATCCTGTGTAAACAAAATCACAAAAAAAATTACTCTCAAGCCTTCTTGCTTTCTTCCTGAATGAACGAACTCAGTAAAAATATGAATATTGCATGTTCTCAAATGAAATCTCCAGGATATTGTGAGATTTATAGAAAACCCACATGCGTTGTTTTTAATGGGGCCATTTTGAAACTTCAGCATTACAAATAAAATACATTTTAAATTAAGGAGTTAAACTTTTCACAGATAAAATTTTAGCATAAGTGTTTTTTTCCCTCAAGTGAAATTATGACCAAATTTATTGTTATATTTTCACTTTTAAATTTTATTCAATGATGGTTTGAATTTAAAAGTGAAATTTCTCACACTGTTTTGAACTTTAGGTTTAGAAATCAGACCATAATAGTGTCATTTGCAGCTGAGCCCCATACAAAACCTCATTGAATTGTTCACTAATTAAGTTGCTGAAATTTTCCATTTGGCTCTATTTGAGGGGCTTCCAGGGTCTCCTGTCAGTGAAAACACAGTTAATAATTGTAAACTCTGATTTACTAATTTCATTAACCCAGGACCCAATTCAACCATGACTATCATAGATCAAAGCTTTTCTTTTTTTTCCCCCTGAAGTGGCAGCATTCAATCGTGCTAGGACTCCTTTATTTGTTCCATGCAAATATAGTTTTGCATGTTCCCTCTCAGTAAGCACATTACAAAATAAATGCATTATATTCATTTAATGTTCATGTAATATTGAATACATACGAAAGGTTATATGTCATATATTAATAAGCTTGAAGCATGAAGTATACATTAAACCCATTATTCAACACAGGAATTACAACATTACTGAAGCCATTGAAACAATGTGTGTCTTCCTACCCAGTTCCACCCACTAACTGCCTTGAATTATTTTGGAGTGTTCAGACTTTCCTTATACTTAAAATAATAAACATAGGGATTTATTTTTACTTGTTAGAAATAAATGAAATGGTGAAAACAGATTTGAATGGATTCCTGTCTCTCCATGCTAGGAAAGTGAGGCTATCCAAGTGAGTATCACCATTTAACTTCCTCTGGAGTCTAAGTTCTGTCAACCTTTTGAGTGTAGTTTGAATAATAGATACCTATAGTGACAAGCAGTATAGTACTAGATCCTTTCAATGGATTGTCTAATTTTACATTACCTAATATTTGTCATTAGCTATATGATGAGATGATGGATATTATCTTCATTTCAAAGGTTAGATTATAGATGCTCAGGATATTTGTCCAAAGTTCTAGAGCTGGGAAATCTGAGACTTGAACCCAATATTCCTCTAGTCCAAACGCTATGCTCTTTCTACTCTTAAGCACATAGCTTTGATCAATACATGATAAACTAATAATTGAGCATCAAGGTGTGACTATAAATTAATCAGTTATGGTTCTTTTTCAAGGGTTTACATTTAATATCAACATCAGCTGAGATAATGTTATTCTTGTACTAACACTTCAATTGATGGCCTAAAATTTAATGAGTATCAGTTAGTCTTTGAAGAAATGGGCTGATTGGTTATTTCATGTTTGGCACATTATCTTTCTAATTAGCCTTTTCCAGTATCGAATATGGCACTGCAAATTTTTAAACAGCACTATTGATGATAAAAAAAAAGTATCCTTTTAGAATACAGGTATGCCTGTGTATCTACTATGTTTAAAATATATCCATTTATACCAAAAAATTCTGTCAAATCCAAGGAAATTATTAAATGTAGTTTAAGAAAACATACATAATTAAGCCCAAGACCTAGGTATATTTTCTAATAAGGTTGAAAGATGGCAAAACTAATTTAAGTCTTCATTCATGCATGGGTTTATTCATTTACTTTGTATTCTTAAAAATACCAATAATTACCATTTTTGAGTACCTATATGTACTGGGCACTATCTTGTTGAACTTTAATCGTTGATCTTATAATTGTCTTTTATCCTTTTAAGATTACCGTCAGACAGGTATTGTTATGCACATTTAACAATGAGAAAACTACAGCAAAATCTCACAGCTAAACAGTGATGTAACCATAACTCAATTATAGGTCTATATGATTAGAAACCTGTACTTGTGTACAGAAGGAGGCCCTTAAAATGTGGTAGGGAAATCTGGAGTCAGGAACTGGGTCTCAGGTTTTGATGCTGCCACTGATTTCACATGTGACATTAGACAGTCTCTCTGAGTCTTAGAGGGTTAGATGAGATGATAGCTAAGATCTGTTCTTGCTCAAACCTAACTTCTTGTATGTTTACTCTTTCTCCACAAATCATTGGTAATTTGGCAATGACATTTCCGTCAACCATCTTTCTGTTGTAATGCATCTGTGTGCTTTTTAAAAAATAAAATATCACAATATGTTCATTGTAGCAAATTTACATAATAGAAACACACTCAGTAGAGAAAGTAAACATGCTCCTTAATATTATCACCCAAGAATAATGACTCTGATTGCTCATGAGTTATTGAAAGTAATATGTAGGAGGTACATAAGTAGATTGGGGATACTTTCTTTAGATAGTTGGTATCATACTAAATATTCTGTTTTGTGTATTCCTTGTAACATAAAACAGAAGTCGATATTTATTTACATGTTATTAAATAATTCTTTAAAAATGTTTTAGTAATTTCAAAATATTTAGTTTGGGCAACAAAGACTTTTCTCTGAAGCAGGTGGGGACTATTTGCAGTTTTGCTCTTAGAGTCTAAGTGTTAGGGCAGATGCCGAGTGGACAGAAATGCAAGAGGCAAACCTTGTTCATGCAAGTTATGGTGATTGTTGCACAACTTTTCAAGTCAACAACAGGTCTTGAAAATCACTTATTTCACTAATGAAAAATCATTTCAAATATATTTTTTATTTCATTGAACTTTCTGGTGAAAATTTCAATAAAGGTATCTGATGCTGCTTATCAGATACATTTGGACTGTGTACTCCTGACTAGCATACTGTAAATGCTAACTAACCACCCTTAACAAAATATTAAAGGATAAACACATACATCACAGTATTTATACTAAAGTTTTTAGAGGTTAATTCCTGCCCCTTGGTATAAATTAAAAACTTATGTCCACACACAAATGTTTATAGCAGCTTTATTTACAATTGCCAAAATTTGGAAGCAACCAAGATGTTCTTCAGTAGGCAAATGGATAAATAAACTGTGTTACATCCATACAACGAAATATTATTCAGTACTATAAAGAAATGAGCTACCAAGCCATAAAACTACATGAAGGAATCTTAAATGCATATTACCAAGTGAAAGAAGCCAATCTGAGAAGGTTACATACTGTATGATCCCAACTATAGGACATTCTGGAAAAGGCAAAACTACGGAGACAGTAAAAGAGTTAGTGGTTGCCAGGGGTTAAGGAAAGAGGGACAAATAGGTGGAGCACAGAGGATTTTTCAGGCAGTGAAACTGTTCTGTATGACACTATAATACATGTCATCATTATACATTTTCCAAAACACACAGAATGTACAACACCTAGGAATGAGCTCTAATGTAAACTGTGGACTTTGAGTGATAATGTGGTATCCTTCTGGGAGAATATTGGTTTTACTGGAGAAATAGGAAGTAACGTAATAGAGGACTATTTGGGGAACAGGAAAAACTGAGTAAGACACGGTCTTAGCACTTAAAAGAAACGGAAGCATAATATTGTTCCCTGGGCGCATAGGGGAAGGTGGCAGGGCACACAGGTTCATGACTAACACTCACCCCATCCCTGTAAACTGCTCCGGGAGGAGGTGTGAAAGTCAGGATGAAGGAGACTGATTTCCTTTCAGTGGGAGAAGTGGGCTGGTTCTAAATGGACAAGCAGCATCTGAAATGACACTGGACAGAGAAATAGAATGGACTGAAGGACAGACACCACAGAAGATGGGGCATGCTACTAGGTCTCTTCTGTGTCTCCAATCTCTGGAATTCCTCACAATCACTACGTGAAAGAACGAGCAGGAAAAATAGCAAGGACAAAAACACCATCTGTGTCCTGCTACAACTTTGGTTCCATTATTTTAGTCTGTGTTTAAATCCTCACACTTATTTTTACTTCAGAATAGAGGCATTGCAGTGAATCAGGCTTCAGTATCACCTTTCATGTGTAAGCTTTAACTTTACTGATTACGTACTTTAAAGTAATATTTCCACATAAATGTTGAAAGTGTTTCTCAGGACTTGCTATCAATATGTAAAACACTTGTATTTGAATTAAGCAGTACCTTTGCGTGTTATCCCTGCCCATGAGCATTTGAGGAGACTATAAATTAAATCAAAGGATAGTTTACTGGTAATCCTCAGCCTAATATATTTTCTCTCTTAAAGTACACACAAATTGGAAAGTACAGATTTTATTGTTCAGTAGCCAAATCAATGGGATTATTTTGGAGCAAAGCAAGTATTTACTCTCTAAAATATAGTTGTGGAAGGCTAATTTATGTTATGATGTCTTCTGGGGTTCAAGTAGTGCCTTTTTCCCTATTCATAATGTTCCAGCACAGGAAGTTGCCTTATTTTAGATTTTTACAAATATTACCTGAAAAAACTCATGCTATAGATTTAGTTTTCAAAGCTAAAATCTTTGATAGTGAGTATTTAAACTCCAGTTCAAAAAATAAGCAATAAGTAAACAAGTCACCTCCATGTGAAAAGTGAAAGAACTCAATATGAATTGTGTAGTTTTTTAGGGAGTAGAAGCCAGATCTCAGTGGCGCATCACCTTTTCTGGACATTTCAGCAGACTCTGGGTCCCTGGTTAAAGGGGCAGAAAGACCTTATACTCTGTTTTTATTAGTGGTGGCTGGAAATGGTTTGGTATCAGGAAGTTTAGCTTGCCATGTTAACTTAGTTTTCCCAGGCCACTCTAATCCCCATAGCTGCTGTTTTTCTCTCTCAAACTGAATTGCCTGCTTGGAATATCAGACTCTTTGCTTGGGCAAATTAATCTCTCTGTCTTTGAGAAACACTCATGGTTTTCTGAGTCAAAAATATCCCTTTTTTAAAAGTAACTGTTTTTCTCCCAATAGAAGCTTCATTTCTATTTCTGCACAAGCAGAATGAGCAAGTTTTATTAAATTACTTGAAATTTCAGCTTTTTTTTTTTAATGATTAAGCATCTGTTCTTCAATATTTCTCCCCTAAATGCTAGAATCAAATCTCTACACTTCAATGTTGTATAGTGTAATATAAGAAACCATTTATTAGAATATATTTAACAAAGCTGTGATTTCCATGTTACTAAAACAAGCAAAGTGTCAAATCCTTGTGAATAACAAGAAAGAAATACTGTTAAACTCTTCATAAGGACTTTTTTCTTTTTTATAAATCCATAGTGCCTACACCTGTAATATGGATTAACATTTTACAGCCAAAAAGTAGCATGACATTAAAAATACACAGATACTGGGCACTTTCTCACATCAGAAATCATAAACTTAAATTTATACAACAGAATTTCTCAACCTTACACAGAAGAAAAAGCTGTTGCCGAAACACACTGTTCAAGTTGTATGTATGAGAAGGAGAAAGTCTCTTATGTTTGTGTTTAGCATCTCATCTGGCCCCGTTTAGTATCTGCTAGACAAATCACAGAGGCCACCTAGAGGATAGCAACAGATGATCTCTTTGAAGGTTTTCCTCAGTTCTTGGCTCCGGAGTGCATATATTAGAGGATCAATGATGGAATTACACATGATCAGGATGAGATACAAGTTAAAGTGAGACATGAAGCACACACAGTATGGATTCTGGGGACAAGAGATGTAGAATATTAAGTGGAGGAAGAAGGGGGCCCAGCAGACAACAAAGACCCCAATCAATATGGTCAAGGTAATCGCCCCCTTCATGTTGGCACCTTGGCGGATGGTGCCAGTGCCTGGGAGGACGGCGATCCTCTTAATGTGAAGTCTGGCCATGAGGAACATGTGGACATAGAGAGAAGCCATGAGAGCCAGCATGGCAAAGAACACGGTGATGAGGCAGATGATAACGGCGCTGCTATCTGAGTAAACGATGAACAGAATGCCCGACACCGTGCAAGCTGCCCAGATGCAACTGATGATGATCGCGACCCGCTTAACCGTCATGATGTTATGGTACTGGAGGGCATAAAAGATCGTAAAATACCTGTCCACAGCAATCGAAAGCAGGCTGCAAATTGATGCAAGCAAGGAGCTACAGATCACCGAGTCAATGACATTGTCAATATTCACTGTGAAACCTTGTGCGTCCGTGTCCGTGCTGTTTAGTAGGGTGATGACAATGGTTTCTGACCCGTTGGAAACGCTCACCAACATATCAGCCACAGCCAGGCTGCAGATGAAAAAGTACATGGGTGAATGCAGATTCTTGTTCTTGGCTATTGCCACAATCACCAGAATATTCTCCAACAAGCTTATGACACCCAGAGTCACAAACACCTCAGGAGAGACAAAAAGTTGCTCGTAGCACCCTCCGTCCGAGTAGCCTTTTGCAAGGGACTCACTGGCATTGCTGTGCAGTCCGTAGGTGCTGTGGTTCCAGAAGTGGAGAGAAGTGTGCATTCCATGGTGATGGGTAGAGTTCATCCTGCACCAAGTGGATTCAAATCCCCTCTGGATTGACTTAACCTCCTGGGTCAGGTAGCGTCAGCGATTTTCTCCACGTCTTTACGTGTCTGAAAGTTACAAGGCTGAGACTGGCATGCCTGCTGTGAATAAATGTCACATGCTCCGAAGCTTGAAATGGAGTTTTTAGTCTCTTTCAGGTCCGACTCTGATCAGCATCATTTTGAAATCTTAGGCTTCAAGATGCTCATGCAGTCGAGTCTGCTGTTTGCTTTTTTGTTCTCACTTCCACTTTAACTTGAGTCGCATGCATTCAGGTCTTTTCAAAATAATTTGCCTAGTAGCTGCTGTGCTACTGGGAGACAGATCTGTGTGCACATGCTCACATCAGCTGCCTCTCGGACGTATCAGTTCCCAACCTGAAGCTTTGCTTTGACTGTTAGTAGCTGCTGCTGATTTTTATGGTGTGTGAAGGGAAAAAAAAATGTTCAGAGTGCCTCCTTCTCTGCTTCCTCTGGACCAATCCAAGTCCAGTGGAGTCTGTGAGACACCGATGATGTTCCAGAGATGCAAACTGCAGGCAACGTTGATTCAGATGCAGAAGGCTGTGGAATCGGGAAGCGAGCAGGATGTGAGAGACTGAATTTCCCTTTTCAAGTTTTTAAGGGAAACAGCTTGGTTCCCAGAGGACATTCTTTGATATCACAACAAGTAATCTTGAGGCACCCAGGTTTATTCCTATTTAAAGGAAGAGTGTGTGTGTGTGTGTGTGTGTGTGTGTGTGTGTGTGTGTGTGTTCCTGAAATAGATACACTGCCTTTTTGGCCAGGACATTGAATTTATTTACCCTCTCAATTTCTTTGAATTAAGAACAAACGCAGTAGTGCTTCAATTTAAAATAGCTGAAACACAGGGAGAATATGTAATAATACAGGAGACTATGCTGTGTATGGAAGGAATAGATAGGTAGTTACAATTTATCACAAGCCTCAAGAAGGAGTGCATTTCTTATGCACTAATATTGGATATTTCTCCGTAGAATTTCTTTTATCATAGCTGGGAAAGTTTTATTTTCATTCACGATATTTAAAAACAATATAGTATTAATGTAAACTATGTTTGCTCTGAACTCAGAAAGAAAAAGATCAATAACTAGGCAATACTCAGGTTTTTTTTAAAGAATTATTAAGGTATAATTGATATACAAAAGTTGCACATATTTAAGATATACATTTTAATGAGTTTGGACATTTACATATATCCATGATACCATCATCACAATCAAGGTACTAAGCATATTCATTACCTCCAAAAATTTCCTTGTATTCTTTTGTGTTTCCTTTTTTGTGTGGTAATACACTTAAGGTGAGATCTACCCTCGTAATATATTTTAAAGTGCACAATACTATATTATGAACTATAGGCATTGTGTTGTACAGCAGATCTCTAGAACTTGTTCATCTTGCATAACTGAAACTTTATAGCCATTGGGCAGCAATTCCTTAACAGTGGTCTTGGCAGTGATTTCTTGGAATTGACACCAAAATTACAGGCAACAAAACCCAAAATAGACAAGTGGGATTACAACAAACTAAAAAACTTCTGAACAGCAAAGGAGACAATCAACAGAGTGAAAAGGCAATCTACAAAATGGGAGAAAATATTTGCAAACCATCTATCTGATAAGGGGTTAATATACAAAATATGTAACGGAATAACAAAGAACTGAATAGCAAAAAAACTAAATAACCCAATTTAAAAATAGGCAAAGGGCTTGAACAGACATTTCTGCAAAGAAGACATAGGAATGGCCACACAAAAAGGCGCTCAACCACACTCATCATCAGGGAAATGCAGATCAAAACCACAATGAAGGATCACCTCACACCTGTTAGGATGGCTATTATCTAAAAAATAAAAGATAACAAGCATTGGCTAAGATGTGGAGAATTCTGAACTCAGTTTTTCGTTTTTTGTTATTTTTTAAGGCAGCTTATCTACTTCATTAATCCAAGGCTTTCTAAATTAAACCCACACATACCTTGGTAACTTTACTTATGCAAGCCAAGATGAGTGGAGGCTAGTTATATATCAGAGTTTCTGAATGTTTTGCGTAAGCTAAGTTTGAAAGATTGTGAGAAAGTTACTTTTCAAATTTAAACTCCAGGTTATGACATTTTCTATAGTGTTTTTCCTTGCTATGACTATTCTTGGTTTTAGCTCTATATAATTTGTGACTACTGACAGTAGGGACAATAAAAAATAATTATTTCAAAGTTAATTTTAAGTCTTCAGTTATTTAGGTAAGGGCTTTATCTTCTTCCCTTTTGCGACAGAGGCAATGTTAAATATTATTCCTGAGCATTGAGTTAAATGAACATCTTCCATCCATCCCTGAAATTGAGTGGGACTAAATTCTAACTAACGGAATGCCAGTACAAGTGAGAGCATTGTTATCTCCTTTGTGAGAGTCTACACGTTTTCCCTCTGGTCTCCTCGTGGATGACTGCAGAATGTCTTTGAAGCCTCATGTTATAGATATCAGAACCATATCATGAAGGAGCCTGGGTCTCTGAATAACTGCACAGAACACAACTCACATCTCCAACTCCCTCCACACCCTGGCCCACCAACTACATTGAACTGTGATACAAGCAAGTGATAAATATTACTGTTAAGCTGCTGAAATATTGATGTTTACCTGTCACAGCAGCTAGCATAAATTACCTTGACTTTGAAACTTTTTAATGGAGCTGTTTACAAGCAGCAAACCCAAATTACATGAAAATCCTTTCTCCCATTTTGGATTTGCATGAGTAGTGAAGTACCTAATAAGCAAGCAATAGGGAAGAAATCTGTTGAAATGTTTAAGCATCAGATAGTCAACTCTGTATAACCTTCTTCCTGAGTCAACCTTGACTTTGTGCTCTCTACTTCTCTTGGTGGCGTAATTGTTCCATTTTCTTAGGCTTAAAATTCAGAATATCTTTGACTTGTCCATCTTTCTCAAAAATCCCTACATGAAATCACTTGTAAAATACCTTCTACCAGTGTGTCTGACTCCTCTTTCTCTCCCGACCAAACTCACTTCCCACTATTCTCCTTCATGGAAACTTTATTGCAATCAAAATTCCACGCAAGATTGCATGCACACTAGAGAGTTTGCCGTGAGTTTACTCTATTCCCTCTGCTTGGAATGCTCTTTCCCTATATTTGTGAATGTGTAATCATCATTATGTTGTAAAATTTATTAATAGGCATATTATATATAATTATATAATAGGTAAAATTAGTACTTGAAAACAAAACTCTCTTTCCTTTGGGTTTTCACCAAAAATAGGATTTAATTTACAGGCATTATGATCACACTGAAATCCTAGAAAACCATATACATTTAAAATCTCAAATTCAATTATTTGGTGTAGATTTTCTAAAACCTTGATTATATGGTTAATCATGCTGAAAAGATACCATTTTGTCGTCTCCAAGGAGGAATTTTAATTGTCTGGTATAGTTTAGTTCTGTAGAAGCCAGAAGAAATACAACCAGCAATGCTAGACACATTAATGGTATTTTAAAAAATTTATTGCAGATTTCTTTTTTCTGAGTACACACAAAATTGAGTTAGATCATAATAAATTTCTCTTCTGAGCATAATCCTTGTTTTACATTTTATAACAATAAATATGAAACATTGCTAAAGAGAAGCATTTATCAAACTGTGCTACACAGAATACTATTTTTAGATGTTAATGTTATTCCCACCACAGAATAAAAGGTCAAAGAATTTTGGAAAACATTGCAAACTCATTGCCTTCTTGAAGTTGCAGAGTTTACATTAGCAGGTAAACTTTCTGAAATTTCTTACTAGAAAAAAATTCAATATTGCTTAATCTACTTATTTCCTGAACACAGACCCTATCTTTCCCCACTTTTATTTTTCAAGTACCTATTACACTCAGTTCTGCTATAACAATCGTTTTGAAAATGCAAATTTGTTCCAGAGTTGATTGATACATTAGAGAATATTTTGAGCATAATGCAAATATTGTGTTTGTTTTTATATAGTTTTGTACTGGATAAACAATAGGTGAATGTGGAAAACTGCACCCAGCTGATCCAAGACACAAGAGACAAAACACACACACACATCAAACATTTACCAGCCACCTCAGCCCACAACATGTGTCACGACACACAACAATTTGGTGTTTCAACTTCTTGTGAGATTTCAGATTCTTCTTCTTCTATCACTTCATCTTAACTCACAAGCTGTAACCCTCCTGAAACTCACTACCTCAAGCAAACTGCATACAGGTCTTTTTCTAGGTAAAGTGCCATATTTGCTGTACTGTTAAGTGTTGGGTTTTTTTGTTTGTTTTTTTTGTTTGTTTGTTTTTGGTTTGTGTAGTTTTAACTATTAAGCATGTGTAATTCTGTTCTATTGTTTTTGTTAGGTTCCTGTCCTTTTTTTTAATGTGTCACTGATGAAGTTTCTGAGTGTTGTGTGTCTAACCCCATTTTTCCCCATAAGCCCTAGTTGTCATTGTGGTTGCATGGTTTTGTGTAGCACATTGATTTTTAGACTACATATGTCACGTTACAGCAGAACTGAAGGTAACATGATTTGGAACATACAGTTTGGGAAATATTCATGTAGAACAAATTATTCTGACTATGCAACTCTTACTTATTTTAAAGTGTTTAATGATTACCATATGCACCATGAAATAGAATCCTTATTTATAAAAATATATCTCTTATGTCTATAGGCTGATGTTCATGTCTTCCAGATTAAGTAATTGCTGTCTCTATATAGAATATCCCAGTAACATGCATACACAATTCATATGCAATACTGATATAAATGTAAGTTATTATTTTAGGAAATAGAAGATACAGACATTAATCAAAGCTGTTTTAGTTACTTCAAAGCCACATATGTCAAACTGTCTACGACCAGCACCAATGTGTTGGTGATAATGACAATTATATATGCAAGCTGTAAACATTTTTGGGATATGAATAAAAATAATAATGTATAAAAATTTGCCAATAATTCTTGTAGGTTATTAATAATTAGGTAATGATGTACTTAATGTGAACATTGTATTACCTGTTACAAAATAAAAATAATTTTTCTCTTTAATTATCAGATATTTAAACATTCTCTAAATAATATATGGACTACAAGCAATTTTTGGTTGAAATCTGTGTTTATAATTATTTTTAATAGAAAACAAGTATTGTTCTCTATTGTGTTAATTTAAATATATCACTTGTTTGTTTTCAAATCTTTCAGAATTAGACAACACCAAGATAGTATAATAACTTTCCCTAAAACACCTTCACTTCTAATAAAATATTATTAAAAAGTTATTCTTTATAAAGTTGATACTATGAAACATGAATTTATTTCAAAATACTAGAAAATTTTTCTGCAAAAATTTCATTTTAATTTGGCTTATAGTAATAGCCTCTGTATGATTTTGCTCTCTTTATCTTAAATCCCTCCCCAGTCTACTTAATTTGCCTTTCTTCTTTCAATTCTTCTATCAACCAATATTTTACTGAGCACCTACTATATTCCAGGTATGGAGGCAAATAATTCACGTGCTCTGCCTTTGAGGAAATTTAGTGTAGATATAATCTAAATGGGAGACTTAATTGAAAACTAATAATTCCTACATATTGTGACTAGTGATTAATAATTAGTAATTAATAGAAATAATCTCTGCTTGGGCTGGTCTTAACTTGTTTATTGAAAGTGTTTTATTAAAATGCGAATTGGAGGAAGATAAGACATAGCTGGGTGAAAGAGGTTGAGAGGGCTAGAATTCAAGGCAGTTCTGCAAAATCAGATTGTGTGAAATAATATTATTAATTTGGGGAATAGAGAATACTTTGGCATGGCTGCAACACACAGAGGAGAGGTATAGAAAAGTCTGGAGATGTTAGCAAGGGACAGGTAACCTAGGACTTTGCATGTCGTGCCAGGGGGCTAGGACTTTACATCCTTGGCCTCTATAACAACATGTAAAAACCTTGAATGAAGGCCACATTAAATTACCTTCAAGGTAAAGAGCTTCAGTACTGAAGCAGTAACGTGATAAGATTTAGGAAAAGCACAGTGTGGCATTATGGTGGGTAAAGGTCAGGAGTAATTACTAAGATACTATTACAATAGCCCAAATAAGAGTCTGTGAAGACCTGAGGTTAGCCAGTAATTGTTTTGCTGCAGATGGGACTACTAATCAGTCGTGAATGGAATGAGGAAGAGAAAGGAATGCCCTCCATTTTTTGGCTCCAATGAATTGGCGGTTGTTGGTGCCATATACCTGGTAGACACATGGATTGGTTCTGTCAGTCTCCATTTGAATCTCCTTCAGTTTGGAGTTCAGAAAGCTAAAATTTACATTGCCCAGTTTTCCTTGCAGCCTGCATTCTGTATGTGAATTAGTTTTTCCCAATTAGATATTTTCTCAAGAGATTTGGAAAGCATAAGTGAGGCTGAAGTCACCTTCCTGTAGCCCTAGCGGCTGGCTAAGGATCTGCCAGATGTCAACTCTGGCACCAGGTGATTCCACCTTTAGGAGTCAGGTCACCGTCTCTGTGAATCAGGGTTAGCAGGACCAGCAGCGTGTCCTGATCTGTGGACTGCACTCAAGTGGTGTAAAAGTGGAATAAATAAAATAGTTGAAGGTCCACAGCTGTTACAAAATTTTTGTAAGCACCTATTTCCTGTATTAAGTCCCTTTCTACTTGATATACTGAGAGTATGTCTATTTTCCACACTGAACTATAATTGTTATACCTGATTAAGGAATCCTTTTAAGAGACAAGATGCATTTAGTTTTTAAAATTTTGAAATTGAAGTGTTTTTGAGACATTCTAAATGGACATATCTATTTAGCAAAGATGAGTATAGAATACAAAGGAACAATCTGGTATAAAGACATATATTTTGGTTGTAGTAGATATAGGCTGTACTGAAAGCTGTAGGCTTCTACTCGGATGGAAGAAAAAAGGGAATTATGAACAGAATCAGGAGGAACACATGTATTTGGGAGGCACATGTAAGAAAAAGAATAGGCAAAGGAGACTGTGTTAGTCTAAGTCTTCTGGAAAGAAGATACCAAGATAGGATGAAGTGTGTATGATTTTACTGATGAAAAGACTGTGAGAAAGAAAAAAATGGGGAGTGAGCCAGGAGAAGCTGAAAAAACTGTCAAATCACAATTTGAGCCTGACCTTGAGTGAGGAGAGAGGGGAGAAGGCAGAATGGAAGTGTCCTAGACCTGCAGTGAAGTTAGCCCTGCTGCGCATGGTGATCGGCTGGGGGCACCTGTGGGAAGTGTGATGGTGGAGCAAGCGTGACAATGAATTTCAGAGAGCAGTAGCAGGGGCTCATGGTCAGTTAAGCTCCCTGTAGTTGGAGGTCTACTGGCATATTTTCACAGCTGCCACGGAGTCTGAGAAGTGGTCAAAAGTGGTAGAAAGAGAAGCAGGAGAGAGTCATTGGACTATCAAAGAATAAAGAGTATGAAGGAGATAAAAGGGCAGCAGGTGCAAATCCAGCAGAGCTGTCAAGTGAAATCAGAATGGGTTCTTTTATACCGAAGTCAGTGTCACCCTTTTTGGAATATATTTTGTTCACAGTATCTTTACTGATCAAAATATGACATAAAAATATAAACAGTTCTTATCAGATCAGTAAATTCTCAGTAATCCTAATAACACTTAAAAATAAAATAACATGCTGCTAATTAGGTCTGTTATAATAACTTTATATTTGAGTGTATGGGTAAACATTTTTAAGTGGATGTGTCAATTTCCTCTCCCTAAAGTTACAGTAATAGTAATAACTTCAAAGCTTACCATAAGTGTTAAATGAATTAATATATATAAAGCATTTTGGCTAGTGCCTTGCACAGAGTAAATGCTATATAAGCATTAGGTATATCTATTTCATTTTTTTTTTAACCTAAGGTTTTTATGGCTCTGTAGTCTTTCTGGGAATTGCATACTAGTCAGAAACCACTTTCTTTTTCACACTGTGTTCAATGGGAGCAGTTTTTAAAGACACTTTGGTTATGAAATTTGAGTTCTTATTTGTGTAGGCACTGAAAACAATTTCCCTTTGTGTGCAAACACTCAGTGATACCTCATGTATCATTAAACTCCTATTTTCAGCACAGCAATGGTTCAGAGTGGCACGATTTTAGTCACTTCAGGCCCAGAAACACGTAAGTCACAGTTCTACACCCAAATGGACTCGTTTGCTTTTTTATCAATGGAGAACTGGGTTACAAACTCTATAGATAAATTCTCCTTTGCAATGAACTTGATGTGGTCTTCATCCCAATGAGTCTTTTGAGAAAACTTAGTTTTTGCTTTTTAATGGATTTTTAAAAATCTGGGTGTGGGAGAAGAATAGGAGGGTATTTAGCACCTTTATTGCCTTGCTGGGGAGATAGAGAATGCCTTGCTTCATTAAGCCTTAACTAGTAAATATTCTAAAAATCTAATATTTATTTAGTTATAGTTTTCCATGTGTAGTGCATATAGTCTCAGAAATTTTCTTATAAATTTAATCTTTGAATTAGATTTCATTTGCTTCTGAATTGATTCTGAATTTTAATTGCTTTTCAATTGAAAGACGCTTCTGTCACTTCCTGCCCCAACTTTTCCGTTAGTTACTCAACAATCTGTTTGGGTATTACAGTTGAACCTCTACTTAAATAAAATTATGATAAACAAATCTGTCATAAAACTTAGCATTCCTCCATTTCTGATTCTATAACTTTGGATTTTCTCATATAGCATGCCTCTGAAGGTGTCTGTGCTATTTCCCTGCTTTTGATTACATCTGGTGATATACAGTTGATTGATAGTTTTGTACAATATTACAATCAGGATCTCAGCTTTTCCAATGACTTGCAAAATAAGAGTTTGCAAAATAACTAAGTTCGGTTTACCTTAGTTTGTCTAATATTATTAAAGAAGAGAAGCAGAAATATTATCTCACTGTGATGTTATAAGAAAATGTCTATAAATGCCCATGGAATGTTTTATAAAGTCAAAGCCTGTAAATGCTGAGTTTTGTCATTTCATGTATATGAGAGATTTTAGACTCCCTAAAATGTCCTGCAACACCTAACAAACACATCTTGAAAATTCTTTCATGAATAATTTTTATTCAAGTTGCTTTTGCTTGTGGCCAGAAGTCTTTACTTCATTAAAACTTCAGAAGTAACTTTAAGGATATATGAAGTGCCTTCTCCTATTTAAGCTCAGTATATGTCTGACTGTGTACCCCTTACTAGATTCAGGAGGTAGTATTGCTCCTACACCCCTTCAACTAGAGTTTTGCTTGGATGAAAGGGAAAAAAACAGTGACAGAATTTGGTTTTGTAGCAAGGTGTGGTGTGTCAGAAGTGATCATTCCTGTGGTCCTGTGTGTGAGGTAACCAAAGACCGACGGTTAGCTGGTTACTGCCACCCACATTGTTTTTCAGGCAGGCTGTTCGGTAGCAAGGAGGAAAAAATTTTACCTAAGTTACCTCAAGTAAGGGGCTTTAATTGTGAGGCTGTATCACGAATTGAACTGCTGTTTTAGAGACCAACTGTTACCTCTTCAGTCTGTTCCAAATCCTGCATAGTTTCTATCTCTGTGTTCCCCTTTTTCAGCTATTTTTTTTTTTCTATCCAGACTTCTAATCCTGCACCTCTACCTTCTATATAACCTCACTTCAGCCTGCCTTGGACCCCACAGGAACCTAACACTACCTGATGGAAACTTGGCATGTTCAGTACCCACTGGTAACTGTCAAGGTCTCTCCATGCTTCAGGTCAGATCCCTGAGAGGGTTTGGATGCCACAGCACGTCATAGGCCACAAACCAGCACATGGGGTAGCTCATCGTATGTCAGGTGGCTTCTCTAGGTCCAGTTAGCTGTGATGGGCAGAGGGGCAAAGTGATACAAGGTAGGTTTCCATGCACATAAATGTGGTGGCCTGGATAGCCTCATGTAAAAGGATGGTTGTAGGTGATGCGTCATGGATGGTGCCTGGTACAGGTGAAAAAAAACAACAAATTGTTGCAACTTATATTGGAGACATTAGGACAATGAAGAAGTTTCCCAGGTCAGTGTACAGCAGGCCAATATCATGGTGATTTATGCTGTAAATTTCCTGAGATGCAAAACACAACAATATGCCTAGAGTATGTTGCATCATCTATATTATTTGAATTAGACTTTAAAGTTGCACCCCAGATTGAAAACTCAAGAATGATCTCAACTGATTGTTTTTCATTTTTTACCAATGTTTTCATTCTTAGATGCCTATTAGTCCACCATGTCTATTTAGTATTATGTATGTATTGCATTCACCATCTTGATGCCTTGAGTTTTTCATTATATGTACCATCATTTTGCATGTTGATATGATTATTAGTTAATGAATTGAGAAAAAACTAAGCAGTTATTTCTGAACAAATCAATGATAGTCAATTGTGTATGGAGTTTTTATACAAAAGAATTTCAATGAGTTTTTTTAGATTTTAACATTATATAAGATATTGTAATAAGTGTTGGGCATTTGGTCTCTTCAGTCAATAGAAAACTTTGTTTTCTAAACTCTTATAGGAGGGAAAAATACACTGTTTTTTTTCATTGTTTGCCTTACTCTCCTTTGGTTTCCTAACAACCCCTCTGGTATTGTACAAAAGACACCTTAACTTTTTTTTTTTTTTAGATTAGTGCCTCAAATTTAATTGTTCTTTTCAAATGTGGTAAAACCACAATCTTCCAAAGCAAGTGCATCACTCTATTTATAGTTTTTCTGTCTAGTTCCATCAGTGGGATATAGTCTAAACAAGACGATTCTAACACTAGACTCAAGACCCTCTAACAAGTTTAATAACAGATTTTAGGTCTCTGGCAATTAAATAATATCCTTTGGCTTCAATTACTCCTCACACTTCTCCAGTAAACAATGCCATTCAATGTGAATTCTATTGCTCTAGTATATATGACTCTCGTTTACCTTTAAAGTTTAGAACTTTAGAAACATATTACTCTGTAACTGGGTTTTGTGGTTATTCATAGCTTTTTTCTTGGGGAAGCTTCTGTACATCAGATTATAATGTTAAACAAGTTTTGCCTCTTTCAAAATAAAGGATATATTGAACATTTATATAGTCTTTAATATTTTAATGTCTGCACACTCACTGGATATAAAATCGCTGAAGGATTTTTTAACAACAACAACAAACATGCATAGATATCCCAAGACTTTCATTCCTCCAACACCCATAAAATTTTTTATTTATGTATAGTTGGAAGGACTGTATTTCCTGTGAAAAATAAACTTGATCACAGCATATTTGATTGCTTCTCCGGAGTCTAAGTAGTCTAGTACCCTTGCAATCCTAGTTTGACATATTATTCTCCATGTGATAGCCTTTGCCTCTATCTGGGATCTGATAGCCACTGGCACTGAATCAAGCAACTAAAACGAGCAAGGTAACATTCTATTTATATGATCATTCATAGATTCTATCAGGACTATAGGGTTTGGTACAGTTCCACAGCTGTTATTTTAAAACCACGGAAGGCGTGAAGCCATTTTAGTTAGCCATTAGGGGGACCATACCATGTTTCATGATCATAGCTTGATTATTGCTGCATGATGAAATTTAACATTTATTAAAAACTACATTTTTTCCTAAAATTCTATGCAGTTATTTATTCATTCTGTCAGTCAAAAAATTCATTAAGTACCTTGTATTAATTAATTAGTTTGAATTAGTTTGCTAGGGCTCATAACAAAGTATCATAGACTGGGAAACACAAACAGCAGACATTTATTTTCTCACAATTCTGGAGGCTAGAAGTCCAAATTCAAGGTGTCAGCAGGATTGGTTTCTTCTGAGGCCTCTCTCCTTGACTTGTAGATGATCATCAACTCTTTACGTGTTTTTCCCTCTGTATGTGTCTGTATCCAAATTTCCTCTTCTTTATAGGACATCAGTCATATTGAATTAGGGCCCACTCTAATGACCTCATTTTAACTTAATTACCTCTTTAAAGGTTCTATCTTCAAATACAGCCACAGTCAGAGGTACTGGAGTTAGGACTTCAAAATGTGAATTTGGGGGGATTCACAAATCAGCTTATAACAGTACCTGCCCTGTATTAGGCACTGGACTATCTGTTAACAGTCAAATATTTACTTGTTAATTCAATGTATGTTTAGTAAACCAGGGGCTATTCCAGGTGCTGGGGATGTAGTAAAGACCAAAACAGAAATAATATTCTAGCGGGTAGTATATAGAGGCTAAGTGAATTAGTGTTACTCAGAAATCACTGCTTCTTTTAATATTAAATTCCAAAGGCGTGTAAATCAATATGGAAAGGTTTTGTGAGAATTTATAAGCAAATCAATGTTTGGTTCCAATAAGGAACAGCTATCCCTGGCCTACTGGAAACTTCTAAATTGCTTATTGTTTCCTGGATGTATAAACTATAGTGAAGTTAGTTTTGAGTCAATGTAAAATAATACTGAAGATTAAGAAGGATACCTTGATTTAGCTATTGTACAATGGTAAGGCGTGAGGTATTTGGCAGAACTTAAAAATCTGAACTCCAGTTTTGTTAAAATTGTATTTCCTTGAAATATGTTTTTTGTTACTGGTGACAGCTTTGAAATACCTACTGCAAATCTACTGCTATTGTCACAGAGCAAACATTTCTGATTTTTTGGTTTTTGCTTTTTTTGTTATGTGTATAAATCATTTGTATATTTAATATAAAATGCTAATGAAATGTGTGAATTTTAAGCAGAAGCTCAGATATTTGTGCATGTGTCTACATCTCAATATAGACAGTATAACTCAATTTCAGTTTTTTATCATGAGCTCCCATGTCCCCTCATTGTTGATAAAACTGAGAAGTCGTGTATAAATGAAAACAAACTAGGGATTCACTAGTTGTTTTCATTGAAGAATCGAGTCGGATTCAATGGTTATCTTTCCTTCTCCGGGTTCTCTACCTTTTGATCTGTCTAGTCTTGGCTTTAAATTCCCTTATGCACTTATTCATTTGTCACACTATGTTACTGGGGCAGAAACAGCCCTCTTTTAATCCTCATTTGGCCAAGACCTATACTGACACTGACTGCTGGTATCCTGGTCCCATCTGTTTCTGAGCAGGAAGGATGTTTGAAGCTCAGGCCAGTAGTGACTGAATAGGCTATAAGCATCCATCACACTCTTGATCAGCCCTCTGACACTGCATTACTTGGTGGGCAGATCAGGCCAACCTTTTGATGTGGACCGTCCTCCCCTTTGTTGGGTAACCTTCTGATAGGCAAGTCCATAGTCATTTACAGCTCATTACTTTGCCTAATTGGGAGCTCCCCCAGTTTTTGGATTTTTTTCTTTTCTCGTTCCAGGGATTCTATTTCTCTTCTTCATCACTGGTTTTCTGTTCATATAGCTTTCTGTTCTATTTCTCTCCTTCATCGCTGGTTTTCTGTTCATATGATGTTTGGATAACGGGAAGACGTTGGCCTTTTAGTAAGATCTGGAAGGGTGTGTAGCTCCCACTTGTTTGAAGCTTTCTTTAGAAAGTGGAATACTTGACTCTTTTCTGTCCCCAGCATTTGGTTCAAGCTCCAGAGAAACAGGAAATGTTCCACTCAGATTCTTAGGCATTACTTTTGTTATTGAATTTCCTTTATGAGGCATCATTTGACATATTAAAAAAATGTATCAGAGTTTGTGGATTTGTATCAAATCTGGAACAGCTATTCTATCAGTAGAAACATAATATTCTCTTGATCGGAGTAAGAGGTTTAAGTAGTTTGAGGTTTAAATTCTTGATCATGTTCCAGATATGCAATATGATTTAAATAAGTAGGTCAATCTACTCATCCATGATCTTGTAATTCTTCAGGTATTTATTGACAGAGGATGAATTGGAATGAAGATTAGAAATGAGGGATTGTGAAATCATTGAAAAAGGAGCATCTCCATTATATTTGAAAGATGTGTTTTTTAATTACCAAGAAGATTTTAAGGAAAAGTTTCTCTAACTGATCAGAGTATGCTTTTATCTTATTTTGGTCAGCATACCAGGCTGTCCTTTGGTTGGAAAAATGAAATAGAGGACGTTTTCTGGGGATTGTTTTCCAGATACTAGTTATAAGTCAATAAAATTATAGCCTAATAACATTTATCCTAAGAATCTCATAGATCTTCATTGCACAAAGGAATTCATATTCCCACTGTCTTATGAGGAGGGCAAAAATAATTTAGCTGGGAAAGCACAGTCTAAGAATTTATTGCAGATTGAAAGTAAATATATTTTATAACCACCACAGAGACAGTTAGGAATTTTACTTGCTTAACTATCTGATGAAAAGCACCAGTTTACAAGAGAAATGAAAATACGTAGCTGAAAAAACTCAACCATTCTTTTTCTGCCTTTTGATTTATTTTGTGGAGAGGGACTAAAATGTAAATGACCTTACCCCCAATATGCACTATAAATATAAATGAATTAGCCAATTAAAATGTTTGCTCATAAAAATGCACTGGAATTGCCAACTACTTAATATAATGCCATAGTTAAAAACACATAGCTTATTTTTATCATCGCTTTTTAGAAAGCATCTAATTATTGTATTTGGGCTTGAATCACCAGTATTATTTGTTCCCTATTAAATTTCCTGACCAACTCATATAACTCTTTGGATTTCATTAGTTAAGGTCATTTTAAGGGTCTCCGCAAATGATTCTCTTTTTATTGTTGTTAACAAACTTGTTTTGAGCAGTGCATCCCCACTAGACCGTGATAAAAATGGCTTCAGGAATTATGGTATTCATGGCTCCATCATTAAAAATTCTATGACTTTGGACAAAGAACAATTTATCTGAGCCTTAGTTTCCCCATCTGCAAATTGAGAAGACTAAAGCTACTTATGAGGTTATTGTGAGACTCAAATATAATGTATGTGTATTGGGCTGCACCCGGCAGGTGTGCAAGCCCTGTACTTGCCCAGCCTCGAGACTGAAGAATGAGCCCGGAGTCAGATAGAGACATCAATCGTTTAATAAATGGGAGATCTTACACGTCTGAAGCAAAAGGGTCCTAGAGCAACACCCCACTGTGGATGGCAGAAGGCGGGCAGGACAAGGCAGCAGCAGTCTTCGGTGCCAGGTGAATAAGGAGACTACCATTTGTAGGGTGAATTGACCTGACTGGCTCATTGGTTACCAGGGAAACCAGCAGAGAGGTAATCCCTCTTAACCCCTCAGGCTAAGTACCTTTGAGGGGCAGAGGTCTTCCTTTTGATAAACTATGTAGGGGGGGCCATTCTGATCTGAAGATTAGAACAACCACTAGCTGGGGCCAGGAGCAAGTATGTAGGCATTTACTGATTAGGCTCTAGGATTAAGAGGGAAGGTCAGTCCAGGAGCAGGTGTAGGTGAAGCAAGGACTAGTCGAGCAGGGGATGTACAGAGAGCAAGCAAACAGCCATCTTGAATGGCCTGACTATACAATGTGACAGCCCATTTTTAATCACAAAGCACACTACAAGTGGTTGCTTTTCTTAAAATAAGTTCAGTACCTTTAAGGAACATGGGGTTTCCTCTCACCTATCTTCAGAAGGTCTGTCTTAAAGCTGTGACAAATCAGAAAGCATTTCTGAACCAGACCTTAGCATTTGTGTGACGCTTTGTGTGGTATTCAGTCTCTAGACTGGTTCTTTCCACACTGAAGCCAATGTACTTTTCCACTTGTTTACAATGGGAAAATGAAATACCTATTTCTCAATCATATACTGAATCCCATAAATGTAGGTAACTTGAATGCTTGTGACTCAAAGCTTTGGTTTTAATTTTTTTTCTTTATAATCTCAGTAATTGTTTCTCCATGATTATACTTATGAATTGATGAGTTAATGAAAGAAGATAAACCACATTTCAGCTGTATAAAAATTAGTCTTATTACTTATAGTCACATTTTTAATAAATTAAATATGCTATTTTATCTTTTGCCTGAAAAATTGATTTTTAAAAATGGTAAATTGTTATATTCATTTAGAACTATCAGATGAAATGTTTATAATCAGAGAAAGTAAAAATATTAAGAGAATATTCTTTTAGATAAAAAGTCAGAGGGAAGAAAATTTCCCAGTACGTATCAAGCTTTTCATTATTAACTCTGAAAATATTTGAAATTGTAAGGAAATATAATTCAGATATTCAAGTTAAGTTCACAAATTTCTTTTTTTTAAGACTTTATTTTTTAGAGCATGAGTTTCTTTTTAAAGAAAATACCATATTCTTAAAAGTTCGCCATCATCAAATACTAACAAAGGGTGTTAATTAAGAAGTTGTTTCATGTGGCAGTGCAACAGGTGTATAAAGGAATAAATTATCTTAATGTTTCCTCACTTCTGACTGTGTGACATAAGTTTTAGGACTTACAAGAGCAAGGAAATTTTGAATAAGCAAAAATAATATTTGGCATCTCTGGTAGAAAACTGCATTATTTAGAGCACAGCCCTCTGGATTATTTGAATTGAATTCCACGGGGGATCTGAAACTTGTGTTGACTTTATGCTATATTAGAACTCTGTAAGTTGCAGATAAATGATAGTAATGCAAATACTTCTCATTTATAAACATGCAAGTTAATTCTGTCAGATGGAGTTTTAACATATTTCCTTCCCCTCCTGGAGGAAGCCCGTTTTGAGTCCATTCATAAATTCACTTAAGTTACTCCTGATCTATACATGTGTCTGTTCTTTGGATTCCCCTTTGAACTGGTTTTAACATCTGTTCGATTCCCTCATTAATAATGAGTTGACAAAATCTTTAATATATGTTTTATATTTGTGTGAAAGTCAGGATTTTACCTTTATTTGAAAATTTCCCCTTGACACAGAATACAAAAATAATTCAGTGCAAGTCATATTAACAGGCACATAGTAATTCATCACCGCATACCCCTCTTGGGAATTTATTTTGTAGAAAATTTTTAAAAATTGAATTAAACTTTCATTCAGTGTCCTTGGTGATTTTATGTTCTTCCATAGTCACCTTGATAGCCAATGAACAGCGAGCTCCAAGTTATGAAACATTTTTTAAAGACAGCTTTGGCTATTGGAAAATACTTTTTTATATCAAGCCAAAATCTTCATGCAGTTTCTAACTATTGGTTCTAGTTCTACTTCTTATTCTGTGTAGAATAAATATAATCCCATTGCTATATAATTGTCCTTCAAATATAGAAAACAGTTATATTCACTGTTAGCCTTTTTTCCCCTCCCAGGAAAAATCTCCTGAGGTCTTTAGCCTTCCTGAGATGCATTCTGAGACGGATTAAAACCCCTTAATTATCTTAGACACTCTGATATGGCACTACTTCACAATAGTGATTCTATGAATATACATTATCATTCTGTGAATATACATTAAAGATTCATTAGCACTTTTGGCAACAACATAACTGTTTTTTCATATAGAGATAAAATCATAATATGTACTTCTGCCCATCCATATTTTCTGTATACAACATTTTAAAATTTTGTTTTGAGGGCTTATATTTACTACTATTCAAGTTCACCGTATTAAACCTTGCCCATTATTTCAATCTCTTAAGAACATTTTAGATCATTACTCCTTTTTTTTTTTTTTTTTTTTTATTTAGTCACTATTCCAACACTTTTTTATGTCTATTTGATGTCTTACACTGACATGAGGGTCAACAAAGATAAGAACATAACTGATCTCTTTTTTTGAAGTTCGAGGGAGGCAGACATTTAAAAATGAATTATTACAAACTAGATTTTTAAATGCTCAAACAGAGCGGTGTTGCCATATGAGCATAGGAATGGCATTATTCTTCTTTTGGGGTAACAAAGATGGCTATTGGATTTTCCTACCAGGTTTGTGCAGACTATAATTCTTCATGTACAAGTTTAAGAATAAATATATTTTTGAGGGACCAACCATTGTACATTTAGGGCTCTGCAAGTTTAGACCTGAATGAAACTAAGAATATTGAATAAAATTTCCTGATAATGTTGATATTTCAAGAATTATTTAACTAGAACAGGGGAAAGAGTTGCTTCAATAAAATCCAGCTTAATTAGCTCTTTATTTGTCAACTTATTTGAACCAACAATGTCAGAAAATGCTAATATGACTTGGCATTTAAATACTGGAATCCTAGCTTTTTCTGCTTCACTTTCCCCTTTGTAGGCCACCATTAAAACAATCCAATTTGAGGTAAATAGAGAAGTTGACTTGAATAAGACCCCACTTGGTATGGACCCAATTTATTTTTTCCCATTTGGATTAACAGCCCAAAGCATAGGCTCTGAGGAAGTGTGTTATGATAACACAGTGCAGGCAATTTTTATACTCTTTTTCTAACCTAAAAAAAAGATAATTTGAAAAAAATACATGGTACTTTACTGTCCTATAATATAATCCAAGTTTATTCACTCTACTTGGCTTTGAGCACATTTATTTTTACCAGTTTTCCATTTATTTTCTTGCAGTGGAAAGGGCATTTAGTGTTATTTTCCTTTATAGCCTTATATTTTATATCTTATATTTTGGTGTTTATATCATTTTCCTAAGATTTGCATTCCCCCCACCCCCCATCTGAAGTACTAATTAAAGCACTTAGAGATTGTTGAATATTTTCTTAACTCATGTATCTTAGTTAGCTCAGGCTGCCATAACAAAATAGACTGGGTGGCTTCAACAACAGAAATTTATTTTCTCACAGTTCTGGAGACCGGAAGTCCAGCACCAGGATGTCAAACATAGTCGGGTTCTGGTGAGAGCGCTCTTCCGGGCTTGCAGATGGCCACCTTTTTGCTGCATCCTCACATGGCCTTTTCTTGGTGCAGGTGCATGGCGAGGGAGAGAGCTTTCTCTGTTCCTCTTCTTATAAGGCCACCAATCCTATCAGATTAGGACTCCACTCTTATGACTTCATCTAACCTCGATTACTTCCTGAAACGCCTGTTTCCAAATATAGTCACATTGGTGGTGAGGGCTTCAACATATGAATTTTTGTTCCACAACACTCATGGTGTCACAGGTTGAGAGTATGCACACGTTTGATCACGTTGTGCTCAGCTCATTATCTCAACAACAATTTAACACTTTTATGTCAGGATTTTAAAGGACTCCTAATAATTTTCTACACGACAATAAACAGCAGTTATCATTTCTGCTGCTGGTTTACTTCAGCCTAATCTAGTGAAACAGACGAGTGTAGGATTCAGGGAACTCAGTTAGAATCCTAGCTCTGCCACTTGTGAGCCAAGTGCCCTCAGCTAAGGTAGAAGGTTAAATGAGTTAATATAAGTTCAGGGCTTTAGATAGTACCCGGTACATAGTAAGTATTCTATAGGTGTGAGCTTTGATTATCATTAGTATCACACTCATCAACCTCTGTAGGCAAACCTTCCTTATTTCTCTGTCATTTCTTATTTGACATGAATAACAACCTCTTTAGTATTCCAGTCACTCACTTTTGGAGGCTTTGTAATTTGTCTATGTCGCTTTTAGGATACGCTGTCCCAGAACTGAACAGGTGATAGTATATTTCAAAAAAACAGCTAAAAATTCAGAATTGTTCAACCACAAAACAACAATAGTTCATGGGGAGAAAAGTTATCGATGTGATTTTTCCTGATTTTATTTAATTCTCCTAAAAAGTCTTATCACTGAAATGAAATAGAAACAATGGTTTTTAAATATTGACTTTTGGGACCAAATTTTATCACTCATTATATATATTTAAAATTTTATTTTAATGAGAAACTTGTGTTATCACATAGGTGGAAGTTTTAAGAAAATTCAATCTATTAAAATATTCATTAAATATTGTAACTACGTCTGGACATAGTGATAATTCAATATATGAGTGTTGAAGTATATTGTTTCTTTGGACTCATTAGAATGGAAGCTCCATAAGAATAGCAATTTGTCTGCATTCTTAACTGCTATATTTTCACTGCTTGTCACAGTGTCTGGAACATACTATGACTTCAGTAAATAATTATTGAATGATCAAATGTCCAATAGTTCACTGTAACTATGTGTATGTGCCCAAGCCTATGACATGTTCTGGAGATATAAAGAATACATGATCCTGCCCATGGGGGCACAGTTCAATGGGGAAAAAATGTGAAAAGTAAACAGGCACAATTCAAAGTATCTTGTGACATAATAGAGGTATGAACTAGGTGCAGTAAGATCACACTAGAAGGCAGCTGCTGAAAGGTGATAGAGAAAGTCAGGAAATGACTCAAAGAATAGGTGATGGTCTAGTAGAGTGTTGAAAGATGTGTGAAATATTACCAGTGTGCAGGGGTATGGGGATGTTTTGAATGGAGAATAATTCAGTGCAAAAGAGAATAAATAATAAACCTTAGAAATGGAAAGCTAGTAGGCTCTGGGGAGCTTCATGTACCATACTAAAGAGCTTGAACTTTATCTCACCAGTAAGACATTGAAAGATTTAAACAAGATGTTTTTAGAAAGGTCACTCTAGCTGTAGAGTAAAGAATGGCTTGGAATATACGAGTCCCCAAACTGTGAAACTGCTCAGAAGTGTAATGGAATATTCTAATCCTCAAATAATATAGCTTTCAACTAGGGCAGTCAGAGTGGGGATGGAAGTGAGGGGTATTTTGCTATTGCAGAAGGATTCACATGCTAGAGTGAATAGGATTGAACAAGGCCACTGAAACATAAGGGAGACTGTTGAGTGATTCTGAGATTTCTGATTTAGGCAACTGAGTGGATGGAGGTGTCAAATACTACAAAAGAAAACTAAACCCAAGAGGGCAAATTTAGTGTGGAAGTTGGATGGTACCAAGGTTGGTTTTGCTGAGTTAAAGTACTGGTGGAAAATCTTGGATATAAGATTGGGGTTCAGAAAGGAGGAAAAGCTTGAATATTCAAAAAATATAGGTAACTGGTGAAGGCATGTGTTTTGAAAAGAATGTCCATGGAAAGTGGGAAGGGCTTAGAGGCAAAGATGAAACCCTGTGGAAAACCAACAGTTGTTTTCCTAAACGTGGTGAGTAAATAGGAAAATCTGTAGAGAGGCTAGAGAGGAAGGGAAAGGACCAGGAACAGATGACATGGTGAGACATAGGATGCAAGGTTGACAAAAGGTCACAGGCATTGGAGAAATCAAGTGAGCTGAGGATAGCAGTGTCTATTGTGTTGTGCTTGCAGAGGGACCCTGCGACTCCAGCAAGACGAGCGCTACGAGGGTGGGAGCTAAACGCCACGGCCTGACTGGGCATGATTATGTGCAGGCAGAAATGTTACACTTTTAAGAAATTTGGTTGTGACTGGAAGACAAGGAGAGATAGGGCTTTGGTAATAATCTCTGAGCCATTGGATCCAGCCTTTCTGAAAGATAAGTCCTAATTCTGGATGAGTTAGGAATGAATTCCCTCTTTCGATTTTAATCTCAGCTAAGCATAAGGGCTACTCGCTGAGAAGAGTAGGGATTTGCAGAGATGAAAGGGAAGAAAATCAGAGGCAAGAATAAGGATGGCATATTTAGGGGCAAGAAAGAGAAATAACAGCGATCCATGTGGAATCTATCTGGAGACCTGGGATTGGTCTAGATTACAGAATCTCTTGAAAAAAAGCAACACTGCAGGGACAGGATATTTGTCTATTTTATTAACTCAACAATAGGCACTGAACAAATACTCATGGAATGAACAAATAAGGGATCTGGTGTGTTTGGATGTGGTGAGTGGGGGCAGTAATTTTGTTTTGTTAGAAGGGTGGTGATGAAAGTTTTAGCTTCAGAAATGCTGAACTTGAGACCACTATCTTGATACCCCAGTAAAAACACCTACTAGGCTGGTGGAAAATTGTGGCTGAATCTTAAGCAAGAAGTTGTACATGGAGAAGAAAGATGAATCCACAAGTAGAGGAGAACTTCCTGGGACAGAAGTTAGGTTGCCAGATTTACCAAATAAAAATATATGACATACTGTTAAATTTGAATCTCAGATAAACAACAGATAATTTTTAACAAAACTATGTCCCATGAAATATTTGACAGCCCTGGAGAGAAAATATAAAGAGAGAAGGAGGTACAGATCCTCTACATTTATAAACATATTCTGCAGTTCATAGGAAACTCCCTGTATCAATTCCTAAAAGTTTATAAAACAGAGAGAAAAAATGGAGGTGACAGGAGTATTGAGACAATCATTCTCTAAAAGGCTATTTTGAAATAAGAGGAGAAAAAAGTACAGTTGTTCTTCTCATGTTCAGAGGAAATGGATTCTTTCACAGTTTTTGGAAACAACAAAAATGCTTCAACAGCTTTGCTACTTTATCAGGATAAATTATATTCTAGGGAAGATTTGGGCAAAGACTGGTCAATAATTAAAAAATTTTTTTAACATCTTTATTGGAGTATAATTGCTTTACAATTGTGTGTTAGTTTCTGCTTTACAACAAAATGAATCAGCTATACACATACATATACATATATCCCCATATCCCCTCCCTCTTGCGTCTCCCTCCCACCCTCCCTATCCCACCCCTCTAGGTGGTCACAGAGCACCGAGCTGATCTCCCTGTACTATGTGGCTGCTTCCCACTAGCTATCTGTTTTACATTTGGTAGTGTATATATGTCCATGCCACTCTCACTTCGCCTCAGCTTACCCTTCCCCCTCCCTGTGTCCTCAAGTCCACTCTCTACATCTTTATTCCTGTCCTGCCTCTACGACTTCAGTACCATTTTTTTTTTTAGATTCCATATATATGTGTTAGCATACGGTATTTGTTTTTCTTTTTCTGACTTACTTCGCTCTATATGACAGACTCTAGGTCCATCCACCTCACTACAAATAACTCAATTTCGTTTTTTTCTTTTTTTTATAACATTTTTATTGGAGTATAATTGCTTTGCAATGGTGTGTTAGTTTCTGCTTTATAACAAAATGAATCAGCTATACATATACATATGTCCCCATATCTCTTCCCTCTTGCATCTCCCTCCCTCCCACCCTCCCTATCCCACCCTTCTAGCTGGTCACAAAGCACCAAGCAGATCTCCCTGTGCTATGCGACTGCTTCCCACTAGCTATCTATTTTACATTTGGTAGTGTATATATGTCCGTATATACACTACCACTCTCTCACTTTGTCCCAGCTTACCCTTCCCCCTCCCCGTGTCCTCAAGTCCATTCTCTAGTAGGTCCGTGTCTTTATTCCCTTCTTGCCCCTAGGTTCTTCATGTCCTTTTTTTTTTAAGATTCCATATATATGTGTTAGCATACTGTATTTGTTTTTCTCGTTCTGACTTACTTCACTCTGTATGACAGACTCTAGGTCCATCCACCTCACTATAAATAACTCAATTTCGTTTCTTTTTATGGCTGAGTAATATTCCATTGTATATATGTGCCACATCTTCTTTATCCATTCACCTGTCAATGTACACTTAGGTTACTTCCATGTCCTGGCTATTGTAAAGAGAGATGCAATGAATATTGTGGTACATGACTCTTTTTGAATTATGGTTTCTTCAGGGTATATGCCCAGTAGTGGGATTGCTGGGTCGTATGGTAGTTCTATTTTTAGTTTTTTAAGGAACCTCCATACTATTCTCCATAGTGGCTGTATCAATTTACATTCCCACCAACAGTGTATGAGGGTTCCCTTTTCTCCACACCCTGTCCAGCATTTATTGTCTGTAGATTTTTTGATGACGGCCATTCTGACAGCTGTGATATGATATTGCGTTGTAGTTTTGATTTGCATTTCTCTAATGATTAATGATGTTGGGCATTCTTTCATGTGTTTGTTGGCAATCTGTATATCTTCTTTGGAGAAATGTCTATTTAGGTCTTCTGCCCATTTTTGGATTGGGTTGTTTGTTTTTTTAATATTGAGCTGCATGAGCTGCTTGTAAATTTTGGAGATTAATCCTTTGTCTGTTGCTTCCTTTGCAAATATTTTCTCCCATTCTGAGGGTTGTCCTTTCGTCTTGTTTATGGTTTCCTTTGCTGTGCAAAAGCGTTTAAGTTTCATTAGGTCCCATTTGTTTATTTTTGTTTTTATTTCCATTTCTCTAGGAAGTGGGTCAAAACGGATCTTGCTGTGATTTATGTCATAGAGTGTTCAGCCTATGTTTTCCTCTGTGAGTTTTATAGTGTCTGACCTTACATTTAGGTCTTTAATCCATTTTGAGTTTATTTTTGTGTATGGTGTTAGGAAGTGTGCTAATTTCATTCTTTTACATGTAGCTGTCCAGTTTTCCCAGCACCACTTATTGAAGAGGCTGTCTTATCTCCATTGTATGTTCTTGCCTTCTTTATTAAAAATAAGGTGACCATATGTGCATGGGTTTATCTCTGGGCTTTCTATCCTGTTCCATTGATCTATATTTCTGTTTTTGTGCCAGTACCATACTGTCTTGATTACTGTAGCTATGTAGTATCGTCTGAAGTCACGGAGCCTGATTCCTCCAGCTCCATTTTCTTTCTCAAGATTGCTTTGGTGGGCTTCCCTGGTGGCGCAGTGGTTGAGAATCTGCCTGCTAATGCAGGGGACACGGGTTCGAGCCCTGGTCTGGGAAGATCCCACATGCCGCAGAGCAACTAGGCCCGTGAGCCACAACTACTGAGCCTGCACGTCTGGAGCCTGTGCTCCGCAACAAGAGAGGCTGCAATAGTGAGAGGCCCGCGCACCACAATGAAGAGTGGCCCCCGCTTGCCGCAACTAGAGAAAGCCCTTGCACAGAAACGAAGACTCAACACAGCCAAAAATAAAAAATATAAAAATAAATAAATTAAAAAAAATTTTAAAAAAAGATTGCTTTGGCTATTCGGGGTCTTTTGTTTTTCCATACAAACTGTGAAAGTTTTGTTCTAGTTCTGGGAAAAATGCCATTGGTAGTTTGATAGGGATTGCATTGAATCTGTAGAATGCTTTGGGTAGTATAGTCATTTTCACAATGTTGATTCTTCCAATCCAAGAACATGGTATATCTCTCCATCTGTTCGTATCATCTATAATTTCTTTCATCAGTGTCTTATAGTTTTCTGCATACAGGTCTTTTGTGTCCTTAGGTAAGTTTATCCTAGATATTTTATTCTTTTTGTTGCAATGGTAAATGGGAGTGTTGCCTTAATTTCTCTTCCAGATTTTTCATGGTTAGTGTATAGGAATGCAACAGATTTCTGTGCATTAATTTTGTACCCTGCTACTTCACCAGATTCATTGATTAGCTCTAGTAGTTTTCTGGTAGCATCTTTAGGATTCTCTATGTATAGTATCATGTCATCTGCAAGCAGTGACAGTTTTACTTCTTCTTTTCCAATTTGTATTCCTTTTATTTCTTTTTCTTCTCTGATTGCTGTGGCTAAAACTTCCAAAACTATGTTGAATAATAGTGGTGAGAATGGACAACCTTGTGTTGTTCCTGATCTTCGAGGAAATGGTTTCAGTTTTTCACCATTGAGAACAATGTTGGCTGAGGGTTTGTCGTATATGGCCTTTATCATGTTGAGGTAGGTTCCCTCTATGCCTACTTTCTGGAGAGTTTTTATCATAAATGGGTGTTGAATTTTGTCAAAAGCTTTTTCTGCATCTATTGAGATGATCATATGGTTTTCTCCTTCAATTTGTTAATATGGTTTTTCACACTGATTGATTTGCGTATACTGAAGAATCCTTGCATTCCTGGGATAAACCCCATTTGATCATGTTGTATGATCCTTTTAATGTGCTGTTGGATTCTGTTTGCTGGTATTTTGTTGAGGATTTTTGCATCTAGATTCATCAGTGATATTGGCCTGTAGTTTTCTTTCTTTGTGACATCTTTGTCTGTTTTTGGTATGAGGGTGATTGTGGCCTCATAGAATGAGTGTGGGAGTGTTCCTCTCTCTGCTACATTTTGGGAGAGTTTGAGAAGGATAGGTGTTAGCTCTTCCCTAAATGTTTGATAGAATTCGCCTGTGAAGCCTTCTGGTCCTGGGCTTTTGTTTGTTGGAAGATTTTTAATCACAGTCTCAATTTCAGTGCTTGTGATTTGCCTGTGTATAGTTTCTACTTCTTCCTGGTTCAGTCTCAGAAGGTTGTGCTTTTCTAAGAATTTGTCCATTTCTTCCAGGTTGTCCATTTTATTGGCATAGAGTTGCTCGCAGTAATCTATCATGATCCTTTTTATTTCTGCAGTGTCAGTTGTTACTTCTCCTTTTTCATTTCTAATTCTATTGATTTGTGTCTTCTCCCTTTTTTTCTTGATAAGTCTGGCTAATGGTTTATCAATTTTGTTTATCTTCTCAAAGAACCAGCTTTTAGTTTTATTGATCTTTGCTATTGTTTGCTTTATTTCTTTTCTATTTATTTCTGATCTGATCTTTATGATTTCTTTCCTTCTGCTAAGTTTGGGGTTTTTTATTCTTCTATCTCTAATTGCTTTAGGTGTATGGTTAGGTTATTTATTTGAGATGTTTCTTGTTTCTTGAGGTAGGATTGTATTGCTATAAACTTCCATCTTAGTACTGCTTTTGCTGCAGCCCATAGGCATTGGGTGGTCGTGTTTTCATTGTCATTTGTTTCTAGGTATTTTCTGATTTCCTCTTTGATTTCTTCAGTGATCTCTTGGTTATTTAGTAGTGTATCGTTTAGTCTCCATGTGTTTGTATTTCTTACAGATATTTTCCAGTAATTGATATCTAGTCTCATAGCGTTGTGGTCGGAAAAGATACTTGATACGATTTCAATTTTCTTAAATTTAACAAGGCTTGATTTGTGACCCAAGATATGATATATCCTGGAGAATGTTCCATGAGCACTTGAGAAGAAAGTGTATTCTGTTGTTTTTGGATGGAATGTCCTATAAATATCAATTAAGTCCATCTTGTTTAATGTGTCATTTAAAGCTTGTGTTTCCTTATTTATTTTCATTTTGGATGATCTGTCCATTGGTGAAAGTGGAGTGTTAAAGTCCCCTACTATGATTGTGTTACTGTCGATTTCCCCTTTTATGGCTGTTAGCATTTGCCTTCTGTATTGAGGTGCTCCTATGTTGGGTGCATAAATATTTACAATTGTTATATCTTCTTTTTGGATTGATCCCTTGATCATTATGTAGTGTCCTTCTTTGTCTCTTGTAATAGCCTTTATTTTAAAGTCTATTTTGTGTGATATGAGAATTGCTACTCCAGCTTTCTTTTGATTTCCATTTGAATCGAATATCTTTTTCCATCCCCTCACTTTCAGTCTGTATGTGTCCCTAGGTCTGAAGTGGGTCTCTTGTAGACAGCATATATACGGGTCTTGTTTTTGTATCCATTCAGCCAGTCTGTGTCTTTTGGTTGGAGCATTTACTCCATTTACATTTCAGGTAGTTATCAATATGTATGTTCCTATTACCATTTTCTTAATTGTTTTGGGTTGTTATTGTAGGTCTTTTCCTTCTCTTATGTTTCCTGCCTAGAGAAGTTCTTTTAGCTTTTGTTGTAAAGCTGGTTTGGTGGTGCTGAATTTCTTAGCTTTTGCTTGTCTGTAAAGTTTTTAATTTCTCCGTCAAATCTGAATGAGATCCTTGCTGGGTAGAGTAGTTTTGGTTGTAGGTTTTTCCCTTTCATCATTTTATATATGTCTTGCCATTCCCTTCTGGCTTGCAGAGTTTCTGGTGAAAGATCAGTTGTTAACCTTATGGGGATTCCCTTGTATGTTATTTGTTGTTTTTCCCTTGTTTCTTTGAATATTTTTTCTTTGTATTGAATTTTTGATAGTTTGAGTAATATTTGTCTTGGCATGTTTCTCCTTGGATTTATCCTGTATGGGAATCTCTGTGCTTCCTGGACTTGATTGGCTATTTCCTTTCCCAATTAGGGAAGTTTTCAACTATAATCTCTTTAAATTTTTTCTCAGTCCCTTTCTTTTTTCTCTTCTTCTTCTGGGACCCCTGTAAATCGAATGTTGGTCCGTTTAATGTTGTCCCAGAGGTCTCTGAGACTGTCCTCAAATATTTTCATTCTTTTTTCTTTATTCTGCTCTGCAGTGGTTATTTCCACTATATTATCTTCCAGGTCACTTATCCGTTCTTCTGCCTCTGTTATTCTGTTATTGATTCTTTCTAGAGAATTTTTAATTTCATTTATTGTGTTGTTCATCATTGTTTGCTCTTTAGTTCTTTTAGGTCCTTGTTAAACGTTTCTTGTATTTTGTCCATTTTATTTCCAAGATTTTGGATCATCTTTAGTATCATTACTCTGAATTCTTTTTCAGGTACACTGCCTATTTCCTTTTCATTTGTTTGGTCTGGTGCATTTTTACCTGTCTCCTTCATCTGCTGTTTGTTTCTCTGTCTTCTCATTTTGCTTAACTTACTGTGTTTGGGGTCTCCTTTTGGCAGGCTGCAGGTTCATAGTTCCCGTTGTTTTTCGTGTCTGCCCTCAGTGGGTAAGGTTGGTTCAGTGGGTTGTTAGGCTTCCTGGTGGAGGGGACTGGTGCCTGTGTTCTGGTGGATGAGGCTGGATCTTGTCTTTCTGGTGGGCAGGACTGCGTCTGGTGGTGTGTTTTGGGGTGTCTGTGACCTTATTATGATTTTAGGCAGACTCTCTCCTAATGGGTGGGGTTGTGTTCCTATCTTGCTAGTTGTTTGGCGTAGGGTGTCCAGCACTGTAGCTTGGTGGTCGTTGAGTGGAGCTGGGTCGTAGTGTTGAGATCGAGATCACTGGGAGAGCTTTCACCATTTGATATTATGTGGAGCAAGGAGTTCTCTGGTGGACCAATGTCCTGAACTCAACACTCCCACCTCAGAGGCACAGGACTGACACCCAGCCTGAGCACCAAGACCCTGTCAGCCACACGGCTCAGAAGAAATGGGAGGGAAAAAAGTAAGAAAGAAAAAAAATAAAATAAAATAAAGTTATTAAAATAAATTATTAAAAATACAAAAGTAAAAAGTAATTTTAAAAAAATAAAGAAAGAAAGAAGAGAACAACCAAACCAAAAAAACAAATCCACCAATGATAACAAGCACTGAAAACTATACTAAAAGAAAAAAAAAAAAGCAGACAGACAGAACCCTAGGACAAATGGTAAAAGCAAAGCTACCCACACAAAATCACACAAAGAAGCATACACATACACAATCACAAAAAGAGAAAAAGCAAAAAAAAAGTATATATATATCTTTTGGGAAGTCTGAGGTCATCTGCCAGCATTCAGTAGGTGTTCTGTAGGAGCTGTTCCACATGTAGATGTAGTTTTGATGTATTTGTGTGGAGGAAGTTGATCTCCATGTCTTACTTCTCCACCATCTTGAAGGTCTCTCTCCAATAATTTAATTTTAAGAAACAGTGCTTTTGCTAAACACTTTGTCCTCTGTCTTGATCAAATCTTGCTATCTTGCTGAAGCCATAAATCATACATCATGTATAAATAAAACAAGTAATAGAAAATCTTTTGGTTACCTAAAATATTTATGCTGACTGAACAGCTAATGAAAGCAGGAATGTAACTGTACAACTACAGAATCTGCTGTTAGGACTGAACATATACCTAGAAGTTAACGTAATTTTCACTTACCTAGTACAAGCATTTGATATGCACGTCACAAGTTATTTTGCAGGATCCTAGTGCTTCATCTATTACTGAGCAGAACATAATTTATATGTAGAGCAGGGAGACTTTTTTTCCAACTAATTAATTTTTTTCTCTTTTTATGTGAATTGCTTTGAAAAATTATTTTAACTGTATCATAAAATTTCACAGAGACATACTTTTACGTAAACACACAGTTGTAATTGTAATAGACAGTAGTTTTGATGTTTGACTTCTGAAAACTTTCAATCACCCCTCCTCTTTTTCCTCTGCCAGACATCTGTGCAATCCGATAAAAAAGCCCAGTGCCTTCCTTCCCTTGGCGCTGGTGGAAAATTCAAACCAGGCTAGTTCCTGGTGGGTACCCCATCCTAGCTCCACCCAATAACCACCACAAAAACACAAACCACCACCTTCCTTTGCTCTTGTTTCCCTCCTGTTGAAACCTGAGCCCTCCCTGGGGAATCATTTTGTTGATTGTTACGTGAATAATAAAGTATATCGTATGCATGGGTGCCTATGTGTCATTTGTCCAGACATCTGTAAATTTCTGCAGAGGGTGGGGAGGAGGGAAGAAGTGCTGCTCAGCCTCCAGCAGGGGATGCTAGGTGCCAAAATAAAGTCGTGATCATATACATCTCTTTTCTTAGTACATTTATTTTGTGTGGTTTTGCACCTCTCTCCCACTCTCCCCATTCCCATATCAGCAGCCCCCTCATAAGGTACTCACCATCTTCACTTCAAACACCATGGATTAGTTTTGGTAATTAAAAAATTATATATACATAGAATAATGCAGTATGTGTTCTTGCTGGTGTTATTCAACATTTTGTTTGTGTGCTTTATTAATAGTAATGTTTTTAGAATAGTTAGTTGACTATTCTAAAATGACTATCCCACAGTTTATCCAGTGTTTGTCTGTTATGAATAGTGCTTCTATCAACATTCTTGTCCACACATCTTTTGGTGCACATTTCTGTAGGATATTTACCTAGGAGTGGAATCACTGGATCATTGGATATGTCTACGGGTTGTAATAGATATGGACAAATAGTTCTTCAGAAATGTTATACCAATTTATAGCTACTGTGAGGTGTTTCTGTTATTTATTATTTATACTCGTAGCCAGAATCAACCTTTCTCATACATTTAAGGCCACGAATGAATATTTTATATAATTCCAGTATCTTGAATTATTTTAGTGTTAAGATTCAAAGTTTATATTTCCTTGTTATACAGATAAAAGATGTTAACTGATGGAAAGGTCTTTGAGGTGCTGTGACAGTTTCTCAGATGCACTGTAATTATTTCTGTATAGCATAGTTTTTATAGAAGAGTTTTGATCTCGCCTTTAGTCTACAAATTGGAGTAGTTCCCAGTGAAAGGTTGAGAAGCGACTGATGGTTCAACTAAGCCTCATATCTCTCAGAAAATGAATTTTGTGTGTGATGTTGACCCTTTAGCCAGACTTCTTTGTTTGCATGTATTGAAATGCATTGATATTAGAAAAGCGTGTTTCAGAAAAAAAGTAGGGACATTTTCTTTTTCTTCTGCTGTAATGAGTATCCAATTTAGTCCAGGCACATTATTTTCACCTCCTATTTGGGAACTTAATTAGTTATGATGATCACTTACGTATAAAGTTTTGAGACAAAATGTACAACTCTTCAAATTAAATGCCAATTGCTATATTTGGCTGTTTATTCTTCTTGTGAAGCATTATATGCTGACCATAAAGTGATGATGTTGGTAATAGGCACAACCTCAATTATCACTTGAATGCATCAGTTTAATCTAATCTATGACAAACTAAGCAAAATGATGATTTAATGATGATTCAATGATTCCATAGATGATTCAATGATCATTCAATTAAATGTGTTGAGAAAATTGGCAAGGCAGCTGTAAGAAAAGTATTTAATTTTTTTTTTCTTTGCTCACACCCTATTTCAAAATCAATTCGAGACGGATTAAGTAGTCAAATGTTTAAAAAAAGGAAGAAGAAAGAAAAAGCAAAAATACTCAGAAAAATGAAATTTTACCTTATTTTGAGGTAGGATGCTATTGCCTAGACAATTTTCTTTATGATTTCTTCCACTACACTTGTGTATTTATGTTTATATGTGTGACTGTTCACTGTATTAGTCAGGGATCTCCAGATAAACAGAAGCAATAGGGTGTGTGTGTATTTTTACATACATGTATATATATAATATACTGAATATATAATATATATAAAATGATGAGTAGACACATGAGATGATATGGAAGCTGTGAAATCCCATGATCTGCCGTCTGTAATCTGAAGACCCAGAAAAGCCAGTGGTGTAATTCAGCTCAATTCCAAAGTCCTGAGAACCAGGGGAGGCCTATAGCATAAATCCCAGCCCAAGGGCAAGAAAAGAAGAGATATGTTCTAGCTCATGCAGTGAGGCATGAAAAAAGGCCAAATTCCTCATTCCTGTGTCTTTTTTCCAGACCTTCAACAGATTAGATGATACCCACCCACACAGGGAAGGGCAATCTACTTTACTGAGTGCACCAATTCAAATGCTGATTTCATCCATAAACACCCTCACAGACACCTAGAAATAATGTTTAATCTGGGCACCACTTGGCCAGTCAAGTTAACTCATAAAATTAATAATCACATTTACCCAATGGAAAATTCATGAAATTGAAAAGTCAAAAATATCTGATTGAAATTTTGATACAAATATGGCATAAAATTAAGGAGGTTTACAGCCTGCCTTAATATATAGATGATACATATAAAATTTTCTTATTCAAAATATCTTAAAGCTAATATGTCGAACTTAAGAAAAGAAAATAGCACAAAAGAGAAAACACACATGCAAAGAAATTTATGAAAACATATTTAACTGACCTCAGATGGCCTTGGCCTGCAGTGGCTTGAAGTAGGATTTCGGTTCCTGGCCAGAGATTGAAGTCAGGCCACGGCAGTGAGAGCGCTGAATCCTAGCCACTAGACCAGTGACCAGTGACAAGGCCCTGGCCCATCAGCTGGGTAGAAATGAATTTCCACAGAGAGACGGAAAGCAGTGAAACAAGTATAGTGTTTATTAGGAGGGAAAAGAGTACGTGTGGATAGACATATGGGTGGGCTCAGAGGGAGAGTCGCGCCCTCATTGTAGTTTGAATCACTTTTATGGGACATTTCTTCTGGGTTTCCTTTGGCCAGTCATCTTGCTTTACCTGGTTCTGAGTTCGTATTTGGTATATCTCAGGGTCCTCCGGTGTGTGCTCTAGGAGCACAGGCTTCAGTAGTTGCAGCATGCGGGCTCAGTAGTTGTGGCTCACAGGCTCTAGAGCACAGGCTCAGTAGTTGTGGCACATGGGCTTAGTTGCTCCACAGCGTGTGGGATCTTCCTGGACCAGGGCTCAAACCCGTGTGCCCTGCATTGGCAGGCGGGTTCTTAACCATTGCGCCACCAGGGAAGCCCGAACTTATGGTTTTACATGGATATTATTCTTGGTTCCATTTCAGTGATTCTGATGTATGAACTCACTAAATTCTATTGTACATCTCCTATGCACAAAGAATTTGGGGTTTTCTTGTCCATAATGAACTTTTAGCCTAATGCATTTTATCCTCATGATTGGCAAGTGCCACGAGGAAAGCACAAATAAAATGCTATAGGAGTTCAGAGGAGCTAACATTTATTTCAAGGAACATTTTAGAAAATAGGAGGCATTTGACCTGGATCTTATGAAAGTGTCAGATTAAAATTGGCGACTGCAGGGAAGGATGGGTCATTTTAGGAGAGAATAACATTAAACCTTCTCACTGAATCAACTGCTATTTCTCAAAGTATAATCAACATTCCAACCAACCTGGTTTGGGACATTAGCTGGTTCCCAAATGTACTTTTACCTTTACAGTTTCTGTGCTTCTGTTTATTTTTATTTCTTTAATTTATATTTTTCTATAGTATTCGCCACTTATTGTTGCTTTCATGATTCTCCAACCTACCTAGACTCTACATAATTTTTCTTTACTCTAGTGATACCTGTTTGTCTCTCCCATATGGCATTTTACTTCCAATATATATTCTTAGATTTGTTAATGTGACTAAGACTTAATCCAACTCTAGGTTATAAATACTATGATTTTGTCTCTGCATTATGTTGGTACAGTATCTTGTATGTAGTACACGATTGATAAATAGAATTTTATCTTAAATTGTTTACTTAGGAAACTATCAGAATTTTAGAATGGTTGTCATCATCTCATAAACAATGCCTACTTTAACATGGGACCAAACAACTTGATATGATTGAAAAATACATAAAAAACTCCCTTGGGCACAGTTATTCCCTACTAGCCTACTACAGTGCATTAAAATGACCATGAGAATTTATTCCAAAATCTAAGCCTGATGTATTAAATATACTATGTACTCAACCTATAATTGATAGGTAACCTGTAATTGAGGTAATATAGCATTAAATACATTGCAAAAAATAAAGTCCAGACTCAAATCCAAGTTGTTTTAACTTTAGAGTCATGCCTCCCACAATGCCTTGCTTTAAATATTAGGAAATCTAAGAACTATCAAGTTAACTGTATGTTTTCTTGAGGGAAGATTATTAAAATTTTATTTATAGGATTTTCCTGGTATCAAAATCAGAAAAATAATAAACATACATTAATTTCATATATTAAGTCTTTAGAATTTTGGAGATTGTATTTGGCCTTTTCGCTTTTTTCAGTTTTCTTTCTGATATTTGGAAAACCATGAATAGATTTTAACATACATTCTTAACTGTTATTTTTTGTGAGAGCAAGGCATGGGTTACATTTTTCCAGGGGCCAGTACTCTAATACTTTCTCTATACTAATTTTCACTTGGTACAATTCTAGGTCGTTGTCAAAAAGACAAGAATTGCTCTTACTTCTAGATTTTAATGTATGATGGAATCTCAAAATTTTAAATTAATATGGTATTCATTGGGATAGTGGGATACTAAATTAAGAGACTAGCCATTTAAAAACCTCAGGAGTTACAGTAGACCTATAGAATTCAAAGGCATTGTTATTTCATCCAAAAAAAATTTTTGAGCACCTATTATATGCCAGGAACTGTTCCAGCACTGGAGATAGGAAACTTTCTTGCACTCATGGAATTGTTAGACTTTTTAGGAGAAAATGTCCCTCCCACTCTACCCACCACCACCACAAAAAAGACCATAGACTGGGTGAAGATTTTGCAATGCATATAGTGACCAAAGGTTATTTTCCAGAGCATGTAAAGAACTTGAACAAATCAATAAGAGAAGGCAAACAACTCATTTAAAAAACTGGTTAAAATACATGAAGAAGGACTTCCCTGGTGGCACAGTGGTTGGGAATCCGCCTGCCAATGTGGGGGACACAGGTTCGACCCCTGGTCCGGGAAGATCACACATGCTGTGGAGCAACAAAGCCCATGCGCCACAACGACTGAGCCTGTGCTCTGGAGCCCGCGAGCCACAACTGCTGAGCCCACGTGCTGCAACTGCTGAGGCCCACGCGCCTGGAGCCCATGCTCCGCAACAAGAGAAGCCACCGCAATGAGAAGCCCGCGCACTGCAACGAAGAGTAGCCCCCGCCTGCTGCAACTAGACAAAGCCCGTGCCCAGCAACGAAGACCCAACACAGCCAAAAATAAATAAATAAATAAACTTATTTAAAAAAATGACATGAAGAAATAATTCACAGAAGAGGAGATCTCAATGGCCTATATATATAAAATAGTCTCATGAGAAATTGAAGTGCAAATCAAGACTACAAGATACTATTTTACATCCACTGTATTAGCAAGATTTTAAAAAATGTATCTTACAAGTGTTGTCTAGAAGGGAGAGGAATGGGAATTGCTGGTTGAAGTATAAAATGACAAGATGACACAAAATACTTTGGAGAACACTTTGTCAATAGTCTTTCAAGTTGAAAATAAAAATAACAGGAATAAAGACGCAGACGTAGAGAATGGACTTGAGGACACGGGGAGGGGAAAGGGTAAGCTGGGACGAAGTGAGAGAGTGGCATGGACATATACACACTACCAATGTAAAATAGATAGCTAGTGGGAAGCAGCCGCATAGCACAGGGAGATCAGCTCGGTGCTTTGTGACCACCTAGAGGGGTGGGATAGGGAGGGTGGGAGGGAGACGCAAGAGGGAGGGGATATGGGGATATATGTATATGTATAGCTGACTCACTTTGTTACAAAGCAGAAACTAACCCACCATTGTAGAGCAATTATACTCCAATAAAGATGTTAAAAAATAATAATAAAAAATAAAGGGGTCTGATCAAGGAGATCAACTGAAAAAGTATATCCAATGAGGATGACTTTTTAAATGTCAGACTTACAGTTTAGACTTTTTTCGTTAAGTAATGAGTAATAGATGTTTTGATTAGGAACTAATACATAACTTTAGCTATGCTTCATAAGGTAAACCCAGGGTAGTGTGAGGATGGACATTGGAGAGAAAAACTGAGGGTGAGGAGTTAGTTGGAAGGTTAGTGTGATGATCTGGGTTAAGGGGTATTGAATGAGGTCCTAGAAGCAGTTTCAAATGTACTAAATAAAGTTGGTATCAAAGGCAAAAACAAAAAAAGAAAGAAAGAAAAAAAAATAGACTTCAACCAAGGAATTCGGCTTCAAGATACATATTCTGACTCATGTGCATAAAAAGACATCATAGCAGCAAACTTTACAATAGAAACAAAAATCACTCTGAAACACTAACAAGGAAATGGACAAATACATCATAATGTGTTCCTTCATTAAAATAGTACATATCAATTAATGTAAATAAATTAGAACTACATGTATCATCGTGAAAAAAAAACTTAGGAACATAATGTTGAATGAAAATGAATTGCAGAAAGATAAATGCAGTGTGATATTATTTATGAGGCACAAGACAATTCACTGTAGTTTTTAGGAATGCAAGTATTCATGGGAATGACTCAGGAGAGCGGTTCTTGGTAGGGGGAGGAGTGGGACGGCGTCACGGAAGAGTTACACCTGCGGTGTGCAGACACATTTGTAGTGCTTTATGACTTAGACTGGGCTGGGGAAAATGTTCATTTTATTATTCTCTATGGATTTGCATATGTGAAATATCACTAATAAAAACTGAAAAAGTAGTGCTCAAATGATCTCTTTTCTGATAGCATGATTTTGTACCTAGAAAACTCAAGAGACTAGAGTAAAGCTATTACAATCACACAATTTGGTAAAGTTTTCTGGGACCAGATAAACTTTATTCAACTCTAGCAATTAATGACTAGAAATAGAATGGAAAAAATTTCCATTTCCACTAACAACAAAACTAGAAAAGTTTAAGAAGAGATTTAACAGGAAAAACTCAGGGCCTTTAGGTAGAAAGCTATTAAATTAAACTGATGGATATAAAATATTATCCAAACAAATGTAAGGACATGCCATGCCGTTAATGGGAGTTTTTAATTGTCATTAAAATATCAATACACCAAAATTGATATATTAAATAATGCAATTTCAATTAGAATCCCGATTGTTTTTTTACTGGAAAAATTATATTACATTTTATAATAAATAATAAATGTTTTAAAGTATCCAAGAAAAGTATGAAAAAAAAACAACTGGTGGGTGACTTCCACTTTAGACATTAGATCACACTATAAAACGTGTAATTAAATCTCTCTGGTCTTGGTCTTTGAATAAACAAACTGCAGGAAATAATAAAGAGTATCCAGAAATCGATTTCAGTGTAGGTAGAAATTTGATATATGTAAAAATGATGGTTAAAGTTATTAATGATAGAATGTTTTATTCATAAAATGGTTCTGGCACAGCTGGCTAGGCTTCTGGAAGAATAAAAATACACACCTGGTTATACCACATATGAAAACAAATTCTGGATGAATTAAAGTTTTATTGTTAATATATATATATATATATATATATATATGTGTGTGTATATATGTGTGTATATATATATATATATACACACATATATATATATATATATATACACACACACACATATATATATATATATATATATATATATATATATATATATATATAAATGAAAATATAAAAGATACCATCTGTAGGTGAAGGACATCGTCTTTCTCCAAACTGGAAATCCAGAATCTATTAAACAAAATTATATATATTTGAATTCTATAAGGTTTTTTTCTTAAATCCTGGGTATGGCAAAGGAATATGTAGTCTAAATCAAGAGAGAGACAGTAGGTTTTGAAAGGCAAGATAACAAAAAATATACTAGGAGTCACTGCAAAATGGGAAGAAACAAACTCAAATGCCAAATTAAAAATGTGCAAAGAATGTGAGAAGACAATTCACAGAAGGACACCTATACAAATCCAGCATGTAAATGCAAGGATGCTCAAATTCTCCAGCAGTCAGGGCAGGACTCATTAATGTAACCATGAGCTATTTCTTTAAACCAATTATACTGAGAAAATTTGGAGGAGCTTGTGTGGAATGTCCCCTGTTTGCTCCTCCAAATACTCTTCATCCTTCTCCAGCGCTCTGTGACCTGGCAGCCTTAAGAGAATTGGTGGTTTTTTGACTCCTTTGTCCTCTGGCCTCCAGTTGGGTTTGTCCAATGGGAGGCAGTAGCAGCAGATATTGGGTGACAGAGAGCGAGGCTGGGTATTTATTTTCCTGCTTCCTTCACCAAAGTCAAGTACTAATCATTTGGCCTTCTCTGCTCCCTCCTTTTGCTTCTTTAGTTTTAGAGGTTGTAAGACCATCCAGCTCTAACAAATTCTGGTAGCAAACTCTTGTGAGTTCCCTTTTCTCCTGCCAACATCTTTGAAAATATCTCTTTATTATACTCTCCTCAAATGACCAAATTTGCGAGTGACATCTTCTTCCTCTCAGGCCCTTGACTGATGCCCAGCTATAGCACTTGTTGCAGGTATGAGGCTGGGGAAGGGTGCTCTTGTAATTGCTGACCAAAAAGTGAAGGAGAGATCAAGAGTTTAACAGACAAGCAAAAGCTAAAAGAGTTCAGTGCCAGGAAGCCAGCTTTACAGTAAGTGTTAAAGGTGCTTCTCTAAACAAAAAAGAAAAGGCTACCACTAGAAATATGAAAATTATAAAATAAAATCTCATTGGTAAAGGCAGATATATAGTAAAGGTAGTAGGCCAACCACTTATAAATCTAGTAGGAAGGTTAAAGACAAAAGTGGTAAAATCATTTATATCCACAGTAAGTAGTTAAGGTATACACAAAACATAAAGATGTAAAATATGACGTTGAAAAGATTAAATGTGGAACAGGGAGTGAAAATGCAGGGTGGTTACAATGAGTTTGAACTAAAGAGATCAGCAACTTAAAATAATCATATATATAGCTATAGTTTATATAACTATATATAAACCTTATGGTAACCACGAACCAAAAATCAGTACAAAAAAGATTCATGTACAAAAAAGAAAAAGGAATTCAAACATAACACTAAAGACAGTCATCAGATTACAAGGGAAGAGAGCAAAACAAGAAGAAAGGAATGAAAAAGAACTACAAAAGCAACCCCCAAACAATTAACAAAATGGCAATAAGTGCTATCAATAATTACTTTAAATGTAAATGGACTAAATGCTCCAGTCAAACGACAGAGTGGCTAGTCTTTGTATGAACTAGATTTATTGCAGTGATCATTTTGAAATGTACAGAGATATCAAACCACTATGTTGTGTACCAGGAACTAACATAGTGTTGTAGGTCAATTGTACTTCAAAAACAAACAAACTCCTAAAAAGAGATCATATTTGTGGTTGCCAGAGGCTGTTTGTTGATAGATAAATCTTGAATTAAGTAGCACCCAGGACAGTATCAGGGGTGAATAAGACATATACTTCTTTCATGGTACTTTTCAAATTTAGTCTGAGAGATGCCATGTGAATTTTTATGTTTCTTCATATGCCCCATCTTCTTGCTAATCATCCTACCTAATTACCTACCTTTAATTTAGAGGGAATTATCTGAAAATGACCCACTATTCCTGGGGATGTTGTGCTTCAGGTCAGAATCCTCTGGGAAGTGAACTTCTGCCACCTGGGGGAAGACCTTTTAATTCCACTGCACTTCATTTCCAAGGACAGGCAGCCCAGATCTGAAGTATTTTAGAGGAGTCAAACTTAAATCCTCTCTACTGAGGCTAATTGATCAATAATTAATCACCAAATTTAATAGCTGTTTAATCTAAAAAAAAGTTCCTCTCTTAAAATTTCCTGATATTTCAGTCCAATAACTGGTAATTCGTTCAGAATGGATGATCCAAATATACAAAGAGACTAATCTATAAAAGGAATAACTTTCACTTTCTTTCTTCCTGTACTTTTTCTACATAAAATACCCACTGTCTACTTACCTATTCCATGAAATAGTTTTTTTTTTTTTTTTTTGGTATGAATCTTTCTTCTTTTATTTTTTCCACCTTTCTTCTTTTTAGTTTTTCTTTTCTTTTGTAAAAGAACAAGTAGAATGTGGGTATTTTCTCTTGGCTTGGATTTGAAAATAGAAAAGTTTTCCACAGGGATAAAATGAATGACAGAGAGATAACATTGCGATACCTCTGAGATATTGCTGGGTGATGTTAACCATAATATCAATTTATTTTCCAGCTAGCCTTGGGTTGGAATATCACTTTCAGACCACAAACGCTAAGGATGTGAAGATGGTTATGGAAGTTGCAACTGTGTATTACATCAGTTGCACATTCCTCCAAAGTCCATTGAAGTTCCGGGCTTTATGCCCTGAGACATTTTCTCTAAGTATTCTCAGATTGGAGGGCAAAGTAATTATATAGTTTTATCTTTTTTATAACTCCAGGCTATAATACTGACACTTACCTGCTGTCTTGAAACTCAAAGTAGACTTCCGAAAATGTCAATCTTTGATACATTCCCTGTCTTCTTGATATCATAAATCAACTGTGTTCCATTTTGATATGTACACAAAATAATCTCTTTTACTAGTAGTATAGAGATACCATCTACAATGTAGAACTATTTTATTGTCCTATACTTGTTCTATCAGTGTAATTCTATTATGGAAATTTCTCATACTACAAATTCTGACATAAAATAAGTTTCAAAGAAATTAAAATTATTATAAAGATGAAAAGTCCAGAGCATAATCCTAGTATCACTCTTTTCCAAATACTTTGTTTATTGCCATAAGCTTATTATCAGTGTAGTTCTCCTTAAGAGTTGGGAAAAACTGGCACTAATTTTCCCAGGCAGATATATTTTCAGAGCAGAGATATGATGCTGCTATAATTGGAAGATGACAAGTATTCTCACCGGGACTGCATCTACAGAACACCAGATGTACAGGATTCAGAAAATGAGTGGGCCTTTCCCAGAAGCTAACAGATCAGTTAAAAGGACTAACATGTCCTGCTTCTCCAAGAATATATTTGTAAGATGTTTCACTGAAAGACAGATAAATGCATAATCTTTTCACTTCCTATTCCTTAAGTACAAGTACGTGGATACAAAGATTGTTTTTAGTTGTCGCCTATAATTTTAAGTTAATCAAAACTTTAGTTTTTCTAACAGTACATAGTTAATCAACATCTCCAACTTTAGCTCTCTAAGACAACTAGAGAATTCTCCAAAGATATATTATTGCTTATGTGATATTATAAACAGTAATTATATGATTATTATATGTAATATATGATAATTATATGATATTAATATAACTATCATATGATCTTTGCTAAATATCTTGAATGTAATGAAGACATTATATTTTTAAGACATCAAAGACATGCACATTAACTAATGTGTTACTTTACCAGAGATTTATTTTCTTTTACATATGTGAGACTGTTTAGTTTAACCTACCTATTGGTATGCATACATGAATTCTGCTTGTCTCAGTACTGTATTCCACTGAAAGTTCATGTTTAGGATTAGGACTATGTTTGTCTTAAAATCATGAGAAAAATTAAAGTATATGGGCAGTTTTGGCTTAAGGAATTATTTTGGATCAAACTAAACTATCATTCTTAAACTGGGTTTTCATCTTTATATGCAATAGTACTATTCCACATGTGGAAGAGAGTAATCATGTTTTTGCTTCCATTCTCCTGAGTGACACAAACTGGTTCCCATCTCTTCTCTAATTCCAGTAAATTTCCCATTCCCTGCCAAAGCAGATTTTGTCAAGTTCAGACTGAAGAAGAACAAAGAAGCTAATGATGGGGAGCTGAAAAGTTGCATAATCAGTTCCACCATGTTTGAGGTTCTCAACCTCCAGGTGCATCTTTTTTTTTTTTTTTTTTTTGAAATTGACTAGTAGGTTCCAGAGGACACTTGAACTGCAGATAATTATTTATAATTGTATGTCAAAAAGCTACATGAACTGCAAACATAAGTATGTACATAAATAGCAGTGCACAATAAATAATATTTAATTCAGAAAATAATGCTGGGCCCAAAAAGGAAAATTGATCTTGGACCTATACCAAGAAATGGCATTTACAAGTCAGCCTACTGGTAGTTGAAATGGGACAAGATTTTAGAGGTCTGTAAGTTGCAAAATAAAACCCTTTTAAAATTTTTCCATTACTTTATGTGCCTAGGTATTTATTATACCACATCCTTGTTTTTCTCTCATCTGCCTTTTAAAATTTTTTTATTGTTCTTCATTTTCTCACTAAATTGGTCATAACACAGAAATAAGATATCATTTAAGTTATTTTGATTTTGTTAATTAAAAATGTATTTTATGTGCCACTAAAAGTTATCACCTTCTCTTTCATAGTATATAAATTATGCCTCATTACAGCTAAAATTATCTTCAGAAGGATTCACATAGGAGAGATTTGCATATGTTTAAAATTATGGCAATGTTTCCGTTGAGAAAGAATAGTTGAATAGCCAGGAAGGTAAAGGGATTCCATTCAGTATAAGGTTCCTAAGAAGATGAATGGTAGGAGCATCCAGAAACCTTGCATGGAGACAATACCTAATTAGGAGAAAGCAATGATTAAATGTCTTAGGATTATACAGGTTTACAGGTGGGTTTGGGAAGATAGAGATGATCTCATCACTTATTTCCTCTGTTTTCCGGGGAGTAAAACAGGGTGTTGAGTTTAAATAGGTATTTAACTCAAGGGAGCAGATACTGACTAGAAAAAATTATCGTACTAGAAACTGAGCCAATTGTGAAACTCTATTTGGAGTAGGTGATTATGAATGTCTTACTGTATGACTATTTCAAACATTGCTCAGCTTCTCAACTGCATATATGGAAAACCCATTGTCTATATGGAAATAAAAACAGAAGGGTTCAAGGAATTTCAGTTTCAAGAATTTCAATAAATGATGAATCACAGAATTTCAGGGAGAGGAGAAAGCAAAGGGCTAATAAAAGAAGAGAATTACAAGTCAGTAAAAGAGGCCCTGAAATTAAAGAATAGTCAGAGTATGTCGCTAAAGAAGCGGGCTAGAAGGAGAGGAAGGTGTGGTCAGAGTCTGGGAGGTTTGGATTAGTGATGTTGAATGCGGAACAGTTTTGGGAAACAATTTGTTCAGGCTGTATTGTGGTCACAGGGTGAAGAGGAAGAAGGGAGAAGATCGTAGGAGATGAGAAAAAGAAAAAGAAACCGAGGGGCAGGGGGCTGTGTGAGCATCTGGATTGGTGTTGAGTCACTTGAGGTAATGACAGAAGTTGGAACAGAGGAAAACAGTGAGCTACCGTCACTTCTTAAATGGATGGGGTGGTGTAACCATGAGGGCAAATAGTGGCAACGAAGAGTGGATGGTGGTAAAGACCAAAAGAGCAGGAGTTTTTCTTTGTTTTGTAAAAAGATCATAGAGAATTATCTGCTTTATAAGAGAGTTGTAGTGATTTATCTTGCAATTCAAAGAAAAGAAAAAACATAGATCCTATCTCCTGATCTTGAGACCCAAGTGTATGACTTCACCAAATTTCAGGGGATACTGTGTTCTCAGGTTCAGTTAAGACAAACCAGTACAGAAAGTACTCTCTGAAAGATGAGGATGTTTGGGGAGTTTGCTGAAAATGGATCTATACTGGCCAAGGCACAGTGAAAAACTTTCCGAAGGGGTGGTTGAGTCAGAGGCAAGAATGTACAGAACTTATCGGGAGCAGAGGTGTGGATAAGATCTAATGACCAGGGATTACGATTTAGGTGTGAATGGATAAAGTTAGTGAGGCTGCTGTGGAGTAGTTTCACCAGCTCACGTCAGAGAGAGTGAGCCCCAGCCCTTGACCAGCGTTAAGTGAAAATAGGTATAAAATTTAAGGAGTATCTTTCTGTCAGGTTCATGCACATACAGAGTTGGCACTTGCACTGCCCTGAGAGTGAGCGCTTCCTTAAACTTTATGCTCTAGACTCCAACTCTTTCTTCACCCTAGTCTTTGTCAAGGTGACTTCACAAGAATTATCGCACTTGACCTGCAACTGGGGTACTATTTGTCACAGTGGTTACAGTCTCTGCACACAAATGTTTGCTACATTATGAACAAGTACAACAATCTGTGTATTTATTTTCTGTTTTGTGCCACTGATTTTTTTTGTGTGGGCTAGTATTACACTCTTTTGGCTTCTATAGATTCATGGGGTGTTGCAAGTGATTTTCCGTCATTATTCTTCAAAACTGTTTGTGGCTAGGCTGATTCTTCTCAATCCCAATTATCTTTAAAATGGTTTTGCCAAGTCCTAAGTGCAATACCACTGAGGGTATTGACTGGAATCACAATGAATTTGTAAACAATTTCATAGAAAATGTTTACCTTGCCAAGCCTTCCCATCAAACATAACTTCCCAAAACATGGAAAATGGTTTTCCATTTATTTAGGTGGATGTTTTTTGCCTTCAGTAAAGTTTGGTAATACGCTTCATACGGGTCCTGAACATTTCTAGTTGAATTGATTTCTAGACATTTTATGTATTTTATTGCTCATATGATGGAATAATTTTTCTATCATATTTTGAACATTTTTGGCTACTATATAATAATAAGCATTATTGCTGCTTAACTGTACCACTTCCCATTATTGAACCATGTTATCCATATTAATAATGCGTCGATAGATTTTCTTGTATTTTCTCCAAAGGCAATAACTTATATATATATATATATATAAAGGATAATAATTATTGTCTCTTTCCAATATTTGTACCAATTATTCAATTTCATTTTCTTTATGCCCTGGACAAAATATCTAGTAAGATGCTAAACAGTAATGCATTCTGCCTTTCTCTTGATTTTATGTGAATACTTCTACTTATCTAAGTTATGTATCTCTGTGTCTTAATTTCCTCATCTGTAAAATGAAGATAATAGTACCTAATACACAAAGTTAAAGGAAGATTAAGTGAGATAATTATAAATTATTATTATTTATACATAAATTGCTAAAAGTGTGTCTTGGCCTCTTTGGAATTCAAATAGTAGAGATATCTAAAAGTGCAGAACAAAGCGTCAAAGAAATGGAAATTATGTTGGAACAGATCATAACTTTGGAGAATAGATTTAGGAGACCTGGGGGAAAATCCAAGGCAGATATGGGTGAGTTGTTGTTGTTCTTCTTTTTTTTTTTGAAATTTTACATGTTTCATTAAAAAAAGTTTTAATATGAAACATTTCAAATATATAGAGAAGTAGAGAGAATAGCAATGAACCTCTATGTTCCTATATCACCCAATGCCTACTGTTATTAACATCTTTCCATTCTTAGCACAGTATTGTAAATCAATTGTACTTCGATTTAAAAAAATACATAAAACTGAAAAGCAGGGAAAAAAACCCATAAAACCAAACAGCTTTCCATTCTTGAGAAACAGTCACATCTTTATCTTCAGAGATATAGAGAATTTGTCTTGAAGCAAAAGCTGATTTTTTTTTTTCCACCTAGTGAAATTTTAGTTAAATTTGGCTTCTGTGACTAGGCTCAGAAATCAATTGAGCTGGTTTTCAAGGAGGTTAATTTTAGACAAGTCTACTGTTTCATTTTCCAGTCACTAACTCACTGACTCAAGCTGACCTTTCTGCTTTTCCTCCTTGTCTGCACAGGGGCCTGGTGCAGATGTAGCAATTTTTTTCCCTCAGTGTCCTTCTCTATGAAATGGTTGTAATAGAACTTGGCTCTAAGGTCAGCTAGGTAACATTCTCCTGCCTCAGGACTTCTCAGAGACCATTATATATAATCACCAAGTGTCACAGGCATGACATGAATGATTATGCAAAACTCTATGCCCAGTTTCCAAGTGGCTCCATAATTTGACAAAAAGATGTGGCCATTTGTGAAATGCAAGCAAATGAGAAGAAATGGAGGGTATAGGATTTCAGAAGTGACAGAGTTGTTCTTTACCGAGTATCTAGTGTGTGTTAGATAGTGTGTCTGAACAACAAGACCATATCCCTGTCCTCCTGCAGCTGACAGTCAAACTGGTAAGTAACACTCAAAAACTTTCTGTTCTCTATTTCTATGCTTAACTGTAATACACTACAAACAGGAATTAATTTCATCACTGGACATATTTGGGCACAGTAAAAGTGAATTCTCAAGACTTACAAGCTATATTAAATAGAGATATAAATACAAAAGTATTTCATTCATAGAAAGGTATAATTCTTGTCTCTGTGTAACACTTTCCTTTTTAATAGTCAAATTCATGGCAAATGAAAGGAAGTATAACTTTGTATAGCTAGGAGAAATTTTAATACCAAACCTATTAAAAACTGAAAATAATAATAATATGTCTTAAAAGATTTTAATAAATTCACTGATATTTGTTCCTAATAACTTCAGGAAAATATTTTAGTATATCTTTTTTTTTTACTTTAACTTTAGAAAAGCAATTTTTGTTGTACTTTATATGTCTTTAGGTGATTCTAAATCTAAGATGAAAAATGATGATGAAAGATAAAGGAATTACCAGCCATGTTTACGTTCTTAGAATGGTTTTCTTGTACACAGATGTTTTTAATTTCTGACAATAATTCCCTTGAAATCATGTAGAAAAGATACATTTAACACTTTTTATTTCATATAGGTCATTATGCAAAAATCTATTTATCAGAGAGGCCAGTTTTAGTGAGTCAAGAACATGTGAAGATATAACCATCTATTGAAACTTTTAAATTGATGTTTAAATTACTAAAGTATTCTAAATAGTATTTTAAAATAAAAAGTATAATATGCAGACATAACTATTAAAGCTAAAGCTACTCTTTTTTCCCTAGAGATAACTTCTATTTTAAGTATGGAATTCCAGAATTTTTTCCATGCATTTATAATACATGAATTTACACATAGAAATATTTTGTGTACACATGTTGCATATGCTTTACATAAATGATATCATATTTTAGATGTTATTCAGCGACTTCCTTTTGCTTTTTACTGAAATATATCCTAGTGCCCTTTCCAAGTCGGTATCTAGAGAATCAACTCATTTTTACAATTACAGCATCATACTCTATGATACAGAAATGCTAAGTCTGGAATCTTTGTTCTTTCTAGATCCTTTAAAGCTTATGTAGCTACTGATGATAATTTAGGGTAGAGCCATCTTTTAAAAAAAAAAAACTTCACTTAGCACTGAATATTGATGTTTCTCTTCCATGGCTGTATTTGACAAGCCAACAATAAGCCATTCTTCATCTTTTAAAGGCATTACTTTATTTCTGGTGAAACAAAATCAAAATGTTCACAATAATTAATGATCTAAGGTAGGAGTAACTTTTCTCTGTAGTAAAAGCAGCAGTGCTTTTAGAATCTTAAAACTATGCTGTTGCCAGTTAAGTAAAAGCAGAAATAGTTTTTATATGACCACAAAACTTTTCTCTCTCTCTGTCAAAGTCCAATCTTCCTAGAGTAGAAACAAAGCAGTTCTTTGCAAGGAGACCAACTAAAATTACACAAAAATGCAGAATGATTAGGTTGCCTGGTATTTTCTGTAATTTAATCTGAGCATCAGATCAGGGTGGCCTCCAAAGCTGTTCCAGTACTGGTCATCTATGAAGGGTAATGTCAAAAGTGTCATTTTTCTTATCACTTTCTCTCACGTGCTATGCATTCTTAGTCTTTCTCTCTTTCTCTTTCCCTCTCTCTTCTGTTACTGACGGAATAAATACTTTAAAGAAAAAGATTGCTGTACATTTCCTAGTTTACAACTTACCTTCTGCACTTAACCATTAAATCATATGTTTATTCAGAAATGTGATGGCAATTCCTTAGAAAATCATTTAACCATTTATTTTATCAGCTCAATTCTCTTCGCTTTGGAACTTTTGGGAGTAATAGTAGCTAACATTAATTTAGCGTTCTCTATGTGCCAAGTGTTGTCACTGTAACCTCACGAACAGATTGTGACATTATCCATAAATCAGAGATTAAACAAATGAAGCACAGATTGGTTAAATAGCTTGTTTAAGGCCACACAGCTAGTAAGTGGTAAAGATAGTATTTAAATTCATATTTTGTTTTTCTCGGAGACCACATATGCAAACTTTGCATTTTATTACTCTACATGGGATAAAACTAATGGATGGAGTTACGGTTTCATAGAGACATTCCTTGGAAACGTAGATGCATAAATCTGTACTTTTTTTCTACATGCAAGGGCAATATAATACACACATAAATTTTTATGAAAATATTCTCCTAGACTCTTGCCAGTTTAACGACCCAGGAATGCCTTCCTCAAACACCTGGGAGCCTTCTCTAGAACATGTAATCACCAGGAAAGGTAGAGTCCCCTTCTCCCAGCCCCTACAGGGGAGTAGGAGCCGAAGTTTGATAAGTGGCAATTGGCAAACACAGATGGCCTCCACATTGAACTATGTCCTTCAGTACTTTCCCATTAGCTCACCTCAGCATTTAAAGTTCCTCCTGCCTTTTGTTTCAGCAGATTTAAGTTCAGCCTCTCTCCCCTGTTGCAATCATCTTGACTCGTTGCAATTTCAACTGTCTTGAATAAAGTCTTCTTGTCTGTTTAATTCGATCTGGTACAATGTTCCTTGACACCTGAAGAAACTTCTTTTTGAGAGGAGATGGAACAAAATGTGGATTAAAGTCTTTTGCTCTCTTCTGTCATCCACTGAGTAATCTATGAAACAGCAGCAAATCCACTGGCCCATGCACAGTGCCTCTATACTTCTATTACTCATTTTTCCACCAAAATGTTAAATTCGAGGCTGGCGGATGTTCCAAACAAGTGCCTATAAAAGATAGTCTGGTGTGATAAGCAGTAGAATCAGAGGTTTCAGGTCCATCAAATATTCTACTTTCTGGATTTCCCTTTTCTCTACAGTTGGCTAGAGTAAAAAAAAAAAAAGTAGTCAACTGTCTTCTGTGTAATATTCATTGCTGTTCATGCTGCCTGTCTTACCACAGGCTTTTTACATCCTTCACTTTCTAAATCCATGTAGTTTCCCTGACAGTTGGAGAGAGTATGATAAAATGATCCTGTGGTTACTGCTGTAGATTACAGAGGCTGGAAATAAGAGCTATCATATAATAAAAACTAATTCTGTGCCAGCCAAGTGCTAACCACTTTACACAAATTAACACATTTAATCCTTGCAAAACCATGTGAAGTAAATACTATCACTTCCCTCATTTAACAGATGATGAAGTGGAGGTAATAGAAGGTAAATAACTTGTTTGGAATTATAGAGTTAGAAAATGGTCCTTTTGTGTCCACCAAGATCTTTCTTTATCCAGCGTTCTTGCAAAGAACCACTGCATTTCAAATCCTGACTTGTCAATTATGAAAGTTTTGGGGGAGGTATTTATTCCTCTTAGTCTCAGTTTCTTCATCTTTAATTGTACATAGGAAATGCCATTAGCATTTTGTTAGCTTTAAAGGAGTCATACATATTAAGTTTCTAGCACAGTAATCAACCAAAATAAACATTAATGGTAGCATTTAACTTTTCAGTATTTTGGTTTATTTAACACATTTATTCCAAAATACCATAATATTTTCCCTATAAGATATTAGAGGTCCAAAAACTGTACACTCAGATATTATTATTCACCTGACTCTTATTAACCAGAATGGGCTTTACCATGCCAAATCTATAAAAAACTGTCTTTTTTTTTAAGGAGAGAAATCTTTTTTTTTTCTTTTTAATTTTATGTATTTATTTATTTATGGCTGTGTTGGGTCTTTGTTTCTGCGCGAGGGCTTTCTCTAATTGCGGCAAGCGGGGGCCACTCTTCATCGCGGTGCGCGGGCCTCTCACTGTCGCGGCCTCTCTTGTTGCGGAGCACAGGCTCCAGACGCGCAGGCTCAGTAGTTGTGGCTCACGGGCCTAGTCGCTCCGCGGCATGTGGGATCCTCCCAGACCAGGGCTCGAACCCGTGTCCCCTGCATTGGCAGGCAGAGTCTCAACCACTGCGCCACCAGGGAAGCCCTAAAAAACTGTCTTAATATTTGAGTTAACAAGCCATGTAGAAAACTGGATGAGGAAACTAAGAATTTTTTTAAATAAATTTCTTTTTTGGAGAAGGCAGTCAGGTGAAGCCTGGGATGCTTCAGAGGGGAGGTTGGGACAGAAAGTCAGATACAATCCAGCAGGTGACAAAATTCAGTGGACCTGATTCCAATGTTTGTGATTCCTGTCTTCCTGAATGCAAACGGGGAACTTCCCACATTAATTGATGAAGAGATTCCTTCTGGTATCGCTGAATTCCCCATTACTGGGCTTGACATTAACTCAAACTGGAAGCTTCAGATATTTTAAGAACTAGGGAAATGTTTGTTCTCTTACCAAATGTCAAGCCTCTTGCTGATATGTGAATTCCAGTTTTTCAAAGCATACTTTTCCTCTTCCTTTCTCAAAGGAGTCATTCCAAAGAGAGTACTTGTGGTTTTCAGTGCTGCTAAAATGCCATCCTGAAGGAAATGGAGACGTTATTTCAAATAGCATGAATATTACATCAGAACAACATTGCACAAAATGGGCTTTTCTCGAAGCTTTCTTTTCGTTTGCTTAGGAACTGAATATATGCTTGATTTTTTTTTTTACATCTACAAGTGACTTCAATAATTAAATGTCTTTTCTTTGATTCTGTAATGCAGGATATAGTTGAAACTCTGTTGCTGTTAAATAGCACTCTATTTGCCTGTGTCTGATCATTGAAAGAAGGAGGTTCACTGATCCAATGCCATCTGTTTCCTTGTCTGTTATTAAAAAATATTGTACATAAATGGGTTTGAAAATGTCTTTAAGTACCTTCAAAACACACATACAGCTGTTTAAAATAACCTGCACACACACACACACACACACACACACATACACACACACACACACACATACACATATAAGGAAAGCAAGTAAGGAGAAGTGAGGACAGAATCTATTTTACTATCTTTATATCATATTCTATTGCCCACATCTACTCTACAAGACCTTTGCTTTCTGAGAACTTTGGTCTCAAGACATTAACTTAATGTTTGTGCACACACAAATACATAATTATGTACATTTGCATACATATATGTAGACATACATTTGTGTATGTATAATGTGTTTATATATGATTTATATATTCATACATGTTTGTACATAGACCTAATTTTTCAAATGTGTGAATAAAAGTGTTTCCTTTTATTCATAAAAGTAACACATGTTCGAATGTACAATTAGGAAAACTATGTTATTTGTTCGTTAACAAGATACTCTGGAATCTGGTTGACTACATCTAGAGTGACCTTCATTAGCTGTGTGACTTTGAGAAAGTCACTTCACCTCTCTCAGCCTTAATTTCCTCATTAAAATGCAAATAATAACAGGACCTATCAAATATGGTCTTTGGGAAGAGAGATTGTAATTAGATTACCAAAAAAAGCATAATATTCAATGAATGTTTTAGCTGTTTAAAAAAATTACCCTTAATCCCACATTCATAGACAGCTACTGTTAATATTTGGGTAGAAATATAGTTATAGCTGTCAATACAAACATAGATATAGTGATAGATTATTTCAACTGTATGTCCTTAGATTTTGCATTTGTCTGTTTGGCATCCATTCATCACAGGCTCAGTTAACTATATTTTCTTATTTTCTGTATTCTTGAGATTCTGGCATTTGTGGTCTCCCTGACTGGGGAGAGTGTGCCCCTCCCAGTGCTAGCCAATTCTTAGAGATAGCAAAGGGCCAAACCCAGAGCGTGCCTTTCATATGCAAACTAACCAATAATTTGATGCTAAGCTCCACTTTTATAATAATTTCTATACCTCTGTTTGTGCAAGTTCAAGCTGAGTGACCTGGAAATTGTTTCAGAGGTTGAGCATCAGAGGACTTTTTCCATCAGGTGTGTGCATGTATGAGTGTGCACTTTTTAATAAAACTCCCTTAATAACTTAGGCTGCTTCAGAACTATTGCCATCTAGATAATTTTAAGAGGGTAACAAAACCAGGGTTGTTGTATGTATAGGCTTTGAAGATAGTAACAGGCCTTAGAAGTATAAAATTCCATTTTTAATACAAATTTATTATTATTATTATTATTTTGGATAGGTTATAGCAGGAGACATTTAACCTAGTGCTATTGCAGAAAGGAGGCCATAAAGCATCATTTTACTTTGGAGGTCTCCCATAACATACTGTATGTATGCTGATCTGGGTAGGAAATTTATTTGGGAATTTTGACACTTGTCACCTCAGTGACTGCAGTCAGCCTGAGCATGCGGCAACCATCTTGTCTGGGTCCTGCCCTGGGGACCCATCATTGGTGCCTGGAAGCTGATGAAGGGTTCATTCCCCAAAGAGCCACGAGATCATGTATTTTTTTCAGGCATGATTACCTGGAAACGGTGAAGGGGGAAGTACACACACAGTTTTATTTTGCCACTAGAATTTAAATATGCTTTATGTTTGTTTTTTTTTTTAAATCATAAAAGAAAGTCTATTTTTTTCTTAGTTTGGAATTCCTTTGCTTACTTTATACTTTGTTTCAACATGAGTAACAGGAACAATCAACTCATACAGTTAGGAAGTAATTTTGCAGCATTTTAATGATTCATACTTTTGTTTCTCTTATCTCTGTTTTTATCATCTACTTCTCCTCCATTCATTGAACCTTTGGTTAAAGCATAGATCACAGGTTCTGCCAAGACTGGGAAAAAGGTGTAATTCAAAACACCTTGCAGAGAGATTTGCAACACTGATCATCCATAGATTCAGTTTATTCCCATAGGTAACAAGGGGTGCTTTAGCAAAGTACAAAAAGAAGTTTATTTCATATTATTTATTAATAACTTCCTTCTTCCACAAAGTATTTAAGGGAGCATATACATGAACACATATACTAAAACATAGCTAAGAATACAGAATCAGACTGAGGGTAGACATAAAGATCTGGGAAAGAAGGACATACATGGCAGCCTTAAATTTCACATGACCGCTGCAGGGAACTTCAGATTTATTTTTGAAGAAATGGAAACACTACTGTCTAAGTCCCATTAACACAGAAGAAGGAACATACCAGTTCATCAGATGCTGTAAATTTTAAAATCACTCTGACTCACTGAAGAAAAAACTCCTCAAAACAATTAGCCCTCTGGCTGAAGCTGGATTGACAAGATAGCATGCACGGTGCAGGGACATTTTGGAATTAGCGACTTGGAGGTTTTGTCATTAGGCTGGCAAATTTTTCACACACATCACTGATGCATTTTGGTATTGTTCTTAACATAATAATAGCATAACAATACCATCACCACTAACAATAGCCCTTTTATAACAATTAGTGTACCAATACATTATTCTAAGCACTTTACATATTTTAAATTTGTCAAACTCTGTCAGTGACCCTATGATATAAGTATCATTTAGAATCCCTGTTTTATGGATAAGAAAACTGAGACACAGAAAGGTCAAGTATGTTGCAGGAGCAATCACTCAGTGAGTGACAGACCTGAGATCTCAGTTATTATTTATCATGTCCATAATTTATAGAACCACTCTCTGGAAGATGCTTGACTTTTACAGAATGGAGATGAAAGAGAAGATGAAAATGTACATTATTGTTTACATTATTATAGTCACTACCTTGTAGAAAAAAAATTGAGGGAAGAAAAGTGAAGGCAAAGCCATTGTCACTCAGCTTGGGCACCACAGAGCACAGGTTGTAGGGTCTATAATTGTTTGGACCAGTTAGCATTGTTTTATTTTCCAAACTGCCTGGAAGGGTGTTGTATAGAGTGAACAAACACCAGTGTGTGTAGAGCATCCCCAGGGAAGGAAAAGTCATTCAAAGTGCATTCCTGGCTGTGTGTAAGCAGCACCTTCCTCATGGATACAGTAACATGTACCATCTGTGACTTTGTGTCTTAAGTGTAGTGTTGCCCAATCTTTTGTCCACAGGTGAGCATTAGATCTGTTACAGCAGTGCTGAGACAGTGGGAAATTATAATATGGGACAAGAAAATGTGTTTGTAACAGAATACTGAGGATTATTTTATTAACTAGCTTGCAGGTAGCTCTTTAAAATGAAGCTAGATCCATAATAAAGAGCATTGGGCTTTCTGCTTAATTAAGGCAATAGATTTGCTCCTCTTAGAGAAATGAGGTTGTGGGTTACTTCCCTTATTACTCTACCACTGAACAGATTATATAAATTATACATAATGCCTCACATTTAGTTTTCAACTTTCATTTTTTTTCTATCTTTTAATACTCTCCTATTTAGAATATACATGTGTTTCTGGAATGTAATATCACCACTAAACACTCATGATTTTGTCTTTTTATCCTGTAATTGTAAGAGAAGTTTAAAAAAGCAGGAAATATCTGGTAAGAAATTTTATAAATTGTATATTTTTAATGCAATGCTTTAACTTTGTTTTTGATTTAACAGAAAAAAAAGGTATATGACAGTATGAATTAAAAAGCATAAAACAGGTAAAGTAAGACTAGGGGGAAAAGAACAAGCAAGTATGCCTCTGTTAGATGTTAATGTTGCTATAATTGAGCACAATTACCTCTTAACTCCTGTAGCTAAGGCAGAAATGGAAATGTAATTACTTATAGAACTTATCTTCTTGTTTCCATAGCAACTTATGTATATCTCTTGCATTTAATTTATTGCATTGCTTTAGAATTAGCTTTCTTAGACTCTGGTTCCCACTAGACAGAGTTCCTTGAGCTCAGACACTCTGCTTACCCAAAATAGTTGCTCCAAAAAAATCCCTACATTTTTACCCTCACAAACTGAAACTCATTGTCCGGAAAGACAGAAATAATCCAAGTTTTCACAGCAATACAGATTTTTCATTGACTAAATCTGAAGGGGAATTTCCCGCTTGGGTTATTAATGAGAGGTCCATTGGGTAGTACATCAGAGAGTGTCCTCAACAAGTTTTATAGCAAATAAGGAAGTGAAATCCAAATATCCATTTCCTGTGGTGAAGTCTGATTAATTTGAGAGCCTAATATTGAAGCACCCATCAGTGTAGTGACCTTGCCAGGAGTACACTTAGGAGCCGCACACACGTAGACTTCTGGCAGTTTTAGTTAATTCCAAGGTGAAACTGTATTCCTAGAGAATTGTGGGTTTTGGATTCACACATGTGTTCCATGGACCCTGAGGGACTGCAGGACTTCAGAATTCACTAAGGAGTAAGGAAGAGATGGGAGCTTTTGATGTTCTAGATCACAAATCATTTTTTAACCAGAAGACATCCTCTTCAATCTGACTAGCATATTGTTTCTGTATAAACATAACTACAAAAAACTGTATTGCTAAACAAACATACAAACAAATAAGTTTTGAAGATAATGGGCCTGGATAGTTAGATGGGTGCTGTGCACCTTGCGTGAGTCTCAGACCTGGCTGGTCAATCTGTGCAGCACCTGGGGTTCTTTCCATAACCACAAGGATGAAGGTCCTGACCTTTAGAAATTCTGATCTATTAAGTACAGGGTAGAGCACAGAAATCTGTCCTAAAAAAAAAAAAAAGAAAAAGAAAAAAGCTCTTCAGAAGATTCTGTGATCACTCAGCTTGGAACCCACTTCTTCTACCATTTCCTAATACATAGTCTGTCTGTAAAACTATGGAAATAGTTGTAAATACAATGTAAAAACTATGGAAGTAGTTGCTGGTACACAGCAAATTTAAACTTTGCTTTTTAGAATTTTCTGGAAATTTTTTTAGAATATTTTTGATTTACGGTTGGTTGAATCCGAGGATGCAGAACCCTGGTGATACAGAGAGCTGACTGCATATTCTATGTTTAATACCCGATGACATAGATATATTATAATTCTACTAACTTAATGATAAGGAAGTTGACCTTTATAGAAGCTAACAAATAAATAGCAGGCTGGTACTTGAACCCTTGCAGTGACTTAAAAACTCTTTGATCAACTCATAGGGGAAAAATAAACACCTGAATTGAACCCTTTCATTACTGCTGTCTTTGGAAAATGTAAATGAAAATGCCTAAGATGTTGTAGGTGCCCCTAGAATAATGCTCTGAACAATAGCAATAATGGGTTGAGAAGGATCTGCTGTGTTTTTTAAAACAGTAATTCTGCAATACCTATGTAATACTGAGCAGTCCAATCCTTCACTGAATGTTATTATTTGACTTTTTTTTTAGCACTTTGGAGAAATAGAATTTCTATTCCTGAAAACCATCTGATATCAAGTTTCTTTAAAATAAACTTTAAATTAATCTTCTTTTGGCTTTTGATCTTAAGTTTTAAAATGCCCTTGGAATGAAAATAGGACAACTTTGAGTACATGAGACACATAATCAATTGAATCTAACCTGGTTTTTTAATTGTCCTTCTCAAAAGGGAGAACCAATTTAATCATTCAAAGTGGGCCAATTTTGTGTTGAGACAACCTTTAATCTTTAAAGAATTGAAAATAGGGCACTGATGAACAAATAACACAGTGTATTAGTAGTATAAGACCGGTTATAAAGTAGGTGCATATGTAGAGGATCACTCTGATCAAGTGAATCAACGAGGAAACATAAATAAACATAAATGTCTGTAGAAGACATTTAATAAATATTTGTTGGATGATGAATTATTTATCTTATAAGCATGACTCAGCTATGTGATTTCAAAATTTTCTGTACAAAGTCATACTATTAACATAGTACTACTACTCACTTGGGCCTTCATGATATAACGAAGATGGGAAAAATTGGGCATAGTTAGGGTAAAACAATTGAAAAAAATAAAGGAATACAAACAGGGATTTTAAAGGAGGTAGATACGTTTGGTAAGTTAAGTCAAACATCATATTCGCTAAACATGAAAAGCTGTTACCTGTCTGGGTGGTGGTCAGTTTCCTCGAAGTGTGCAGTACGGGGGTGAGTTCGTAGCGTAGGAAGGATTGAATAGCAGCAGCATCCTCTTCATCAGCGCTCATGAGAGCCTTGCAAATGATGAACTTTTTGGATTTTCTGACTATAAGGAGATCTACCAAAGTGATTTAGGATGTTTGGAGAGTTGGTAAACATATGATGTTTTAATCACCGCCTATTTATCCCATCAGTGAGGGAGGGATTCCTCCACTAGAGCTATGGGGATGGCTGAACACATGACACCAGACACTGGACGGATGAGATCACAGCAGTTTATTAATCACAAATACTCACAGCCTGGGGGAGGAGGACACCCCAGCCGGGCAGGACCACATTGGGCTGCACTTGGGAATAGAGCAATCAACAAGGGGCTGGAGGAGATGGGGGCTGGACCATCACAAAGGTGAGGTGACCCCTGGTTCCCACTCGAGGATGTGATTGGCTTGTTTGAATAATTCCCAGCTAGCAGCAAACTGAAACCCACTACAGTACTCTTGGATTAAGCAGGAACTGCTCTAGGTCCCTCTGATAAGGAGGGTTGTTTAGCTGGGGGACCTTATTCTCAGGAGCAGAGTAAGGAGAAGTTGGGCCATTCAGCGCCCTCTCAGTTTCACCAGATATCAAGGTAGCACTCGATATGGAGCCTTAATTTTAGGCGGCCTTACACCACGTGATGATGCAAGACATTATCAAAGAATGAACATATTATTCCACATTTTTACTTATACAGGTGAATTGCAAAGTGGCCTCCTCCGTTGGATAGGAAACATTCCTTTTTCCCTTTGAACAGAGGTGAGGTGAAGGGAAATAAAAATAGTTTTTGGCATCCTGCACCCAAAAGACACAACTGACAAACATGGGCCTGGACAAAACAGGCAACACATTTCTTCTGATGTTTTCCTTGTCTGCTACGTCATCCCTTTGTTCTCATAGACAAGTGATCCTAACTACCAGAGTGACAAGCTCTCGGCCTTATTTTTGGTGTGGAGTTCAGACAACAGCTGTAGGTCCAATCTCGACAAAGCGGAGGACGAATCAACCTTTAGCTTTCCTCTGTGTCCCATCTCTGGGCCCCTTTGACCCGTTCATCTTCTTCAGCTGTTTCCCCTGTGTTTTCACGCTATTTCTCTGGTTTACTGTGGCCCCCTAGAAGGGCTAGCTTTAATCAGATGTTTGTCTTTCATCCAAATGTCAGTCCATTCTTTATGCTCGTTCAGAACTTGAATTTTCTTGGGTCAGCATCTTCCATTTATGTGCTGCAGTGTACGGAGAGTAAGATTTTGAACATCTACCTCTGGACTCGCCTACTAAATCCACTATTAACTGTGTGAACTTAAGCGACTTCATTCGTTTCTCTGGCCATGAGTGCTTTCATTTGTCAAACTAATTAGTCAAACTGTGATCTCTAAGGTACCTGGTAGTTTTTTCATCTCAGGCTTCTGAATCTATGTGTCAGAAGTCGGGCTCTCAGGCGTGGTTTAAAATAAACAAAAAAGTTGGTTCCTGTTCTGTAAGAGTGAGTATAAGAGGTTTCCTTCCTGAGCTGAGGCTTCCTCCAGTTTTGAAGTCTATGTGCTTGAGGTGTATATCCGCTTCTGCTGACTACCTGGCCCTCATCTTGGAATTCATTCCTCGGATCTTCCACTCTGCCTTTAACGAACAGCTGGCTTGGGTTTTTCTTCTGGAATTGTTCTTCCTCCCGCCCCCAATGCCCACTCATTTTAAAAAAATTATCTTTCCTCCTGGCTCAGGTTTCTCATTCAGGAGTTTAATTGGAGCCCATGTTAGGAAGGGCAACTGTATTAACTGGTTGCTTGGAGGAAAGGCTCTAATTAAACCTTGTAGGGATGAATAGATCTTGAATTGGATGTCATTTGAAGTAACATCACATAGGTGATTGCCTGCTTTGCTTCCTAATAAATTCATTGGTACTGGCAGTCATAGTGGGGAACCAATTTTCTTTCTTTTTCTGCATAATTACCACTCCTGAAAGGTTCCACTAAATGGTCCTGGTTGGATGTAGTAATAATCAACCTTCGTATCTTCTATCCCTGGTGGCTGAATTCTACTCAGCCTTGACTTCAGAGTAGATGGTTTTAAAGGGGCTTGTATGAGGAAACTAGTCTTGTTTAATATTCTTTTTATCTTTTATTGATCTAGAGAGGAAGCCCAACAAGGGAAAAAACTAGATGTGATTAAATAAATTCTCATAAGAAGCAGTTTTAAAAACTGGCCATTCTTGATAAAATGTTGAGATTTAATTGTATGTGTTTACTTAATATTAGCTCATTATTATTGGTGCATTGGGATTCTTAACTGGATGTAATTGATTTAAGATTTATCACCATGATTTCTTATCATTATTGAATAATTTAATAATGTTTTAATGCTATTAATGCAATAATATAATGAGTCATAATAATTTTCCTCATTATTTAAGCTCTAAAAAAATTAATCCTCGACCTCAAGTTTTTTTACAGAATTCTTTCTATAAAATTTAAAGCTAAGGAAAAGAGCTAGCTTTTAATTTTCAAGGGCAATGAAAAGTTTTGGAAATACAGACCATTATTCTGATCAATATGACTTGCAACTTCCTGCTCTGAGAGGAAGGCGGAACCAGCGTTAAGTGAGCAGTTTGAGTATTTATTAAGACTTTCCAGGTGAACAACAGTCAGGTGGTATTATAAGTATTAAAGTCATTCAGTGTTTCACATTAGATTCTAATCGGCGTGTCTGACTTTGGATTGACTCGTGGAAAATGTACACATATTTTGCTTTCAGAACAATTCAAAAGAACAAAACTCATGCTTTTCAAGGGAAGGACTTGACTCTCTCCGAGGCACTTTAGAATTCCATTGCTGGTCTGTATTCCTGCTGAGCTTGCCTCAGGAAGTCAAGGCAGGACTACGAGTAGACAACACCTTTGTTCCAAGGCACCAGCACAGGAACAAAGAGTATGAGCTTTGCAGTTGAACAGACGCATGTGAATTCCGCCTTCTCTATTTACTCTGTGCCTTTAAAAGTTCTACTTGACCTCTCTGAGTTCTAGGTATCTCATGATACATATCTAAATATACCATAAGGTTACCCTGTGAGATAAATAAGATAAAATGCAGGCTTTTTTAAGGCTTTTACAAATGGTACTTAATAGTATTTTATTCATAGAAATTCTAACTATGATACTCCTCTCCATGAAAAACTTAGTCTAATTATCTTGTATTATGAGAATGATCTTAGCCTGCTGTGAAGCAATAACCTAGCATGAAACCCAGCAGGGTTGATCATCATTGCTAGACGGTTTTCTCCCTTATTAGGAATTCAATCCCCAAGATCACCTGGGAGGCATCCGAAACAAAATCTGAGGTTAGAGACTCTTAAGTTAGTTTGATTTTGAAAATGGTCAAGTTATAACTTTATAAATTTATAAAGACCAAGAAAATAAACATTTTTCTAATACAACTATTGTTTACTTCCTTGGGCTTTTAACATTTTTTATGATAATTCAACAAATTATACTGTCACAACGAAACAAACTATGCTTTGCATATAGGGCGCTTGCTAAGTTACTATTTTTTTTCAAACAGATTAATGCAGTATTAGGAGGTAAAGAAAGTCATAAACATTCATATCCATTCAAGCACACCATAATAAAAGCCATCATCACTTTTTAAATTACTATTTTATAGAATAAATTCATTTCTGAAAAGTTGACTGTTAATTAATGCTTAAATAATATAAAATGGAATAATTCAAGGAAATATTATTGGCCATTTAAAGTATGACATAAATGTATATTGTTGACATTAAAATATTCACTGTATATTTTTAAGTTAAAAAATCAAGTTTCTAGTCAGTTTGCATATAATTCGATTTAGAAATTCTTATCATAAAATTATTATAATACATGGAGTGATCATTTATCTCTGTGGTGGAGTTGGCTATATGGGGTGGTAAAAGTTAAGTATAATGAGAAACACTGTAATTCCTGTATTGGACAAAATATATCTATTAATTATGATTGTTCTCACTTTAAATTCAGAATCTCTCCCTCAAATAAGTCCTGCAATCCTACTTGAGGTTCCCAGTCAATTCACTCTCCCACTTTCCTATAAACTATTCATACTCTCTCTCTCATCAAACTTTCAATAGCTCCTCTTTCCTTTCCTCTCATTCTTTGCTGATAACTTTCTTTGTTCCCTAGAAACTGAAAGCATTTGGAAAATAACTTCTACCTGCTCCCTCCTCCAAATCCGCCCTCCTTACATGCATCTGTATCTGTACACTCGTCCTTGCCTCATGTTTCAAGGGATAAACCATGTGTGCTGTTGACCAAGGCCAACTCCTCTCGAATCTATTTTGTAGCCGTTTTCTTTTTCTATCAGGATTTCAAAACGCCGTAATCGCTCATTGATTGTAAATCACTTTACAGCTACCATTCCACTTCTCTGTCACTCTTTTTTTTTTTTTTTTAAAGAAATTCACGTTCTTTTATTTATTTATTTATTTATTTATGACTGTGTTGGGTCTTCGTTTCTGTGCGAGGGCTTTCTCTAGTTGCGGCAAGCGGGGGCCACTCTTCATCGCGGTGCGCGGGCCTCTCACCATCGCGGCCTCTCTTGTTGCGGAGCATAGGCTCCAGACACGCAGGCTCAGTAATTGTGGCTCACGGGCCCAGTTGCTCCGTGGCATGTGGGATCTTCCCACACCAGGGCTCGAACCCGTGTCCCTGCATTGGCAGGCAGATTCTCAACCACTGCGCCACCAGGGAAGCCCCTCTGTCACTCTTGATAGCAAAACTTTTTCAAATTGTCACCTCATTATTGCCTCTTCTCTATTCTCTGGGACCCTCTTTAATCAGGCTTTTGTCCCCATAGCCGTTCTGGCCAAGGTCACCATTGACCGCCCCCTACCCCATGGTCAGTTCTCAGTCCTCATCGTATTTTCTCAGCAGTATTTGATACCTGAATCATTCCCTTTTTTTTGAAACACTTTCTTCATTTGACCTACTGTACACCGCTCTTTTGGGGGGTTTCCTACTGTTTCACTGACTGCCTGCCCCTTCTCAGTCACTATTACTGGATCCTCCTCATCTTCCTGTGTTTTAAACTGTGTAATTCTACAAGGATTTTTTTTTTTTTTCCAAGAAGGTGGACCTTCTGACAAACCTCCCCCCCCCTTTTTTTTTAAATTTATTTATTATTTATTTATTATTTATTTTTGGCTGTGTTGGGTCTTCGTTTCTGTGCGAGGGCTTTCTCTAGTTGCGGCGAGTGGGGGCCACTCTTCATCGCGATGCGCGGGCCTCTCACTATCGCGGCCTCTCTTGTTGCGGAGCACAGGCTCCAGACGCGCAGGCTCAGTAGTTGTGGCTCATGGGCCTAGTTGCTCGGCGGCATGTGGGATCTTCCCAGACCAGGGCTCGAACCCGCGTCCCCTGCACTGGCAGGCAGATTCTCAACCACTGCGCCACCAGGGAAGCCCCTCTACAAGGATTAGTACACATTTTTCTTCTCTTCTCTGACCACAATTACTCTTAGGTGATCTCACTCATATATTTAATTATGATATATATGACACATGTATATATAAAATTAAATATCATATGAGAATATATATATTTCATTTTGTATGAATATATGTATATTCAAAGTAGCCCCTTCCCCCTCAACTTCTCACTTAACTCCAGACTAATATGTCTCACTTCCTATTTGGGTATCTATAGATAAGTCAAATTCAACATTTCTAAAACTGAACCCTTGATTTGAATTTTCATCATCCCACTCACCCCTGTGTACACATATCCCACACCTTGTTCTCATGCAATCTTTCCCACCTCAATTAGTGGAAACTCCAATTCATCTGTAGTTCCACCTTTAAAAAAAAAAAGGAATTCTATCTGACTCCCCACTTTCTCTTACATCTTGTATTGAATCCAGGAGGAACTCCTATTGGTTCTCCCTTGAAAATGTTTCCCTAATCTGACACCTTCTCATACCATCCTCTCTGACCATTTGAGTCTGAACGCATCATCTCTTGGATTACTGCAACAGAATACCAACTTCTGTTCTTGCTTCTGCCCTTGCCATCCTATGGTCTTTTCTTAACACAGCAATCAGTATGATCCTTTTAAAACCTAAGTCAGTTCATCTAACTTCTCCACTCTAATGCCTCCCCCATGGCTCCATCTATCTTACTGAAGGTAAAGGACAATTCCTTACAATGGCCTGTAAGCCTCTATGCAATCTAGCGTCCCGTTATCCTCATTGACCTCATTTCCTACTCTCCCCGTGGCTCCTCCCACTCCACTCACCCTGGTCTCCTTGAGGATCCTTGAACGCATTAAGGAAGCCCAGACATCAGGACTTTTGCTATTTGCTCTCCTAGGATTCCTTCACCCCACCCCTTGCAGGTAGTCATATGACTTACTTTCTCACTTCATTCTGCTGTAACATCATCTCATTAGAAAAGACTGTCTTGATCACCCCGTGTAAAAGAGCACCGCCCTCCCTCCACCACAGTCCTCCTTATCTCACCAAAACGTTATAACTTGCCATCACCTGACATAGTTTATAGTATTTATTTATTGTCTGTCTTCCTCAGCTAGAATAAAAGCTACACGACAGCAGGAACTTGGCATGTTTCGGTCATTGCTGTATGCCCCATTTTGAAGTTGTAATCTACTCTTCATTCCAGGGCCAGACCACCTGGAGTTTGGCCCGTGCCCCAGACCAACAACTCCATGCAGATAGTCTCTGCCCAAGCCCAGCAGCAGGATCTGTGAGTCAAAGGTGACCCTGAGACCTGTCCCTGGAAGGCTGGGCCACCAGCTTCCCTTCTCTGACTCTCAGGGGTCCACTCCAGGGGGATATCTGCTCGTTTAGGCGGTGCTCTGAATGCGCTCTCCTCACGCAACCCGAAACAATGGTCTCTTACCTCTTTGGCAGCTCCAGACCTTTTCCCAGACTCCCTCCCGGCTAGCTGTGGCGCACTAGCCCCTTCAGGCTGTGTTCACGCTGCCAACCCCAGCCCTCTCCCTGGGATCCGACCGAAGCCCGAGCCTCAGCTCCCAGCCCCCGCCCGCCCCGGCGGGTGAGCAGACAAGCCTCTCGGGCTGGTGAGTGCTGGTCGGCACTGATCCTCTGTGTGGGAATCTCTCCGCTTTGCCCTCCGCACCCCTGTGGCTGCGCTCTCCTCTGTGGCTCCGAAGCTCCCCCCTCCGCCACCCGCAGTCTCCATCCGCGAAGGGGCTTCCTAGTGTGTGGAAACCTTTCCTCCTTCACAGCTCCCTCCCACTGGCGCAGGTCCCATCCCTATTCTTTTGTCTCTGTTATTTCTTTTTTCTTTTGCCCTACCCAGGTACGTGGGGAGTTTCTTGCCTTTTGGGAGGTCTGACATCTTCTGCCAGCGTTCAGTAGGTGTTCTGTAGTTGTTCCACATGTAGATGTATTTCTGATGTATCTGTGGGGAGGAAGGTGATCTCCACGTCTTACTCCTCCACCATCTTGAAGGTCCCTCCACCATGTCCTTTTTGTGTGTGACTCAAGACTTAATTTAATAGTTACCGTCTTAGCAAATTTCAGCTATGCAATATGGTATCATTAACGATAGTCACCAGGCTGTACATTAGATCGCAAGAACTTATCTTCCATAACTGAAACTTTGTGCCCTTTGACCAGCGTCACCCTATTTCCCCTTCCTCCAAGTCCCTTGCAACCACTATTCTAGTCTCTGCTTGTATGAGTTTGACTATACCAGTCCTCCCTTATCTGAGGTCTCTCTATCTGCAGTTTCAGTTACTCTCAATGAACTGTGATCTGAAAATATTAAATGGAAGATTCCAGGAATAAAGTTTTATAATGCATGCCATTCTGAGTAGTGTGATGAAATCTCGCACCAACCTGCTTTGTCCTGTGCTGTGAATCTCCCCTTCGTCCAGTGTCTCCAGGCTGTGTATGCCACCACCTGATAGTCACTTGGTAGCCATCTCATTATCAGATTGACTGTTGCGGTATCACAGTTCTTTTGTTCAAGTAAACCTTATTTTACTTAGTATTGGCCCCCAAAGGCAAGAGTAGTGATGCTGGCAATATGGATATTCTCTTATTGTGCCTAATTTGTAAATTAAACTTTATCATAGGTATGTATGTATAGGGAAAAACATAACATATATAGGGTTCGGTACTATTCATGGTTTCAGGCATCACTGGGGGTCTTGGAAAGTATCCTCTGTGGGTAAGGGAGACTACTGTATTTTAGATTCCATACCTAAAGTAAGACCATGCAGTATTTGTCTTTTTAAATTTAGATACAAAAATAGAACATAAATTATCACGAAATATATTTTGAACTAATTAACTCTTAAAGTTTACTCTCTACTACCCTTCAAATTTCAATCAGCTTCCATTTCATATTATTTCAGTTGGCATAATATTTCATATCATTTCAATTTCAACCTCCCAATATTTCCAACCCCAAATATGTTCAAGGTCCCTGGCAGAAGGGTGGGGCTGTATAGTGGACGATCTTATAGGGGTAGGGCTTCTACTATTATTTCAGTATTTTCATAACCCATATGATATTTCAGAACTGGTTGAATATGAGCATCACCAATATTTCATAGAGAAATGTATGAATTTGAAACAAGCAGCAGGAAAGACACAGAAGTTTAAATTTGTTCAAATAAACCTCAAATATATACAAGAAAGCCTAATGAGCAGTAAATGGAGGAAAATAAAATATCTGTCCAGATGAACAAAATCTTTTCTCATTCCTATTTTGAAATTATAAGCCATATTTATATTTTCTAAACTTTAGTCTTTATAAATTTTCTGAGAAGCCAACACATGTTTTTCAGTCACAAGATTTTTAGTTCTCTCACAAGAACAGAGAAAATCTTGACTTACACAAACATGCTTTTTTATTTATCCTTCTGGAATCCAAAGCCATCAAGTGTTAGTGTGTAGAATTCAGGTAACTAAAAGAAGGAAAACCTGTGTTGCCTAGTAGAACAAAATTAGTGCTTATAAGAGAAAAGTGGTTGGTGATTTGCCATCATGAATTCAGAAGTTTCTTTGTCCAAAGTCGGAAAGTAGAAAATAATTAATTACATCATCAAGAATAAGACTCACAATTGCCCATTTTTATATTTTCAGATCAGATTACGGTGAGTCAGAAAGCTGATTCATAGGACGAAATGCATAAATGACACAAATGTCTCTAACAAAGGAAAACATCAATTTCCCTTTTTCAATATTCAGATATTGCCCTTTAATTGAACTGAAGATTCTTGTAATTTAATAGAAAATAAGCAAACTGATTCTATTCATGAGGTTTCCACTACGTCCTTCAACTGAAACAAACTAAAGGCCAGTCTGTCACTGACATAAAGCAACCAATAACTCACGCACCCAGAAATAAAGAATACAGTTCAAATAATGTTACCTGGCATACATTGTTTCAGAAATCAAGATTATTACCTATAGATGGAAATGTCAGCAGGCAGTCAGCAATAGGCATGTTTTCGGGATAGAACATCACCCTCATGCTCTGTGCTATTAACTCATACACCCCGTTTCCTGGAATCGTGTAAATGCTATATATTTATTGCCTTTGAATTTGTTTTTGTGAGCTGTCATCACTTGTGTTCCCTGAAATTCAATCTTAGTACCACCAGTTTCACCACATTAGAGTGATAAAATAGTTTCTGCTACTTCTCATCCTACTGCTTTACCCAAGTGCATTACCAAAGGGTGATATGCCCCATTTATGACTATATCTACTCATATAAGCCATTAGCCATAGAGATAAAATGATTAGAATCTTAGCATAGTCCCATTCACTCACTTCATGGGTTTTTAGGTCCTGTAAATATCAAACTGTTTTCCTTGTAAAAATAATTGTAAAGTTTAGAGAGGCAAAGCATTTTTGTTATTAATGACACTCCCACAGAGTTGTCAGTTTCTTTAAACTTGAGCAGGGTGCACCTCCCTTAAAGGTAAACAGTCCAGGCATTCACAATGGCTTAAAAGAATGAATGGGTGACCTCATACATGTCAGAACCCTGGCCACTCATCCTTATGCATACAACCATTTCTTTCCCATGACATCACTGCTGGACAAAGACATTAGAAATATGTTCCCCTTTAACAATATGTTCCCCTTTAATATAGTGCTTTGGAGTTAAGCAAACTAGGATTTTAATCCAAGCTCCATCCCTTACTTACGAGAATATCCTCATCTTCTTTGAGCCTCATCTTTAAAGAGGAGGAAAACTGGCACCACTCTTACAAGATTGTTTTGAAGGCTAATTCAAAGCCTAGGGCATGTGAAAGATATGCTCCTCCAAGTAGTGATGGGAAATTAGACACAGTGCATGTGCATCAGTAATATCACGAAGAAAATGTATCCACATTATCCCTGTGGCAATGAACCTTAGCCAATCGTCACAGGGCATGTCTCCTGTCCTACACTGATTGATGCACAAGTTCTTAGCATATTATGATAATTACTATAATATAACTAGGAAGAATAAAGATAGGAAATTGAGTTCCTACTGTGTGCCAGGCACTGTTCAAGGCTTCTTCTATTAAAAGTGCACTTATAGTGAACTTCCATGACTGTACTGTAGAAAGAGCAGTGTCAGCAGTTAATGTAATTTACCGTCAAGAGAACTCGAACTATTCATGAGGAAGAGCTACCTTTTATTTCTCTGTGGTCTTTAGCTGGCCTACACCTGGTAAATGCCCAGGGAAGATCCTGAAAGAGTCCCAGGAGGTGGCAAGATTTCATGCTTTGCTTTCCTTTCCTGTAGAGAACCTTACAAACAGAGAAGGCCCAGATGTGATGTAAACAAGCATGACAATGTCTGGGGTGTAACTACCAGGTAAACTTTGGTAGTGCTCCGGTGACATTTCTCTCTCTTAATATTTGGGGAATCTTTTCATTGCTCCTCTACCTTCTTGCCCTTGAATATCATACTTATATCATAGGCATATATTCAAATATAATGATTATTTTGTATCAATTTAGTGGAATAGTTTATTTTTGGATGAAAAAATAAATCCTCACACATTGTCCATTGTAGTCATAGAAAAGTATTCAAATTTGTATTTTTCTCTACTGAATTGTGTTTCTTGGCTTCTAATAAAAAAAGAGAGAATTCTAAAATATAAGGTGGAGATCATATATATTACATTGTATGATTTTTACTATTAACTAATAGTTATTTGCTAATAACTAATTTTTATTTATTAATAATACATACTGTTATTAAAGAATCAATGATTTTTTTATTACTGTTGCATTTATTCAATAGAATGTGAAAGAATAAATATCAATGTCTCCAGAAAAACATAGGACAGAACCAAAATGCATCCTGTCCATTACAAATAATAAAATGATGAATAAAATATAAAAACACTTAAAATATATAGCTGAGTTATAAAGAAAAAACATTTTTGAGTGCTGGAAATAGATAAGACCCTCAATGCCAGGTCAAGAGACTAGAGCTGATGATTTTGCAAACCCTGAAAGTGGGAAGAGGAGGCAACAGGACGAGATGTAAAGCCTAGAAATTTGGAGCAGAGGTTCTGACTCCACATGGGGCTTTGGACTTACTAAGTCTTAGGTCCGAAAATCCTAAATAAAATCATAAGGCCAGGACTTTGTGGTGCTTCCTCTTCTGTGAAAATGAAACTGGAAAAAATTCTTCTCACCAGCCTAGGAAAGTTGAAAGAAGCTTGTAATTTGCCCCAGGTACAGGCTGACATTGGGGAGGGGAATGGCTTTTAAAATTGAAAACTCAAAAATATGTGACTCATGAGTCACTTTCAAATTCACACTATCAATCAATGTCATATATTTTGTTAATAGATAAAGGGGAAAAACACATGATTATCTCAAAAGCTACAGAAAATCATCTGACAAAAATCCAACACCCTTTCATAATAAAAACACACAGCAAACTAGGCATATAAGAGACCTTTCTCAAACTGATGAATGTCATAGATGAAAAAAAAAAAAAACCCACAAAAACCACAGCTAATATCATACTTAATGGTGAAAGACTGGATGTTTTCCCACCTATATCAGGAATAAGACGAGGAGTTTCACTGTCCTACTTCTGCTCAACAATATACTGGAAGGGTCTAGTCAGGGCAAGAAAAAAACAAAACAAAAGGCGTACAGATTGGAAAGAAGAAAGTTAGACTGTCTCTACCTGTAGATGACATGACATGATCTTGTGTATAGAAAATACCAATGAATCTACCCTCAAAAGTCTGTTAGAACTAATAAAAGATTTCAGCAAAGTAGCATGATACAAGATCAATATTAAAAAATCAACTGTACTTCTATAAAACAGCAATGAACAATCCAAAAATAAAATTGAGAAAATGATTAAATTTACAATGGTATCAAAAGGAATAAAATACCTGGAAATAAATTTAACAGTAAGTGCAAAATTTCGCATTGAAAACTACAAAACCCTGTTGAAAGAAATTGAAATAGACCTAAATAAATGAAAAGTTATTGCATGTTCATGGATTGAAAGACCTAATATTGTTAATAAAGCAATACTCCCAAATTTACCAACACATTTAGTGAAATCCCTATAAAAATGCCAGTTGGATTTTTTTGTTGCTGTGGAAATTAATATTCAGATCCTAAAATTCACATGAAAAGACAGGCAACCTAAAAGAGCCAAAACAATCTTGACAAAGAACAAGGAGTAAACTTCACATTAACAAGAATAAAGGCTAAAAACTACCTATGAATATATAAAGGAAGTTTTAATATAATGGAGATAGCACTACAAAAAATAATGGACTAGTAAAAGGATGAATGTTTTTAAAAAGTGGTGTTCACTCCTCAGCTATATATATGATTAACTTAAATCAGATCCCTGCTCACAGCGTGGAGAACACTAAAAGTCTGAAATGTAAAAAGCAAAAGTTTAAAACTCACAGAAGTATAGATAAACTAACAAGAGAAAGGCAAGTCAATTATGAAATGGATAAAAGACAGACAGGCAATTCACTGCAAGGGAACCCCAAGAGCCAATAGACATACGGAAAGTGCTCAGTCTCATTATTTATCAGGAAAATGTAAATTATAACAACAGTGAAATACCGTTTTACATGATTGGCAGAACTTAAAACGCTGATAATACCAAGTCTTAGCTAGAATGTGGGGAAACAAATTCTCTCATGCAAGGCTTGTAGGAATCTAAGTGTTTGCACTGTTTGGGGGGAGCAACAGGCAATTTCTTTTTTTTTTTTTTTTTTTTAATTAATTAATTTATTTATTTTTGGCCGTGTTGGGTCTTCATTTCTGTGCGAGGGCTTTCTCTAGTTGCGGCAAGTGGGGGCCGCTCTTCATCGCGGTGCGCGGGCCTCTCACTATCGCGGCCTCTCTTGTTGCGGAGCACAGGCTCCAGACGCGCAGGCTCAGTAGTTGTGGCGCACGGGCCTAGTTGCTCTGCGGCATGTGGGATCCTCCCAGACCAGGGCTCGAACCCGTGTCCCCTGAATTGGCAGGCAGATTCTCAACCACTGCGCCACCAGGGAAGCCCGGCAATTTCTAATAAAGCTGAGCTGTGCCTATGTTTTGATCCTGCCATTCTACTTATAGAATTAAAACCTATTTAAAAGACCTGAACATAGGTGCAGGTGAGCATCCTAGTATAGTCATTATAGCCTTCTTTGAAAAAGCAAAAACAAATGAACAAACTAACAAATAAGTGTATACCAATAGGTACAAGGAACACCTTACTATGGTGCACTTATACAACAGAAATGAATTTAATTTGTTTCAATCAGAATTGATAAATCTTAAAACCTAATGTTGAGTTTAAAAAGAAGGTAAATAATAATTATATTATGGTGTGAATTTTACAAATACGTAAAGGAATTGTATTTGTTGTTTACAGATAGGTAAATATGTTATAAATGTATAAATTATAAAGAGAAGGATGTACATGGCTTCCTCATGAGGAGAAGGGTGTGGGGAGAGATGGAGGAGAGACTTTTAATCTTTTTTGTAACACTTTATATAAACTTCATTTTTATATATTTAAAAATCTGCATATAATAAAATACATTATTATTATTTATGTATATACATTTTATAGCAAATGTATATATATAAAATCCTGAGGTAAACATGGCAAAACAATTTTAAAATCTGGGTAGTGAGTACATTGTTTTATTGTTCTCTGTACTTTTACTGTCTTTGAAATCTTTCATAATTAAAAATAAATATATGAAAGCCTTCTTTTGAAAGTAAAAAATATCACATGGTTTTGGAACTATCAAGAAGTGTGTAAGCATAGGGCATATTTTGGTTAGTTTAGCATATATACGTAATTCAAGGAAGGGCTTTTTTTTTTTTTTTTCAGCTCTGCGGAAGCAGTTAAAAACTAAATGAATTGATTAATAATATGTTCTTATCGTCTTAAGATGCTCCTAAAATACTGGAAAACCAACTATCTTTAAAATGGCCATATTCAGAATAATATTTATCTTCTCTTTCATATATATAAGATTTAATTTCAAATTTACCCCTTTAGTAAATCTCTGGCCCTGAGTTTATGAAATCAAGATTATCAGTTTATACTTTGTACATACTAGAAAAAGTGTTTGTCTTTAGGATGCATATGTAAGCACTATAGGGAAATAAATTTGCAATTATAAATACAGTTATCACTGCTATTGACAGAATGAATACTATTCATTAGTAAGTCAACAGCTGATATACTAATACCAAGGGATTTAAAAAGAAAACAAAACGACAATATCCCTAGCACTTAGAATGGTGAATAGCACTTAGTAATTAATTACTCATTAGTTTTTTATCAAATGAATGGGACAATGAGTGTGGAAATATTATTTCATTTGATCTTCAGAATGATCTTTAAAGAAGGTATTAATCTCTACAAGGTTAACAAGGTTTTCTAACTTACCCAAATTCACACCATAAACCACTGTTTCTTTCACAGTTGCCTCTTGAACCATCCTCCAAGTCGGGAACAAGAGTTCCTGTCCTTACAGAACAGGGTTGCTGTGGTTGTGTTGGCAGTAAAATCTCTGATTGGGCTGTTTTTCTAGCAGGTAGAGACACTGTATGTCCAAGGTTATGGGAAGTGGGTTCTCCTACCTCCTTCCTATGAAATAGTGGTGAGAGAATTTGAAGATCTTTTCTTTGGAGAGAGAGTCTGCACTCATTTCTGTATTCTGTTTTTCTTCTCAGTTAACAGAAAGCTAAACACAAAGTTCATTTGCTTCTATCTGCTATCATATCATGGAAATACATCTCCCTCAGGAAGTCAGTATGTATGCGCATGGGGCGTTAATTGAGGCCCTGTGATATGGGCCAATAACTTCTCTTTAGCTCATGTGTGAATCTCAGGTTAAGTGTTACGCTGTTAAATGACATTTAAATTATTAATGCAACTTTCAGACATGTGTATTTTAGTAGTGCCCTCTCTATTCTCAAAGGCTTTAGGTAGAAAATCATATATTTACCTTACCTAGTGAGGACCAGCCCAGGTGAAATACCAGAGTGAGATAGAGGCCTCTCGCCTGGTGGGAGAGGGATGAGGGCATGATCACAGGTGGAGGGTAAAGGGTGCTGAAAATGGAAGTTGTACAAATTCTGTTCCATTTCACCAAGTAGGGCCTTGCCTGGGCCTTTGGTTGGGAGGCCTCTCACCTAAGTCTGAGAAGCACAGATTGCTGACCTTGGTTCTGGGTTCTCTAGACTGAGGCTTCATGACTGTGGCTCTCAGGAGTCTAGTAAGAGGGTGACACATGCTCACAAATAACTGTGATAGATGATAGAATGTCCCTGTGAGAGAAATAAAGAAAATGATTAGATTTCCTTTCAGGAGAGAATTTGTAGGTCATAGGTACCAAAAGACTCGGGGATTAGGGTGGAATTTTTCATGACTGTTAATGACTTGGCAGCATTTTTGATGTAAGGAGAAGAAATGGGATAAAAAATACACTCATCTCAATCAGAAGAGGCAATTAGATTTCTAACACCTGCATCAAAAAATGAGTGTTAAAAACAAACTGAGGATTACTGAGTGTGGAGAAAGAAATAATTTCTCTTATTGTGGGAGTCCTGGATTAATCACATCTAAAGCATATTGCTTTTCCTTAAATTTGACCTCTCCAAGCCAATACATAGCTTCCCCAGAGCTGAAAAATATGTACCACCTGACATTATAAATCTCTCTACCTGATTTTTAAAATAATTTTATTAATGATTTTGTTGTATTGTAAGAAAATTCCTGTATGAATAATACAGCAATCTGATTTTCTTAATACACTGTAAGAGGAAAAAGTAGCATTTTAGACTATCAAGTATTTAAAAAAATACTTTTGTTTTCTAGTCTGGTAAACAAAGTGAGAGAAACGGATCCTGCTGAGTTAATTCCTTGAATTTCATCCTGCACAGGCTCTCTACCTCTGATTTTAAGTCCAACAGTGCCCTCTACATCCCATTCTCTGTACAGAATTCCAGTGTTTGAAAAACACAGAATGATCAAGAAGATGAAACTGCCCTCAGATTTATGACTGTATCCTCAAAATAAAATAAGTATAACAAGAAAAATTTACTCATATACTCTTTAATCTAAAGTACATAATTCTCAATATTTTCTACTTCTAAATCAGCAATATCTTCTGATCTTCTAAGAAGATAGATGTCAGGCATAGGTTGCTGGAAAAATATTAAATCTTATATATTATATTCACATATTACTTATGATATTTTCAAAGCCGTATTTGAATTATCAGTAATATTAAAATTTCTTTTTTAAAAAATGTGATCTCTAAAGGTTGTCACTGCTTGAAACTAGATTTCCAGAAAACTGGCTCCTATTCTAAAATGTTTGTCTTTGAGATCAAATAACTCTCAAGTTGCCAGCTGTTAAATTGTCATTAGTAATCTTGACTTAATAACTTGATATATTTAGAGACAGCATGCTTTTCTTTTATAAATTTATTTATTTATTTATTTATTTATTTTTGGCTGTGTTGGGTCTTCGTTTCTGTGCCAGGGCTTCTTCTAGTTGCGGCAAGCGGGGCCCACTCTTCATCGCGGTGCGCGGGCCTCTCACTGTCGCGGCTTCTCTTGTTGCGGAGCACAGGCTCCAGACGCACAGGCTCAGCAGTTGTGGCTCACGGGCCCAGTTGCTCCGCGGCATGTGGGATCCTCCCAGACCAGGGCTCGAGCCCGCATCCCCTGCACTGGCAGGCAGATTCTCAACCACTGCGCTACCAGGGAAGCCCCAGCATGCTTTTCTAAATGATTTCTCCTGATGAAAGTAACAGCAATTTCATTTGAAGGACTCCATTTTTATTAACAAATGTTCTTATTCAATTTGATTTTTAAGGATTTCGATGTGTGATGCAGAGGTTTGTTAAGCAGGGCCGATTCAGTCACTTCTGAGCTTGGTGCGCTGTCAAGTGGCCTAATTTATATGTATCAACAGAGTTTCCATTAGATGTAGAATTTTACTTTGTGATTAAAGGTGCTGTTTCATAGGTAAACATTTTGAGTCCTGAAGAAGAATTTCAGGAATGTAAATGTTTTTAAGAAAAAACAAACAAATAATTGATTTATTCCAGATCATTATTAGCTACTTAGTATATACCACCATATCTTGGGAACCAGAGATAAAGAGGTGAATAAATTGAGAACATCATTCTCATGGGGAAATTAGAAGAGGGCTTCCAGACAATAAAACAGTCAAGAATCAAGCTAATTTTATACTTGCAGATAGTTTTGAGTGCTCTGAGGAATTACAGCACAGTGACATGAGAGTTATGGGTCAGAATGATGAGGAGCAGATCATTTACACTGGGTTGTCTCAGAAGACTTGTCTGAAAAGATGAGGTGGTATAAATACTCAGAATTACATCAAAGCTCATATAACCAACATCATTAGTGTCAGAACTTATAATAGAGGGAAATTCTTATTCTCTGCTCCACAGGATGAATGCAAGGACAAGGTGGGGACCGACATGAGGAAAACTTGGGATTATAACTGGGTGCTATTTTTGATATTGTACCATTGGATTTAACATTTGGCACCTCTTTGGAGATACACTAGATTTTGAAAAGAGAGAGACAGACAGACCAAGCTATCATTTACCCCTCTTTGAAGAGTTGATCTAATTAAGTTCTCTGAAAGTAAATGATAACCAGATTTCTCACAGCAGAATCATAATATAACATATATTACATATATGACATACATATATATGTTTATATATTATAATCCCTATATATATAACATGTACAACATATATAACATATATAGAATATATATAGCATACACATAACTTTTAATTTTGTTAAATATAAATAGAACTCTGAATACTCATTCTGGCAATGAAAGATTATCAAGATTTGACTTATCCTCCACCTGTAAAGTAATAAAAGTCGAGATGCGAAGTGCGAAACAATAGTATATTTTTAACAAAAGGAAGAACAAGAGTGCAACCCTTGAGAAAAAGAAAACAGCACCCTTGAGAAAAAGAAAACAGCCATGTGAGCCTTACAGTTTTGTCAGTTTCCAGCTTTGAGGCAACCTGAATTTCAGGCACAGAAACAAAATACTTAAAAATTGCCCAGAAGCTTCATCTGCATGAATGCCTGAAGATACCACCTTTTAAGTGCTGAAGAAATGCTGTCAACATACAATTCTATATTTCAAAAAATATCCTTTAAAATGAAAGGAAAGTAAAAACTTTTTAGACAAACAAAAGCTGAACTTCACTATAAGAAATTTTAAAGGATGTGTTTTCAGGCAGAAGGAAAATAATGTCGTATAAATTTTAGACCTACTCATGGATGAGAAGAACTAAGAATGATAAGTATTGGGTAAAAATAAAATAATTTTTCTCATTTTTCAGTTTCTTTAAAAGACAATTGATTGTTAAAGCAAAAACAAACAAAAAGTAATTTTAGATTTTTAACCTAAATAGAATTAAAGTGTTTGACAACAATAGCACAAAAGAGAGAAATAGAAGTGTTCTGTATAATTTGAGGATAGACAGGGATAACTTTAAAATGTATATGGTAAACCTTAGAGCAACTATTAAAAAATAAAGCAAAGAGGTACACGTAATGAGCCAAAAGTAACCCAAAAGAAGGCAGGAAAAGTGAAAAACAAAAAAACAAAAAACTCAGAAACAACAGATAGGACAAATATGAATCAAATAGCAAGATGGTAGATTTTGAGCCATACACATGGGAAATTGTATTAAATGTAACCTGTCTAAACAATATAGAAAATGCAGAATTGATAACAAAGCAAAGAGGTAATGTAGGTTAAAAGTAAATGGAATGAAAAGATATACTTTGCAAACCTAATCAAGAGAAAGCTGAAGTAGCTATATTAATATTAGACAAAGTAGATTCCACAAACAATGAAGATCATCAGGGATAAAGAGGAACACTTCATAATGATAAAGTGGTAACTCAGCAAGAAGATGCAAAAATCCTAAATGTGTACTCATTTAATAACAAAGCTAATAGGTAACTAATGAGAACCTACTGTATAGCACAGGGAACTCTACTCAACAATGCTCTGTGGTGACCTAAATGGGAAGGAAATCCAAAAAAGAGGGGATATATGTATACATATAGCTGATTCACTTTGCTGTACAGCAGAAACTAACACAACATTGTAAAGCAGTTATACTCCTGTAAAAATTAATTTTAAAAAAAACCAGCTGCAGTGTACATGAAACCAAAACTTATGGAACTGAAAGAAGAATAAATCAATCCACAATTATAACTGGAGAATTTAACTTTTATTTTTCAGTATTAGGAAGAACTAGATGGTGAAAGGAGACATATAAAAGACATGAATAACACAGTCAACCCATCTGAAATAACTGATTTTTAAAAAGTACTCCATTGAGTCAAGAACAATACAACTTCCTTTCAAGGGCTCATGGAACATTCACCAAGATAAGCATGATACTGGGCCATAAAATGTCTCAAAATTAAAAAAAAAAAATTGAAATTGTACAGAGTATGATTCTGACCACGATGAACTTAAAATTTAAAAAAATCTGGAAGCTCCCCCCAAATTTGGAAATTAAGCAGCACACTCCCACTGGGCAATGGAGAAATCACAAGAAAATTTTTGAACCGAATACAAATGAAAACACATTATATAAAAATTTGTGAAATGCAGCTAAAGTGACACCTAAAAGTGTATTTATAGTTTTAAAATTTTAAAGTAGAAAAGAAGAAAGATATAAATCAAATGATCTAGTTTCTATCTTAAGAAGCTAAATAAAGAGCAAATTAAACTCAAAGAAAATAGAAGGAATGAAATAATAATGATAAAAGAAATCAATGAAATAGAAAAAGAAAAGAACAGAGAAAACTCAATGAAATCAAGAGCTGATTACTTGACAAGCTCAGTAAAATAATAAACTTAGGCTAGACTGATCAAGAAAAAAATTGAAGAAATTACTACAGATTCTACAAATATCTAAGGGATGGTAAGAAAATATGAAAAAATTATGATAGCAAATTTTACAACTTATATAAATGGAAAAATTTCTTGAAAGATGGAAAGTATCAAGTTCTCAAGACTTACTCCAGAAGGAATAGAATAGCTGAATAGTCCTATATCTAACAAAGAAGTTGAAATTGTAAGAAAATTCCAAGTTCAGATGGCTTCAAGCATGAGCTTTGTCAAACATTCAAGGATGTTCTGGATGTTTTGTCTAGACAAAACAAAATGGATGAATATCAAAAATATAATGCTGAATGAAAGAAGTCATACACAAAAAAGTACATTTCCCATGACTCCATGTATATGAGATTCTGGAATACAACATAAACTACAGTGATAGAAAACAGGTTAGTTATTTCCTAGGGCTAGAATCAGGGGATGATGATTCCCTGGGTCTGGACACAGAGAAACGGGCACAAGGAAACTGGAAATGGTTTGTATCTTAATTGCTGGTGAAATGCAATATATAATTTGTTAAACTCATGAAAATATACACTTAAAATTGGTGAATTTTATGATGTAAACTACGTCTTTGTCAAGTTGCTACTAGAATGTAAAATACAAAATTATCAAACTCAGACTTTTTTCCTGGATGTGGTATTTCAACTTAATGTTTAGTTCTCATTTCTGGTGGATTGGAGAAAAGTGATTTTAATTTTCAATCTAGTAGTTCACTCACTAAAAAAAAAACCCTGTTATTAGCATTTCAGTTGACAGGTATATATGTTATTGGGTGGGGAGGAGATAAAAGAGGATGTAGCAGATGTAGATACCTTTTTAAGGCTATTTTCCAGGTGTAACAACTTTATTTTGACTGATAGTAGAAAGGACACTGGTTCGATTCAGCAAGATATTTTGTTTGAGGCTTATTGTGTGATAACCAAAACAGCTGGATCTGAATAATGGAGGTTCTGAAACTACTACAATACCATTTGTCTAAATTTTATTTGAATCACAACTAGTTCCTAGATATTAAAATTCCTAATTGTGATTTATCTGAAAGGCTTAAGTGAGGGTAGGAAGAGAGAGTACATAAAGGATTTAAGTATTTCCCATCGAAACAATCACCATGGATTTTGTAAAAGTTTGGAATTAGAATATTTTAGCAATCTTTCGATTATCATTTTTGGGGTGTGAAACAATTAGATTATTTAAATCACATGTAAATAGTTTGTCTGAGGTCTTTCATTTATATTGAATTTGTGTGTTTTAACTAAAGTCTGACATCATAACATATGTAAAGCTAGGTAAATTTAGATAATCTATGTAAAAATTCAAATGTAATATTTATTCTTCTTGCTTTATTTAATATTTATGCTTTCCTCCAAAATAGTCTTTTATCTTAAAAAAATAATGTTTGAGTGTAAAAAACAAATTGAAATTATTTGCTATTGACCACACCTACTCCCTGGTAAGGTTGTAAGGAAGATTGTATTGTTCATCTGTAGACATTGTGCTTGATATCATTGAAGTTTCTAAGTAAAACCATGGCTGTTTATAAATACAAATCTGCAAGATTCATGGTTTGCATTCTAAGGCAAGAGAAGCCTAAATTAAGCTCCAGCATTTTTAATACATGTTGAAATTGAAGGTTTATAAAAATCATGCTGCAATCCTTTCATGAAAACAAATAATTTATTCTATATTTTTCTAGGCTGATAAAAAAATTGTAGCTAGTCTCCAAAATAACTGTAATCCGTCATGTGGAAATTGAAAGTTTCAAAGGGAGATTGATCCACTATTTTCACCTTCTCAGAGAGGATGAAGTTATTTGGGTCCCAGAGAAACTAACAAGAAGGCAGATTCTGGTTTAAGAGAATGTGATGTATCATTTGACATAGATATTTCAGAGGAGAGGCTCTATCTTTTTTTTTTAATTGGGGTATAATTGATTTACAATTTTGTGTTAGTTTCAGGTGTACAGCAAAGTGAATCTGTTATACAAATACATATATCCACTCTTTTTTAGATTCTTTTCCCATATAGGCCATTAGAAGAGTATTGAGTAGAGTTCCCTATGCTATACAGTAGGTCCTTATTAGTGATCTATTTTATATATAGTAGTGTGCATGTGTCAATCCCAATCTTCCAATTTATCCTTCCCTCCGCCTTTACCCCCCATTCCCAATAACCATAAGTTTATTTTCTACATCTGTAACTCTATTTCAGTTTTTCTTTTTTAACATCTTTATTGGAGTATAATTGCTTTACAATGTTGTGTTAGTTTCTGCTGTATAACAAAGAGAATCAGCTATACATATACATATATCCCCATATCTCCTCCCTCTTGCGTCTCCCTCCCACCCTCCCTATCCCACCCCTCTAGGTGGTCACAAAGCACGGAGCTGATCTCTCTGTGCCATGCGGCTGCTTCCCACTAGCTATCTATTTTACATTTGGTAGTATTTATAAGTCCATGCCACTCTCTCACTTCGTCCCAGCTTCAGTTTTGTAGATAAGTTCATTTGTAGCCTTTTTTTAGATTCCACATATAAGCGATATCATGATATTTGTCTTTCTCTGTCTGACTTCACTCAGTACGAGAATCTCTAGGTCCATCCAAGATGCTCTATCTTTGATAGAATAATTAAATGAGATGATTTCATGACAAAATGTATTGCTAACTTATTTATATTATAGATAATTACTGTGAAAAGTTAAGTTGAAAAACTTGCTGAGTTGATGTAAGTGATCTAATCAAACTATTCAAGTTTATTCTGCTCTATTATTATTCTCCCTCTCTCTCTCTCTCTCTCTCTTCTCTCTTTCTCTGGATACCAGGCTTCAAAAAGTAATGGAATATAAAACTAATTATAATTACAGGATAATAATGCCAATTATATCTTTCAACTGGAAGACATTCTACTTCCTTTCCATTTGTTAAATTTTACAAAAGAACAAACGTATAGTTGAAGCAATACTTGAATGAGCAGTAATTGAATTTCATGCCCCATCAGCCAAATTTAAGGATATTCCCAACTATTGTCTCAGAGCACAAAGCATGGATTTCATTATATTCAACATAGAATAATATCCTTCAGAGCTGCTGACCCGCTGAGCTTTGAGAGGCTGAATAAGGACAAATACCTTTTAAAGTAAGCATGCCTTGGGGTAGTTCATCTCACAATAGCTGCTGGTAGAATTAAACTCCACCCTAACATTCATCTTTTCCATACACAACTCTGAAAAATTTAAGATACATCCCTGTAATTTTCAGCATTAGCAGCAATTTGGAGGTAAAATAGTTATGCTTTAAGTCAACTCTCTGACATTCCAGGTTGTGTATGTGTTAGAGGTTGTTTCCCCTTTAGTCATCTTCTTGGTTCTCATGGTAAGAAAATGATTACCTTGGCCGTGAGGTCAGAGGGGAGTGAAAGTCCAAGAATTGGGCATTAACAGGTTGGATCCTTGCAGAGAGATGGAATAGTTTAAATGACAATGCCCAAGGGGATAATGCAAATGCTCTTAGCCCATCCAGACAAGTTTCTATAACTGAGTACTCACAAGACACGGGCAAGGTTTGTCTCAGAGCCAGGTGAATGCAGATAGCTCCAATCTGCATTCCCACTTCCCCAACTTTAACCCAATGCACTCAACACACTGTAGTGTGTAGTCATAACTAGGACCTTCAAAACTCTATATGTTTATACCCACAGTCCCATTTGCTTGAGATGTTTTTCTACTCTTCTTTACAACTTAACTTCAAAATCTAGTTACATTTTTTTTTAACATCTTTATTGGAGTATAATTGCTTTACAATGGTGTGTTAGTTTCTGCTGTATAACAAAGTGAATCAGCTATACATATACATACATCCCCACATCTCCTCCCTCTTGAGTCTCCCTCCCGCCCTCCCTATCCCACCCATCTAGGTGGTCACAAAGCACCGAGCTGGTCTCCCTGTGCTATGTGGCTGCTTCCCATTAAAATGTTACCTTTACTTACAAAACCTTCTGAATTCTCTCAAGCAGAGTTGGCCATTCTCTCCATGCTCCCATGCTACTTTATATATTATACATTTCTTTTCTCTCTATTCTACTTTCTTTTATTGAAATATAGTTGATTTACAATGTTGTGTTAATTTCTGCTGTACAGAAAAGTTATTCAGTTATACATATACATACATTCTTTTTTTATATTCTTTTCCATTATGGTTTATCCCAGGACATTGAATATAGGGCTATACAGTAGGACCTTGTTGTCCATCCATTCTAGATGTAATTGTTTGCATCTACTATCTATTCTACTCTGAATATTGCATTCAAATCATTGATTATAGACCAGTTTTCCTTGCTAGAATACATGCACGCTTTTAGAGAAGTCTACAAGATGTTTTTCATCCTTACTCCTGTAACGAAGCCTTTTTTCCTGACCTATAGTAGACAGTGTTTGTTTCTTGCACTTGATTTTTTTATAAAAAGAGCCTTCAAATATTATTTAGTTTGATATTCACAATTCTGTATGATTTTCTGAGCAATTATTACTAAACCAATCTCGCCAACAAGAAACCTGACTTACAAAAGAACTGCGATTTGCACAAGGTCACCAGTGACATTGCGTTTTTTGCATTAAGTGTTATCATGATAGGTAGCTCCTCTGTTGAGCCTCTCCCCAAACATTCTCTTTCTTCACTTCCTTTCCAGAAATAGCAAGTAACCTAAAGTTGTTATATATTCTTCCCATTTGTGTTATTATATTTTTACTATATGTGTTCTTAGTACTTTATAGGAGTTGAACTTCTTGCCACCTCTGCCTGCTCCACAATATGAAGTTAAATAAGTCCTGGGCTTCAGTCTCGATCTGTGTATTTCTAGTTTTGTCCTTACCCATAAAGAGATTTAACTTGTTTTTGAGAATGGCTATATGTTTTAAATAGATATTTAAAGGCTGAGGGAGGTGTGAAAGCCAACTTTTGGAATTACATTTTTTTCTGTTTTTATTTTCTTAATCAATGATACTGACCAAGATGATACTGAAGTTCCCCTGAGCTTGATTAACCTTTAGACAGATGTCTTCCTGATTTGAGTCCCTTAGAGCTTTTACCTTAGAGAACTTTTTTGTCTGCTTCTTTGAAAAGTCTTTTAAAAAGTCTCTTGTCAGTTTCACAACCCAGGAATGTCTTTTTCTAGGACCTGGGAACCACTGCTTTGAAGTCTAATTATCAAGGAAGATAGTTCCCCTATCTCGAATTTTGGTGGAAGGATAGTAGCCTAAATTAGGTAGTCTCCTTGCTCCAAGGTGTAAACTACCTCCTGTTACAAGGATACGAGAAACTTGACTTTTTTTTTGGATGAAGCCAATTAGTGTACACAGAAAGCCTATGGATCCCCTTTTCCCCAACCCCAGCTCTTAAAACTCTCAGGCCCTTAGAGCTGAGCTCCACCTGAGTTCTGGCGTCTCTCCTCTATTGCAATAGCCTTTAGTAAAGTCTTTCTTACCTGTTAAATTTGTCCAGTGCAATTTTCACTTTGACAATATAGAACTTACTTCAAATTGTTTGGAAGGGAAGTTTTATTTCTCATTCTCATAGAGGCAATTTAAGTTGCTATTAGAAGTTATTTATAAAGTACTTCACATTGAGAGCTTTCAAAAAAGAAAAATGGAAATATCAAATTTAAAGTGTACTTTCTAGACTAAATCTCAAAGGTTTTGCAAAAGCCCATCAGTCTCTGAGTTTCAGTTGCTCATATATGCAAACAGCTTTGCAATTATTTAGCATTTTTGTTTGTTTGTTTCTTTGTTGACTGCTTCGGGCTCTGATTATCATTCTATCCTCATCCACTCTTTTCAAAGTCTGGAATCTATTGCTGCCACACCTTATGGTATTTACTTTTGGTGTGTATTTTGTTTTTATAAAATGTTTTTAGCTAAGTAAATACATTTCTTTTTCTTTTATTGGAAGACTTACATTGTTTTGTAAAACATTTTCTCATGGTTATCACTGATACACCCTAGCTCTTTGAATTCCTTTAAGATATTAAAGTAAGCAATTTTCTTTACCCATCATGAAGAGCCTAGTTTTATGAATATGCCTCTATTTAAGAAAAATGGATTTTTGAAGTCATATAAGAGACTTGGTGCTATTTATCTACAGCAACATGTTAGGAGAAACAATATAAGACTGACAAAGTTAAAACACAGGAAAAGAACACAGTATGAATGTTTCTAGGGCATTATTAATTGAGGCCAGAGTGTAGTGTTTAAGAAATGTTACTGCTGATTCTCAAGTCTTTTATAATTTTCTCACAAAACTTTTCCGTAACAACATATCATTATTAAAATAATATAGAAACAGGGGAACTAATATTGAACTAGCTATATTTGTTAGGGCTTCTTTGTTTTTATCAAGTTCATATTGTCCTTGAAAATATATAATATACCAGGCTCTATGCTGTGTGGGACACAGTAAGGAGATGTTGAAAATAGATTTAAAAAAAAAAAAGCTGCACCAGTTTTGTTTAAAAAATGTCCTCTAATGCAAAGCTTAAACACTGATATATTTATTATTTCATTTAACAGGTATTTATTAAGTCCCCTAAGAAGTCCAGACACTAATGGAAACTGATAGACAACTGATAAATGATCACATCATAACAAACACTATCATAACATAGACTGCTTACCTGTCTAAATACTTAAATATGTTAGCATAAAATTCCAAGGAATTGCATAGGAAGTGAACTTAATTCAGTCTTACATGGCTATGGAAAGTTCCAAAAAATGAAAATGTGTAATTTATGACCTGAAGGGTGAGGACCAATTAGCTAAGCAGAGGGTTAAGGAAGAGGTTGCAAACTAAAGGCATTACATTTTTTTTTTTTTCATTTTTATTTATTTATTTATTTTTTGGCTGTGTTGGGTCTTCGTTTCTGTGCGAGGGCTTTCTCTAGTTGCGGCAAGCGGGGGCCACTCTTCATCGCGGTGCGCGGGCCTCTCACTATCGCGACCTCTCTTGTTGTGGAGCACAGGCTTCAGACGCGCAGGCTCACTAGTTGTGGCTCACGGGCTCAGTTGCCCCGCTGCATGTGGGATCTTCCCAGACCAGGGCTCGAACCCGTGTGCCCTGCATTGGCAGGCAGATTCTCAACCACTGCGCCACCAGGGAAGCCCAGGCATTACATTTTAAATGGACCAGATCAGAGAACATGACTTTAGCTTGAAATTGAGTTAAACAGATTCCCCTTGAATATGGACAATGAAGGCTGGGGAAAGAAAAGTGCTTAACCTGATGGCATAGACAGAACCAGAAAGGGTTTTATATACCATACTAAATAGTTTGGGCCTTTGAACCACCAAAGGATTTTAGGCAGGATAATTTTAAAGTTATATTAATGCTTCAAACTGATGACTATGAATGCAGTGTCTGTCTGTCAAGAGTGGAGCTTAGGGAACCAAGATATTAGAGATGTAGTTAAGAGAGGAATAAAAATACAGAAATATTGAAGAGGATAAGTCAAAAATACTTAATTTATTAATGGGAGATGTTGGAGAAAAGGGGAAGTAAGGGTTGAGACATTTCTCATTTGGGAAAGTGAATATACAATGATGTCATTCACAGGAACACGAGAAAGAGCAAGAAGGAGAGAAAATGAGTCCTGATTTAAATATGTCAATTTAGAATATTAGTTTATTTTTCAAATGAGTTTAAAGCCCGACAGCTTGAACTAGAAATATAACTTGAAATCATAAGCATGGAAAGTAAAATAAGAATTGAAGAGTGAGGGGTTGAACACTAAATAAACAAATATGAAAGAGAAACAGGAGCCCAGTAGAGCTGGAGATGGTGTGATCATCTCTAAGAGGTAGGAAGAAAATCAATATAATATGATATTATAAAAAACAAGTTAAGGAAGTATTTGAGGAAGGAGGGAGTGGTCAACAGGATTAAAATTTGGAGACAAGAAAGGAAAGAAAAATGTTTCAGTACCTTTTAGGTAGAGTCTAAATTGAAGTGAATTGAATAATTGATTAAAAGTGGAGGAAATACAGGTAGAATGATCTTTAAGAAGCCCGACTCTTAAGAGAAAGAAATTGTGTGATGAAAAGAGGGTAATGTGGGTTCAAAAATAGAGGAGTTTTTAAAGTTGGAACAGCTTTGAATTTCTATAAGGGCCAGTGAAATCTGTATTAATTTGTTAGGGGCTCTATAACAAATTACCACAGACTGAGTAGCTTAAACAACAGGAATTTATTTTCTTTCAGTTCTAGAGGCTAGAAGTCTTGAGATTAAGGTGTCAGTAAGATTGGTTAGTTCTGAAGTCTATCCTTCTGGCTTTGTAGATGACCATCTTTCTTTGTGTCTTTACTTGTTCTTTCCTCTATGTGTTTCTGTGTCCTAATCTCTTTTTCTTATAAGGACACCAGTTATATTGGACTAGCACCCATCCTAATAGCCCCATTTAACTTAATCAGCTATTTAAAAATCCTATTTCCAAATACAGACACATTCTAAGGTACTGGGGGTTAAGACTTCAATGTATGAGTTTCAACAATCCAACCCACAGCACACTCTGTTGGAGCTCTGTTTCCAGTAAAGGGGAAGAAGGAGAAAGAAAGGATTAAGGAGGGAGTGAGGTCCCTGAGGGATGTAGGATAGAACAAGATGCAGATGAGGATGGACCATAGAGGAGGGATATTGCTTTAGGTAATTGGGATTGAAAACCAGATGGAGGCAGATACCTTTGAATTTTTAGAGAAATTGGAGTCTGATGGCTTTTATCTTTGTAGGGAGAGGAAGTATAGTAGTAGTTGTTCTAAAATTTTGAGGAAGATTTGCTGAGTGGGAAAGAGGCCAGAAAACAATAAAACACGATGTTGAGAATATTGACCGAGAGAGTAAAGTAATGAACTATGCCTCTGCTGACTGGGGAAGAGACTAAACATAGGAAGGAGTTAATGGAAAAGTATTAATGCAGGTGTCCAGGCCCTGGAGATCTCAGGATTTAGTATTGATTAAGTTGAAACATAAAACCTCAGGGATCTTGCTTTTTCTAACTTTTATGATTAGCTAAATTTATCAGTGTTTTATCTTCTCCAAACATCATTAAACCCTCTCTATGTAAGAAAGTTGTTTGTTCTTTCATAGAGGTTAATATAATCACCCAGTATCCTTTTATACCAGGGATGGTTTATGTACAGTATAAAGCATATTTACTCACCGTCTTATGATGTTTTGAAAGACATTGCCCTTGGGTTTAAGAATATAATACTTATTCTGAAGGAATAGAACCGAGGGTTAAAATGTCCAGGACTAATAATGAGGATTGTTTGTTGCGAAGGATGAAAAGATTGCAGAGTGCACCTAGAAGTGGAGGGCAGAAAGATAATTTTTGGAGAAATATCTGGAAAAGAAAACAGTGGTGGGTTTGGGGTGGGGAGTACATCTCACCTACAATGGCATCAAAGTAAATAAAAGGAGAACTAAAGAGAGTGACTGTAGCTATGACTGAGTTATAAATGTCGATTTTAAGTTTGCTTCATGTAGTTTACAACGTTTTTCATCTCCCTATATTGTAAGTTAGTACTGCACAATTATAAAAATTCATACCTTTAAAGCAAGAAAATTAACAGGTGAATTTATTAAATATCTAAGTGTCAAGTGATACATTCCTTCCAACATTTTTTTTTTATTCTCCAAAACTACAACTAGGGTGTCATGTGATGCAAAAGTCACACTGATCATTCATCACTTCGACCACATTTACTGCTTGCTCACCACGGCTATTGCTCATGCGAAGTAAATTCACAAAAGTCTGTCATGAAATATGGGTCCTCCTTCAACCTCCTGATTTTGTAGCTCCACTCCTGCCACTGCTGTCCTATGATGAAAAAAAAACCCAAAAAAACAACGATTTGATGATTTAGGAAATGGAGTTAAGTAAATCGTACATGCTTACGCTCATCCAGAGTCTTTATCTCAGAGTTTCACTCTTACATTTTCCACCTTCTTTCAAATCCCTTCCTCAGTCACCGTTCTTCAGCCTTCCCTGGATGCAAGGATACTGCAGACTTGACTGCCGAGATGCACGTAGGTGGAATCGAGACTCAGAGTTAAGTAACTTTTGAGGGCCAGTGTTAACTTTAAAAGGTGAATTAGGATTTGGGTTCAGATTAGCTGGACTCATTCACATTTGCATTATGGTGACCAGTTTGGGCAGAGGGGAAATTTGTTTTGGGTTAGATGGAGAAAGCCAGGTAAAACTCATCTCAATAAAAAGAGGATGACTAGGGATCCTCCTCGCAGCGTATTTGAAGGGAAGCGATTCTTAGTCTCAGAGATTCAGTTCTGAGGATGAAATAATTTTTTTGTTCATTTGAAAAGTCTTAATTGAATGCAAATTACGTCCTAGGCAAATGCTAAAGGCCAGAAATACAGAATAAAGTAAGCACCATTCCTAACCCTGAAAAGATCACATTCTAGTTGAAGATATTGGTTTGTACTTGGTTTGTACTTATTGGTTGCTATGACTCAATCAATTATATGACTATAGTGGTTCAAGTGCCTCTTGGGAGAAGTAGGTAAGGTATAAGTAACTCTAGGAGAACTAAGGAGTCTTCATAAATATGATAAGATTAGAACTGATTTTGAAGTATAAATTGGCTAGGTATGAAAAAGGGAAAGTATTCCAGGCAAACGGAATAATATGAACAAAGACACACAGAGAAATGTTTAACTGTTTAAACATAATTTGCATCTGCTCTGAATAGGGAAATTTTTTTTTCCCCATGATTTTTCTCCAGAAAGAAACAACTAATCCTTATGTGGTCATTTAAGGTTTAAAAAAATCCTTAAGATAATTCAGTTTTGAAGAATTAAACATAGCAGAAAAGGAAAATTGTTGAGACCCTACACCAGACTGGTGGGACTTAATCTAAAATAAAATCAAACTGATGAGTTTTCTGGTAGAATAAATTACAATTTTATCCTATGTGTATATAAAATACTACCCTATGTATGGAAACCTCTCTCCTAATTATAAGAAAGAAATGGTCACTAATTTATTTACAGCACAATCCCTTAAATAGTATTTATTACAATCATTTCTGTATCTTTCATAATTAAACTTGGCTGGCAACCAAAAACTACAATTAATCTAAAAGCAGTATGTGGAAAGTCTAGATTAGACGATTGCATGAGGTAGGGTAATCAAGAGAAAATCAGTGTAAATGTAAATTTCACCATTTCATTGATGAAAGTTGTTTATGGTTTCTAGTAGCAGCAAGGAATCCTACATATTTTACGTTATTTACTTCAAGGTTTTGAAAAATCAAAAGGTAAATCACTCTGTTTTTGCAAGTCTATAGTTTGTCAGGAAGAAAATAACTCTTCCACTTTGAATAAAATCCAAGGTTGTTTTTCCTCTGAAACACCATTTGCTGCTTTCTGTGAAAGTGAGAATTTACACAGGAAGTTTGTCAACAGGATAGTATCAGAGTAGGAAATATTTCCAATGAGAGGATGTGAATGATGAGGCAGAAGAATGATAGTAGGATGAGAAATGGCAAAAACAAAAACAAAAACATATTTTTTTGGTTGCAAAGGAATAGTCATAGTAATAATCATGGTAGTAGATTGGAAGCAATTTCATGATCAGAGCTCTCTGATGCCTCCCTCTCTGTAACTGGAAAAGGAAGATGACTAAATCTCTAGAAACTCTCATCAGTGGAGAAGGCAATGGTGTAAATCTGCATAACAATCATACCCTTGTTTTTCCTGATAACCTTCCATAACTGGTCTCCCCCAAACCCCCAACATCTTCTTTTGTCTTTAGCTAAAGATGGTATTTAAGGCGGTGGCTTGGGCCATTTTGGGAGTTACAAAGTTTTTCCTGAGTAACTCTCATGTATACATGAGGTAGACATGTTATTAAACTTATTTTTGTTTTTCTCCTGTTAATATGTCTTTATTACAGGTGGGTCTCAGCCAAGAAACTAGAAGGGTGGACAGAAAATTATTTTTCCTCCCCTACATACACATTATAGTCAATAAATGTCCTTTGAATAAATCACTAAATGAATGTAACTCACCTGGCTGTGGTCTGTAGAATTAGAAGAAAACATAATTACAGAGAATAAATTCAGTTAGGAGGCTTTTGAGATCTTGTTGGCAACTTAGGAGATGAATGAGGTAAAGATATGATTAAAAATTGACCCCCCCCAAAAGTGGAACCTTGTTGTCGTAGATACTGTAGATGCCTCAATTCTAGGTCACATCTCGAACAGTTTATCTCTTCATATAACCTAATATTTAGTAATTAGCACTTGATATAATTTAGAGAAAAAAATAGACTATATTTAGCATTTATCCCAAGATTTAAGAACATACATTTTATATTTTTTCTTTTATAGTAAGAAATAAGGTATTCTTAAATTCCTATGCAGTAATAATACAAAATATAAAAATACTTTATTATCTTGTATCTTGATATCTTTATTATCTTGATGGTTTACTTCCTTGGATAAAATTTATTTTTTGGTCCTCACACCAGGAGATTTGGACTAAGCTGCTAGAACTCGCTGAGGTTGTTTAATTAACTTTATTAACACAAGATAGCCATCTACTAAGTTCTCAGTTTTGCACCAGATCATCATAAACAAAGGTGAGAAAGACACAATGCTAGTTACTTCAAGGAACTGATAACGTAGTCAGTGAAGTAGAATGTATAAAAGTAATTACATTGCAAGATATATAATAAACACTCTAAGGTAAAAACCCAGAATAAAACTTAAAATATTCTATATCGATAATAAGGAAACAGAAAACTATTTTCATTTTATGATGTTGAGAAAGACTAAGGGGAGTCCTGTAAGAATAAGTAGGACTTCAAATAATAAAGGAAATTTGGGGAAGGCAGGCAAAACTGAGTTAATAGCAAAATAGATAAACTTAATCAGTGATTAACTCAAACTCTCACAAGGTAATAAATATATTTTGGACATATACACAAGGTCCTATCATCTTGTATATATAGATCACACTGGAGGCTAAGTGAATGAGAATTAATAGATGAATAGAACTCCATCCTGATTCCCATTACAAACTAGAGAGATGAGAGATAATGTACTATCCTCTGCTCTCTTCTGGTTAATCATCACCATCTCTGACAGTTTTAAAGCTTTCTAATGTGTAAACAAGAATCAAGCTAATATCTCATTTTCAAATGGTGTTCAATTATGTAAATCCCCATTTTTCGTCTTTGCTTTTATTAGCATGGTAGTATCCAGTGATTATAATGGGAGAACATTTTTTTAACTATTCAAATGTCATTTATGTAAGGAGCAACATTTTTGCATAATACATCTTCTACAAAAGATCCCATAGATAAATAATTCAGGGAATATTCATGAGTTTATTCATTTGTTTTATCTATAGATGAATTAATGTGCAAATAAATATTCATGAGCCAATTTGTGTTATTGGTTTATTTTATGATATCCAGGTGTTATTTTTTTCCTCTTTGTATTCAGTAATGATCATTTGAGATTCAAATGCAAACACTAGGCATAGTTGTCATACCTGTCCATCATTAAAGAATGAATAATAAATCTTCATGAGGAAAAAGAAATTTAACTTATTGCCTCCTTTTAAATAAGACAATACCATTGGAAATCCTATATTCTACCTCAGAATAATTTTGTATCTACATCGATGTTTATGAAGGCAGCATCTTATAAAGCAAGAGTTCTAAAATTTTTGGTCTCAGGATCCCTTTACATTCTTAAAAATTATTGAAAACCTCAAAGAATTTGTTTTATGTGGGTTATATCTAATAATTTGGTTATATTAGAAGTATCAATTAAAATTAATAAATTTAAAAATATTTATCAATTTATTTAAAAGCAACAATTATAAAACTATTATATATATTAACATAAATAACCTGGTTTTTATTAAAAAAAAATTCTATTTTCCAAAATAAAAATAGTACTAGCATTTCTTTGTCAACCCACTACAGACTGGTTCCTGTTGTTAATATTTCATTACAACATTTTAGCAATCACAGCCAATATGCACTATACTGCCAAATCCAACAGGCAGTCCTTGCTCTTATGTCCTTATGTTACCTTTTTTTTTTTTTTTTGCTTTACAAGACAAATGGTTTTTTAAAATATTTTAATATAAGATAAATAACCTGATAACTTTACCCATACATTAATTATTTCCAATATTCTTTATTCCTTTGTGTAGAGTCAAGTTTTTAAAATATCTTTTTATCATTTTTATTTAACCTGAAGGACGTCCTTTAATGCATTTTGTAGTGCTGTCAACAAATTCACTTTTGTTTGTGACATAGAATTCTAGTTTTCAGTGTTCGTTTTCTTTCAGTACTTTAAAGAAGCTTTTTCATTGCCTTCTGACTTACATTGTTTCTTATGAGAAGTTCTCCATCATTATTGTTTAGTCCCCTGTAATTAATGCATCTTTCTTTCTAGTTGCTATAGTTTTTTAAAATAATAGCTTTCAGAAATTTGATATATGTATCCTGGTGTAGTTTTTCTGTTTACTCACCTTGGGATTTGTTGAGCTTTCTGGGATCTGTAGTTTTCATCAAATTTGGAAATATTTTTCTGCTGCTCCTTTCCTTCTGGAACCCCTATTAAGGATATATTCAGTTTCATTATTTTGTTGCATGTATGGCTAGGTTCTGATCATATTTTTTCAGCATTTTTTATCTCTGTAACTTCAGTTTGGATAGTTTCTATTGCCTTTACTTTAAATTTGTTAGTTTTGGGGTTTTTTTCCCCCTATAACCTCCAATCTTCTATTAGGCCATTATAGGGAACTTTTAATCTCAGATATTTTATTTTTTCAGCCCTAGAAGTTCTATTTAATTTAGTTTTATTGTTTCCATTTCTCTTTTTATTATTTTCTTTTTAAAAAAATCCTTGCATATATTTATTGTAATAGATGTTTTTAAAGTCCTCATCTGTTAATTCTATTATCTGTCATTCCTGATTCGGTTTCTATTTACTGATTTTTCTCCTGGTAGTGGGTTACATTTTTTTTTTTTTTTTGCTTCTTTGCATATTTTATTTTTATTGTAATCAGGACATTGTGAATTTTATGTTATTTTGTTTATAGATATTGTCATCCTTCAGTGTGTTGAGTTTTGTTTTGGTAGGTAGTTAACTTACTTTTGGGTCAACTTTATCTTTTCAAGTCTTGTTTTTAAGTGTTGTTAGACTTTTTTTAGGACTACTATTTTAAGTAAGTAAATTCTACTTTTTGTTCAATCCAATGGGTAAAATGTTATAATTTTATTATTAAAATATTATTAATGTATTAATTATCAATTAATTTACCAGTATTAACATTTTAAGAATTTATTAAAGTAATGTATTGTATGATATTCCATGATTACTTTTGAGATTGATAATTTTTTCATTTGCCTAATGGCCATTTTAATTTTTCTTCCATTTCTTGTTTGCAATTTTCATAGTACCCTCAAGTTTGGTGATCTGGCTAGGCTGGGAGGGACTGATTAATTCCAGGTTATATGACCTGATATATCCTTCAAATCCTTAGTTCCTAAAATACCAAGAAAACTGGTTGGTTTAATTATCAACTGCTACATATGTATTTCATTTGGTTATTGAACTAAGCTGTCTCATTATAACAACTATTTGTAATAAACTGGATACTACTTAGCTGTTTTCGGGCTTACGTAACTAGGAAAACTTGAGAGTTGCCTTGATTTTCTAAAGCTGCTGTCAGTCAATTAGCACAGATATTATAGATCTGGTTCAGGCCAGGTTACACTAAAACCTGTGAAATTCAACTTGGAATTATTTGTCCCTATTAGTCCATATTCTAAAATCATTTTTCATAATGTAGGCTCCGAGAAAATGTGAGAACTTTTGAGAAAAGAATATAAATTACATGTGTCAACAAATAGAATGTAGAAATATGAATGACAGGGCTTCCCTGGTGGCGCAGTGGTTAAGAATCCGTCTGCCAATGAAAGGGACATGGGTTTGATCCCTGGCTTGGGAAGATCCCACATGCCGCGGAGCAACTAAGCCAATGCGCCACAACTTATGAGCCTGCGCTCTAGAGCCCGTGAGCCACAACTACTGAGCCTGCGAGCCGCAACTACTGAAGCCCATGCACCTAGATCCCATGCTTCGCAACAAGAGAAGCCACAACAATGAGAAGCCCACACACCGCAACGAAGAGTAGCCCCCGCTCACCACAACTAGAGAAAGTCTGCAGGCAGCAACAAAGACCCAACACAGCCAAAAATAAAAACAAATCAATAAATAAATTTTAAAAAATACAAATTACAATTCAATTCCCTCAATATAGAGAGCCATTTATTTAGAAATGCCTCAAATAACCCAGATCATTGAAATTATTAATTTTGAAAGCAAAGAATTAGTATTGCTTTACATATTAATATTTTATGTTGAAGTAAAAACATACATTACCTGAACACAATACAAAATAATGGTAACATGACAGGCTGTATTTATAAAGTCGCTAGGTGGGAAGAAATGGTATGCCATGTTGTTTTAACAAAATGAAGAGATTAAGGTTGGAAGATCTGGGGTTTGGTCTGGGGTCAAATCTCTGTGCTGACAGTTGCTAGCTATACTTTGTAGGGGCAAACTTCCTAGGTTTTCTGTAAAATATCAATAGTTTCTACACTGTAGATATTTTGTTAGAATTATATATCTGAATAATGTGAATGGTGTTTGTTTTGCTTTGTTACAACATTAACATTAAGTTAACATTTGGCTGGATAGGATGTTTGCTATATCAGAAACAAATAGCTGATACCCCGAGAGAAATGCAAAGAAGATGGTTCCTGTTCCCTGGGTGACATTTTGACTGGTCCTCTGGACAGTATCTCTCTAAAAAATCTCAGGATCTGAATTTCCTGGTAAGTAGTAAAGTTCAGTTTTTTAGTCTGAGTTATTAGTGTGCAGACTGGGAGTCCAGCTCCAGGATTGGAATCATTTCAACACTACCCACAACAGCCCAGAGCACATAGTCGAAAAAAGACACAGACAAGTATGTGAAAAGTTTCCTGAATATAAATTAGAACTTCAATCTGCTCGAAGGTGAAGAAAGTAAACTATTAAGGGAAAGTTAAATTGAACTCCAATGTGATTCCTTAAAAATTTTGAACTTTTCCACAGCAAAACTTAACAGTTATATGAAAATTAGATACACTGCTGCAACGTTTTGAAGTAAAATTAATTTTAGGGCAATATATTTCAAGGTTAAAGGGATAGGGAAATGATTGGATATGAAATTGAAAGGATCAGTCTGTGTCAGATGTTAATATAATTTAACTAGCAATCAAAAGAGATAGGTGGTAGAAATTTAAACTTTAAAACCAAGAACTAAACCTTTATGAGAAGTGACTGCTTTGCTATGTGGGAAAACTGTGGTTTATTTTAGCTGTTTAGTTGTCATTGGGATTTTAATGATGCACAGGGATTTATAGATGTGAAATGCATATAAAAATAACCTGCACAGTTTACTGCTAGTTTTAATTCTTATTGCTTGATTATGGCCCTTTAAACATGCATAGAGTAATACTTTAAAAACCTATATCTTTTGAGACTATATGATGCATTTTATATGTTATATAAATTATTACACAAAAATCATTTTATAAATCTTGCTTCGTTATTTGGAATCCCATTGTTATGAAACTTAATCATTCTCTGTGTGAAGAAAATATAGATTCTTGGTTTAAACAGAGAAATAGTGGAAAGAATACATGGAAGATGCAAAGATAAAGGATTTAAGAGAGGGTTCTTTACCTTTGAATTTTTCTCCTTTTAATGAATGGATATCTCCTACCATAATTTGAGAAAATGGAAAAGCATGTGAGATGGAATTAAAGAGAACCAAATTTAAGTCCTAATTCTACCATTTAATGGGTCTCCATTGTCTGAAAATAATAATGTCTACTCCATGGAATTGAAATAGGATCAAAAATGTAATGTGTGTAGAAGCTGAAATTGACAGAACACTGGCAGAAATGAGCCTCACTGAAATGGACATCCGTAGGCTTGCTATGTAAACTTTGTTCTTCTTGGAACTAGAAGCCTAATTCTAATAGGTAATGGATTTTCTTAGTCTGTGTTTTTGTGCAGAGCCCGGGGCCAGAGTTTATAGATTAACACTTTATTAGGGCATGCCCTGCAGAAGAGCAGGATTGGGGGAAATGAAGGGAGTCAGGACAGGGCAGAGGGTAACATGAGGGGCATTTTAGACCTGGCTACCACTTGGTATAAGCAGAAGTGAGTGCATGATCTCCTGGGATGTATGTCCCCCTGTAAGTGACTGCTTCTAAGGTCAGTCCCTCTGGAGGAAGCAAGGGGAACAAATTTATTCTCAACCAGGTCTCTTACAGCCAAAGGACTGCACGATGGGATGTTAAGTTCCCCACACATAATAACTGGGCATTCTTGGGACTACCAGCTGATTCCATGACTTGTGATACTAAGGGCAAAAGGAAGACCCTGGGGCTGAAGGTCAGAGACTGCAAGTGTGGGTGGGAGGCGACTCTCTATTGGGTTGTGGGTGAGTCTGAGTTAAAGTGGTCACAGTGGTGGCTGGGCCTGAATAACATCCAAAGGCCTTAGAGACAGAGAAAGCTGAGGACATCTGAAGTGGCACATACGTGGTGCCTGATACCGGCATCATATATAATTACACTTAGAGAGATCTTTACAATTTTTTGAGGACAAATAAAAGGATTTCTTGAGAATAACTGAACCCACTTTTTGATTTCAGAGCTCATTGCACATACATCACTGTTTATTGCATAGGATACATATAGAGAAAAGCTTAGAGCCTTCTTTTAAATCCCAGCTTCTTTCTCTGGAGCTAATTTCCCAGGGAGACTCAGAGGAGAGTGCCCGTAACAGTGCTCTCTGAATTCTTTTCCATGGGGCCCATGTGGCTCCTGTAACGTCTACTTGCTTCAAGCTGTTATTGAAAACATAATCGTATTTAGCCTTTTTTGGGGGTGTGTTTGCTCACGGTACAGTCTTTAGGTGAAAAATGTTTATCAATCAGTTTTAAGAAAAGGCTCTTTCAGGTTCTGCAAAATATTGTCTGTAGCTCTAGATATCTGTCTTTCTAACTTGTCCCCTAGGAAATGTGTAAATATTTTCTTGATAACTGGGCATTTTCTGTCCCAAACAGTGTTGTGTGTGTGCTGAGGGGATGGAGCTACTTTCAAATTCCTTTTGGTGGAAAATGAAATTCCCAGCTACCACACAAAACCATGGAAACCCTGATACTTCCTTTGTAGAACTAACGCACTCTAGATCTGGAAGGGACCATTCAGAACATATAAAATTTAACCATTTCTTGCACAGCCTATTATAACATACAAAAATGTGTAGAATCTTATCTAGCACATGATTTTATTTATCCTCTTCCATGTAATATAATTCACAGTAGAATTTCTATATTATAGGTTTACCTATGAAATAGCTCCAGTATTTACTGTCATGGAAACAATTCTTCTTAAGAAAATGTGTGAAATTATTGGCTGGAGAGAAACAGAAGCAGATGGAATATTTTCACCTGGTAAGAAAAATGTTTATGAGCGAAAAGAAATATCAGGAGACACTCAAAATATATTTCAACTAATATGACTGTTTTCGAGAGATAAATGTTCATAAGCCATTGTGTTATAATTATAAAGAAAGTTTTTAGAAATCTTAAAGTTGTGAATTGCGTTGTTTGAGCTTTCTCTTAACACTTTCAAGGAAGGCTATTTTAAAAATGACATCAGTAATTTGGCACAATTTTAGTATCAAAAAACTCTCAAATTGTCATGATTTCAATCAACAGTTCTGATTTTTGAAACTAGATTAACAGTCACGATTTCTCTTCCATAGGTGGGAGTATATCAAATCTCTATGGTATATTAGTAGCTCGTTATAAGCAATATCCAGAGAAAAAAACAAAAGGCATGACAGCACTTCCATGCATTGTATTATTTGTTTCTGAACAAGTAAGTATCAAGTTTATATTTTTCCAACTTTTAAGAGTCTTCTAAGATACACTGATAAAGTAATTGAAAGACTGAGACTATTAGCTTCATTTTTCCATTAAATATATTCAGTAATCTCTGTCTGGATCTATGGATTAATATTGGAAAGGGGAAAAACAACTTTCCAGTTGGTATAGACTCTATAGATTAGCAATACAGATAAGTCAGCATTAAAATTTTATTTCAACATAGGAGAAACTAACAGAAAAAAATGTGATTATAAATATAAAACATTTTGCTACCTTTACCAAAAAAAAAGCAAGACATAGAAAATTCAAAGATATAATGGTTCACTTTAAAGTTGAATGAAAAGAACGAGAATGTGTTTAATGTTTTCTTTTTCCAGTTAGGACTGTAAGAGTCGGTTGACAAGAAAGCTTTATTTTTATAGGTCCTCAGCCAAATGTTTCTGATACTGACAATATATCCATTGAGGTCTCCTTTAGTTTTAATGTTCCAACCCAGTGCCTACTAACAATACATATTTTTAAAAAATCAATTCATCCCTCTAATAAATCCGATCACTTTTTTCTTTTCTACCATGGTAACATTTATAATCGTAAAGTGTAATTGTAGTCCCAGCTTGAGAATTCTATCTAAAAGTACTTGGAAACACAGGGTTTTCTTTAAAATGTCCCCATGTTTGCAATGTCTTTCCTTTGCCGAACTCAAATTGGCATTATATAAATGTATATTATCAAATTAGAGACCACTGCTGCATATTTAATGTAATTTACTATAGAACTTAATACAATTGAAGATGCTTGTTTACAAATGTCATTTTCATCATTTCACGTATACTTTTTAAATATAATGAGCAAATAAGCTGAAATTCCACAATGCAGATTAAAAAAAAACATTTCCTATTTCATCTATGCATTCTCCATTGAAATGAAAATATGGTTAGGGTTTTAAATTTCTCTACTTGTTTCTCTCATATATCTGGTCTTTTCCGGGCAGCTAAAAATAACCCAGGCCAAATTTATCTTTGAGCTGTCACCTCCATCTTACTGATACTGTTTACATTATGCAAATGATACAAGGAGATAGTAGTCACCTAGAAGGCAAGAAATCAAAGTTGATGTCAGAGTCGAAATTAAAAACTTCAAGCAGAAGAAGAATTGATTCATTTCTTCAGGCCTCACTCTTTAAAAAAAAAAAGGAAATTCAAGACTTAAACCTGTCCATAACATGTAAGGATTTACCTGGCGGATATTGTCACTAAATTTATAAATGACACGATTCATGTGTATACAGAGAACGAGAATATTCAAACTCCTGCATTTAAAGAGTCCTGTTCTGTGACAGTACCTCCTAGAAAGAGGTACTACAACCTTCTTCATCTCAACAAATGTCATGATAAGGGTCTGGAACTATGCCTTGAGAACTCTACTTGCTTGTGTGTGTGTGTATATATATATATATATATATATATCCATGCACAAACCCATGCAAAGCTATGCGTATAAACCCTAGTGTGAGTGATGCACTAGTGTAAGTGATGATTTAAGGAGGGAGAATTAATACCTTTCTTGTTTTCATTTTTGCCCAAGGGTCATTATTCAGTAAAAAAAGCTGCAGCAATCCTTGGTATGGGAACTGATAACGTAATTGAAGTAAAATGTGATGAAAGGTATGTTCCTTAATACATTCTTAAAATTTTTTATTATCATGCTTGGTATGAAGGTAAAATCCCATTTTTCTCTTATCCCAATTTTTAGCAAGAATACTCTCCCATATTAGTTTCAATAATTTTAACTAGAAGTAATTATGAAACAAGCACCAAAGGTATCCTATCCTACGGTTAAGACTTCTTTACTAAGTATAGTCCTAAATCAGTGAGACTGTCACATATCTGTTCCTTGTTTTAAGTAGATCCAGTTAGCAATATAATGACGTTTGGAGATGAAAAATTCAACTGCATTAGAAATCTGCAGAGTGAAAATATATTCCCATTTGTCTTGAATCCTACTTTTCATAAATAACCTATATTACAAATACATATATTCTGGAAGATCATTTTGATGCATATCAAATGTATTTATACATTTATGCATATCAAATTCTGTGTTGTAATCTGCAACTTATTCTTTTAATTTTTTTGGCTTTAGAATATATCTTAGGAATCTTAGCCCATGAATTTATACAGACCTTCCTTATTCTTTTTTAATAACTTCGGAGTTTTCCATTTTATAAACGTAACATAATTTCACAAATCTTATTTGAAAGGGTTTTCACCTAGATTTTAGTATTTAAGAACAATGCTTAAATGAATATAATTATATAAATATATTTGAGTGTGTCTGAATATTTCTCACGTGAATCTCTAGAAGTTGAATTATTGGTTCAAAGAATGTCTGCACTTATAATTTCATAAAGATTTTTATTTGCCCTTCAAACATTTTTCAGTTAATTGATACTCCTATCTACCTTGTGAAGCCTGAATATTATCAATACTTCTATACTTGAAAATTCTGATAGACAAAGATGACGTTTAGTTATTTGGGACAATGTATATCTAATATATGGACCAGCCAATTGTGTATTACCATGATCTGTTCATGTTCTTTGCCCATATTTTATTGGTGGTTTATTATTTATTGGCTTGTAAAAAATATTTATATATTGAAAAGTTTTGGACTATAAAATATATAAATATAAAATATTTTGCAAATATGTTTTATAAGTTTATAATTCAATACTTATCTCATTTGGTTTTCTTTATATAAATCCTGAACATTTCCTGAGAATCCCTCCCCCAGATACTTTATATCTTTTTTACTGCTATGAATAGGATATGTTCTATGTTTGTTCAGAACAATTAGTTTAAAAAAATAGGAACCTAATTTACTGTTGTAACCACCCATTTGCTCAACATTCTTATTACTTTCAAGAGTTTTTCAATAAACAATGTTAGGAATGCCAGGTATACAACCATATGTACTCAAATTAGGTTTTTTTCTCCTCTTCTTTTCTATCTATCTATCATCATTATAATCATCTAGCTAGCTAATAGGTATTTCTTCAGAAAAAAATACTATAATATTGATGGTAGTGAGCATCCTTATCTTATTCCTGACTTTAAGAGAAATGCTTCTTGTGAATCATCAAAAGACAGGATTTTAGTCTGAAAACTGGATGGAGTAGGAAAATATTGGCTTTTGGGGTTTTTTTCCCAGAAATTCTCTGTGAAGAAATGTGAGGCCACCTGAATTTGTGCCATGTTCTTCCCCCACTCCCCCAATTTGGATACTTGATTTTTCTACCTTGATACTAAGAAGTCTTTATAATTAAAGGTTAATAATTAGGTAGATGAAAGAAAGAAAGAAAGAAAGAAAGAAAGAAAGAAAGAAAGAAAGAAAGAAAGAAAGAAAGGGAGAGAGAGAAAGAAAGAAAGGAAAGAAAAGAAAGAAAGAAAAGAATAATGTGTATCTTTCTTAGAAAAATCAGAATCTTCTGATTTGTAAGTAATGCTGATTTTAAGATGATTGAATAGTAAACTAAGCATTCTTTAACTCAAATAACATGATATTTAACATTGGTTTTAAAGAACTAAACATTTACTTAATAGCTGTTTTTACACCTATAAATACCTTTGGGAGACAATAAAAACTAATTTTTTAATCTTGAATATTATGTATTCTTCTAATTGGTAGAATTGGTTTGTTTATTCACTCATAAGAAATCAATGTGTATTTGCATTTTTAAGGGGAAAGATGATTCCAGCTGAGTTAGAGAAAAATATATTACAAGCTAAAAGGAAGGCATGTTCTGAAGTTCCATATTTAACACACAAATGCATCTTAATTTTCTTCACCTATTTTTGTTAGTGGAAAACAATTAAGATAATTGCTGAAGGAAATAAAATAATCCCTAAATGTAGGAAATTTCTTCTAAAACTGAAGTGAAATAATTAACATTGTAGTATTTCCTGATAATTTTGTTTCTGTTAACTATCAAAAGAAAAGTTATCAGGATATTTACTAATAAAGGGGTTTGGTCATCTCTATTGTTGTGGTATGATTTTCTGAAAATAAATTCAGAGAGAAATAACAATAACTGAGACTCAGAGGTAGTGGTATTAGTTCATCTTATGGTTAAGCTACTTTTTCTATTACTGTAGGTACCTTTGAATATTTGAAATTATTAAGTACTTAATGCCCTTAGTCAAAGTTATCCAGCTTCCTGATGTCCAGAAGTGTAATGGTTAAGTAGCAATATTAGCATAGGAGTGGACTTCATGAGATTGTAAGAATGATGCAGCTTTTGTCATCACCAGGGCCAAACTCCTTTTTATGTCACTGCCACAGCTGGCAGCACAGTGTTTGGGGCCTTCTACCCACTCCATGACATTGCAGATATTTGTGAGATGCACAAGCTCTGGATGCATGTGGATGTAAGTCACATCCTTGAGTCTGGATCATGATTCACCTATGTGAATCATAGGTTTCATTCATAAGATGTATCCTATGAATAGTCCTTAAAATTTCTTAATTGACATTGCAGACAAGACAAAAATTACTGTAACCCTAATTTTTATAAAGAATAAATATCAAGAAAGAATAGTCTTATTTGCATAAATTATCTTAAATTAGACTTAATATACTATCATGGAAAGAGCTACAAATGTATCAAGTGTTTAAAAAAAGTCTAAACCAATATTCAACCAACAATTTAGAAAATCAGTTTAAAGAAATAGTTAAACCAATTTTAAATCAAAAGGACTTAGCCCATTACTCTAATATATGTTTCTTAATTAATAGCTGTTATGGAAATCAAAAGTTTTGATGCTATTAGTTTGGTACAATGACTTTGGGCAAAAATGTCTTTGGCTTTGACTAGAGTTGGACAAATTTAAAGTTATATAATATGGTAGATATTTTAATTTTTCTGTAGTCTTGCCAAATCTGATGCCAACTTTTAAAAATTTCTGTCTCTGGAAATTACACAGAAGGTATCTCTTTGAATTAATTAGAAAAAACACTTTACTATGTCATGAATAGACAATGAAAACTCATAGGAGGAAATTTTTAAATGCATTGTTCTTCTAAGTAGGATAATTATAGCCAAGTTTATAATTATCTTGAATAACAAATCTTCAGCAACTTTTGAAATAAATTTAACATAGGAAAAAGCAGTCAGTGCTATTTAAAAAGAAATAGGAACACAAATCCTTTGTATCTGTTACAGGCAGCTTGGGGAGGTGGATTGTTGCTGTCCAGAAACCACTCCTCTAAACTCAGTGGCATTGAAAGGTGAGACCCAGGCCATTGCTTGTGCAAGCGAAAGAACCTATTTAGGCTTCTGTTTTCTTTCATTAGACCGTGAGTACTAACTGGAGCTGTTTTGTCACCTAGGGCCAACTCTGTGATCTGGAATCCACATAAACTCATGGGTATCCCCCTTCAGTGCTCTGCTATCCTGATTGGGGAAAAAGTAAATAATTTCTGTTTTCAAGTAGTGACATAATGGACGCCTTGGTAATGATTAGCTTCATTGTGAATGTTCAAAACCAAAATAATTGTGGCCTCATTGAATTAACGTAGTGCAGCACCATTTGCCCTACTGAAGAAAACTGATCCTTCCCCTTTGATCTTTAATTAGCAACCACTGGGTAACTAAACTGCCACAGAATCAAATGACTAAAGGGCAACAGTTAGTAAGTCAATGTGTGGATAAGATCTGGGATGAGACAATGGACACTGATAAGGACTATAGAAAACCTGCTCATTCATGCCCCACCCTTTAAAAACACCAGAAACAAACGAACAAACAAAAGATCTCTTTGGGGTCAAATCTGGCCCACTGGCCAATTTGTTATCCCAGAGTGTAAGGCCAAAATAAGACTCATTTTAAGTGTGGATGACTATCAATAACGGTGATATATTTTTAGTATAAAAAGCACAAATTTATGGGTTGGATGAAATATTTTTTGCTTATAAGTTTGTGTATTTTATCTCCATCAGTAGTAAATGTAACACTATGTAAGAAGATAAGCTCATGATCTCCTCCAAGGAGAGATGCAATTATAAATTTCAACCTGAGTATTCCCATCTCTACTTAGTTGTCAGAAATGCACACACACTTTATGTAGCTATCATTCATAGCTTTGTTTTCTTTCTCTCTTATTCACAAACAATCCAGTGGATTTGGATTTAAAAATAAAGTGCTCGTCTTCCCATTACCAACTGCCTGAGCTGGTACTCCCCACTCACTCCTTTTTTAAAAAATATCTTTATTGGAGTATAATCACCTTATAGTAGTGTGTTAGTTTCTACTGTATGACAAAGTGAATCAGCTATATATATACATATGTCCCCATATCTCCTCCCTCATGCGTCTCCCTCCCACCCTCCCTATCCCACCCCGCTAGGTGCACACAAAGCACCGAGCTGATCTCCCTGTGCTATGCGGCTGCTTCCCAATAGCTATCTATTTTACATTTGGTAGTGTATATATGTCCATGCCACTCTCTCACTTCTTCCCAGCTTACCCTTTCCCCTCCCTGTGTCCTCAAGTCCATTCTCTATGCCTATGTCTTCATTCCTGTCCTGCCCCTAGGTTCTTCAGAAATATTTGTCTTTTTTTACATTCCATATATATGTGTTAGCATATGGTATTTGTCTTTCTCTTTCTAACTTACTTCACTCTGTATGTCAGTCTCTAGGTCCATCCAACTCACTACAAATAACTCAATTTCGTACCTTTTTATGGCTGAGTAATATTCCACTGTACATATGTGCCACATCTTCTTTATCCACTCATCTGTCGATGGACACTTAGGTTGCTTCCATGTCCTGGCTATTGTAAATAGAGATGCAATGAACATTGTGGGACATGACTTTTTATGAATTATGGTTTTCTCAGGGTATATGCCCAATATTGGGATTGCTGGGTCATATGGTAGTTCTATTTTTAGTTTTTTAAGGAACCTCCAAACTGTTCTCCATAATGAACTGTATCAGTTTACATTCCCACCAACAATGCAAGAGTGTTCCCTTTTCTCCACACCCTCTCCAGCGTTTATTGTTTGTAGATTTTTTGATGATGGCCATTCTGACTGGTATGAGGTGATACCTCAGTGTAGTTTTGATTTGCATTTCTCTAATTATTAGTGATGTTGAGCACCCTTTCATGTGTTTGTTGGCAATCTGTATATCTTCTTTGGAGAAATGTCTATTTAGGTCTTCTGCCCATTTTTGGATTCGGTTGTTTGCTTTTTTGATATTGAGCTTCATGAGCTGCTTTTATATTTTGGAGATTAATCATTTGTCAGTTGCTTCCTTTGCAAATATTTTCTCCCATTCTGAGGGTTGTCTTTTCGCCTTGTTTATGGTTTCCTTTGCTGTGCAAAAGCTTTTAAGTTTCATTAGGTTCCATTTGTTTATTTTTGTTTTTATTTCCGTTTCTCTAGGAGGTGGGTCAAAAAGGATCTTGCTGTGATTTATGTCATAGAGTGTTCTGCCTATGTTTTCCTCTAAGAGTTTTATAGTGTCTGGCCTTACATTTAGGTCTTTAATCCATTTTGAGTTTTATTTGTGTATGGTGTTAGGAAGTGTTCTAATTTCATTCTTTTACACGTAGCTGTCCAGTTTTCCCAGCACCACTTACTGAAGAGGCTGTCTTTTCTCCACTGTATATTCTTGCCTCCTTTATCAAAGATAAGATGACCATATGTGCATGGGTTTATCTCTGGCCTTTCTATCCTGTTCCATTGATCTATTTTTCTGTTTCTGTGCCAGTACCATACTGTCTTGATTACTGTAGCTTTGTAGTGTAGTCTGAAGTCTGGGAACCTGATTGCTCCAGCTCCGTTTTTCTTTCTCAAGATTTCGTTGGCTATTCAGGGTCTTCTGTATTTCCTACAAATTGTGAAAATTTTTGTTCTAGTGCTGGGAAAAATGCAATTGGTAACTTGATAGGGATTGCATTGAATCTGTAGATTGCTTTGGGTAGTATAGTCATTTTCACAAGCTTGATTCTTCCAATCCAAGAACATGGTATATCTCTCCATCTGTTTGTATCGTCTTTAATGTCTTTCATCAGTGTCTTATAGTTTTCTGCATACAGGTCTTTTGTATCCTTACGTAGGTTTATTCCAAGGTATTTTATTCTTTTTGTCGAATGGTAAGTAGGAGTGTTTCCTTAATTTCTCTTTCGGATTTTTCATCATTAGTGTATAGGGATGTTAGAGATTTCTGTGCATTTATTTTGTATCCTGCTAGTTTACCAAATTCATTGATTAGCTCTAGTAGCTTTCTGGTACCATCTTTAAGATTCTCTATGCATAGTATCATGTCATCTGCAAACAGTGACAGTTTTACTTCTTCTTTTCCAATTTGTATTCCTTTTATTTCTTTTTCTTCTCTGATTGCCGTGGCTAGGACTTCCAAAACTATGTTGAATAACAGTGATGTGAGTGGACATCCTTGTCTTGTTCCTGATCTTACAGGAAATGCTTTCAGTTTTTCACCATTGAGAATGATGTTGGCTGTGGGTTTGTCATATATGGCCTTTATTATGTTGAGGTAGGTTCCCTCTATGCCTACTTTCTAGAGGGTTTTTATCATAAATGAGTGTTGAATATTGTGAAAAGCTTTTTCTGCATCTATTGAGATGATCATACGGTTTTTCTCCTTCCATTTGTTAACATGGTGTATCACATTGATTGATTTGCATATATTGAAGAATCCTTGCATATCTGAGATAAACCCCACTTGATCATGGTGTACGATCCTTTTAATGTGCTGTTGGAGTCTGCTTGGTAGTATATTGTTGAGGATTTTTGCATCTATGTTCATCAGTGATATTGGTCTGTAGTTTTCTTTTTCTGTGACATCTTTGACTGGTTTTGGATTCAGGGTACATAAAGTACTCTCCTTTGCAAGGTATCGTTTTTATTCCATTCCCCCCACACCTCATTGTTGTTCTCTCCCTAGATCCATAAGCTGCTCCTACAAGAGTGTGAGTTTTCTTCCCTTAGAAATTGGAGTTTGTAGACTCCCAAACTCCCCTTTTGTTAGCTCCCAAACTTATCACTGTATAGATATATGATCTTGAAAATTACTTACCATGGTAAAGTTTTCATTTCTTCAATCTATAAAAATGATATAATAGTAGTAGGTATGCCATAAGTCTTCTGTAGGATCAAATGATGTAATAGTTGTGACGTGTCCAGAATATAATAGACACATAATAGATACATTGTTATTTTCTTCTTATTCAAAAAGTTATAATTGGTATTTATTTAAACTATACCCAGTCAATGCACACAGGTTTAGCCTTTGTTATGCTGTGGCAACACACATCTTTTGAGAAAAGCCTCTTTTCAACTGGGTGATGGAAAACATTGCTTTTGTCTAGTGATTATCTTTTAATAATATTTCTCCATTCTTCAACACTGAGGAGGAATGTTTTCAACATCCTTTATATGCGAGGAAATGGCTAGGAAAGCACAAAATTAAATAAACGGATTATTTTATTCTGTACCTCCTGTGGCCATCAGAGCAGTTTACTTGACTGGCACCTAGATGGTTGATTTATGAGAGAGTTTAGTTAAAGTGAACCAGGCACCCAGTTCTTGTTAACTTCAATACACGATAGCCACATAACTTCAGAAGAGCAGAAAAACGTCAAGGCTTTTAAGAAAAGGTAAAGAAAAACAGACAAGTAGTAATCTAATTACACCATCTACTGTTCCAAATAAATCCAAAGAACTTAATACACTAAAATCCTAAGAAAGTAACATAATTTTTTGTATAAAATAAACAAAAATTCTATTTAAATATGCATGTAAGTTAGAAACGCTAAGTGAATTGAAATAAATAATTGTGGTTTTTTTATTGAAATGTGTATGACTTACATAGTAGATATATTATTCCTTTTTTGGGGTCTTCTGGGAGCATGTAACCAGATGCAAGCTGGATACCTTTTCCAGCCTGATAAACTCTACAATGTTGACTTTGACACTGGGGATAATATTCAGTGTGGCTGACATGTTGATATCTTTAAGCTCTGGTTAATGTGGAAAGCGAAGGTAGGAATTTGCCATCTCTTTTATTAGGTCTTATTTATTTGGATACCCAGTATAACCAATTCCAATTTTTAGAGCTTTCTTTGGGTGCCTTTTCCCAAATTATAGTCTTTTTATTTTCTTAAAGTTTCTCAAAGAAACTGCTCTGTTTCTAATTACAAATGGCAAGCTTGGTTTCTGAGCTCAAAATTCTACTGAGGTGGAAAATTTTTTAGCTTGTTTTACTGTTACTATCAAGGGGCAGGAATAAAATCTGTTAGGAATATAAACTTGTTTGCAGCTTCTTTTTTTTTAAAAAAAACTGCTTTTTTCTAATTGTAATTGGAAATGGGTCAAGCTACTTGAAGTCAATATAGATTCCCAGATGTGAACACTTATTAATTGCCTGAATGTTCAATCTACCTTAGAGGCAAGAGCAGCATATATTGTCTCTCCAAACACTATGACAACAGCAGGACATGTCTACACCCTCATTCTACCCCTTATTTTATAATTTTTAACCGCCCCTTATTTAAAATTTAATTTAAATAATTGACATGCTTTTAGGAAGCTATTTCTATCACCGTCTTCCCAGTACTCTATAGGAAGATGGGCATTAGGTTCTGTTCAGATGAAAGCTTTGCCATGAACTAACAGCATCTTTAATATAGTGGGGACCTGGTCCTCTACATTACATTACCCACCCTGTGGACCCTAAGGGACTCTTCTCAGATGTCAGTATCAGAGGCAGTTAGAGCTGGTTAGATTTTTATTTGGTGGATATGGAATTCCTAGTACAAAACACTAATAGAAAAATATGTTCTGTAACATGAATCACAGAGGCAAATTCATGATCCTACTTTGGTTAGTCTATAATATATTGGCAATAATATATTGGTTAGTATATAATATATTGGCAACATTTTCTCTTCTAAATTTATCTCTTTCATCAACTGCTTTTTCCTAACCTTATAATCACCTAGTTCAAAATAAGCATTAAAAAAACCACTTTGAATAGTATATCTACATTGGTAACTCACCTTAAATTCTTTTGGTAATGAGGCATTGAAATAATGAATACATCCATTCAATAGTAATGGCTCTACCATTCACTGAATGGTATTAGGCTAGAAAGCTATAATAATATCATCATGTACTAGGCTAGAAAGCTTTACGTATGTTATTTAGCTTATGTTTCCCAACAGTTGTGCTGGTTATGTCTGTTGAATAGGTAAAGAAATTAACTTGCTAGTGGATGAAGAGAACTAAATCTAAGGAGCAAAGGTGACAACTCACCTAAATCCAAAATATATATTTTTCCACAAATTCATACAATTCATAGCACCATGGGAATGCCAACACTCACACTGGGTAGTGATGGAAAGCAGGCTCATCATCTTTTGCATATGGAGACTACTTCATAAACATGGTGTATAAACACGTTCTATAAGTAGGGCCATTCCTGGGAATAGGAAAAAAAAATTCAGCATACCGTGAAAGGGGAATTCTTTTATATACTAGAAATCACGTTCAGGTAAATATCCATGATGGGCTTGAATGGGAGGAGTTGACTTGCAAGTTTGTAGCATGATTTATAACTATTAAATATTTAAACATTTGCTATGTGAATCTCCATCAGTACTCTTGACAAAATAATGGGCATTAAGAATGAAGTCCAGAGATATAAATGAAAAATTTTTATAGTTTTTCTCATTTGCTATAATTACAGAATGAATACTTCATTGATAGTAGAAAGAGGAACCATCTTTAATGAAATTCATATTTCTTAAAAATAAAATTAGTTACATAAAATACTGATAGGTTACGAAAGTAAGAAGAAAGTCATATAGTAATGTAAGATTCTACAAACATCGATTATTATGCAGAAGCAAATCTAATGCAAAAGCTTCATTTTGGTTGGATTTTCTACATGGGTTGGACTGGTTTTATATTCATAAAATGACTGTGTTTGGCCAGGAGAGTGCTATAGGGAGCTTAATTGTCCAAGAGCCCATCTGCTTCTCTTAAATTCATAATTGCATTTGCCCTGAGGCTGTGCTTTCCAAAGTTTTCTCCCAGTCAGTGACTGATTGAGCATGGCAGGGATTCTAAGGCTTTCCCATTACTGAGAGACACGAGACTCTCTTGATAGCTGAGTTGGTGTGAAGAGTTCCCAAGGGCCTTTCTGAATTTTACTTAGATTTCATCATAGTCCAGGATGCTTCTTCCCCACCTTTCCCCACCTGTTTCCTTCACTTAGGGTCAGACTTATTCACAGTCTGAAAGCTCTCCCAGTCTGACTGGCTCCTTCCCACTGTCTTTCACGCAGGTACTTCACTAATAAAGTCCTTGCACCTTTAATCTCATCTTGGTGTCTGCTATTTGGAGGACCTGGGCTAACAGAGTCCAATTAAGTTCAGAATAGAAGTGCCATTGTCTTTACTATTCAATCTTTGTAGATTTTTTTCAAGAAACTTAAAGATACGTTCACAAGGAGGATGCATATCCTGATATTTTTCATTGCCAATTTAGTATGCATTGAATGCCACCAAAAGCTCTATATGGAAAATTGCTGAAGAGTAATAAACTCTATGCCAAGTATTTCAATGATATTTAGCCCCATTTCTTCAGAATTCAGAGTAGGAATATTCTTCATCAATTATTTCTGTTAACTTTTCTGCAATTTTTTCTTCTTCTAATTACTTACAGCTTCCCCCTGAACCAGATTGCCCTCAAAGAAAAATATCAAATGATAAAGTCGTTAGCTCAAAATATTAGTCCACTGATATTTAATCATGTCTATTCTTAAGCATTTCAAAGACTAGTAATGCCTTCTCCAAACCAATATTTTTTCAAAATTGTGAAAGTTGGGAGCATCTGACCAAATGTTCATACAATCAAAGCTTTTTACACATTTTGATTCATATATATTTCTTGTGGAGAAAAATAAGGCTTTGAAAAAGGATAAAAAGTTGCGTGCTACGGGTAAGTATTTATAATTTTAAATAGTATGGTAATTGTCAATAAGAAGGTTACATTTGTGCAAAAATCTGAAGAAAGTGAAGAGGAGATCATGCTAATATTTTGATGTGTAGCAAGAGGGAATCTCAATTTAAAATCTTTGAGACTGAAGCACACCTGTTGTGTCTAAGACACAATAAGGAGATCAATGTGGCTAACGTGGAATGAGCTGGTCATACGAGGAAATATTGTAAGAAAGAAAATGAAAGTGTTCCTCGGTCATTATTCTTTCTTAGAACTCCACTGCCTTCGGTCTCTGTTGAAAACAAGTTCTGATGTAAACAGAAAGTGTAGCCTCTTGGGGGCTCCGAGCATCCCCACTTACTTAGTTGTGGGTGTAGCATCCTTACCTCGTGGTATTTGCATTGTCACTGAGTTCCCACACACGGTAGCACCAGTGGAATTCCATGCTCATTGTGCAGTGCAAAGGCTAGGTGTGCCTGGGGAGGCAAGGAGTGGCAGACATGTATGTTGCCTGTATCTCCTTAGCTCATAGGCATGATCCATTGTCCCACTGGACTTCACTTTCCAAACACAAGTCCAAAATAAAATTTTAAAGAATTTCAGGACAGCGACAGCAGACATTAAGTTAAGCCTGAAGCCCTTCTGAATATGGGCTCTGTGTGACAGCACAGGTTGTATGCTCACGAAGCCAACTCTGATCACAAAGCCTTAAGTATTGAGAAGACACTAAAGTACCACCTCATATGGTTATAAAGGCTCTACACTACACAAGCCTAGAGTAACTATGAACACATACCCTCAGCATGGACATACATGGAACGTATGGACAGAAGCAAAGGGACCAGTTAGGAAGCAATTTCAGCAATGCAGTGGAGAGTGATTGGGCCAGCGTAGTGGCAGTGAATAGGTTAAGATATATTAGATTCTAATTACGTTTTAAAGGTAAATCCTGTGGAATTTTCCAAAATATTAGATGTGGGGAGTGAGAAAAAGAAGAGGGTCAAGGATAGGAAAACTTTGATGTTTTGGGCCTTAGCAACTAAAGGATAAAACTGATGTATTACTGAGATTGGGAAGACTGGGAGAAACAAGTTTGTGCAGACAGGTCAGGAGTTCACTTTTGGACATTTATTTTGAGATGTTTATTAGTTATATGAAGCAGGAGTCTGAGGTTCAGAGATGAGGTCTCAGATGGAAATGCAAGTGGGAGAGTCATCAACCTGTATATACTGCTTAGAGCCATGAGACAAGTGGAAATCACCAAGGGAAAGAAGGTGAGTGGAGACAGATTGGTCGATTTTTCTGTGCCTCTGTTATCCACTTTATAGGATTCTTCTAAGAGTAAATTAAACCAAGAGTACAAAGCACTAAACTACATACCTGATATACTGCTGAAGCTCAACAATTGTTAGTTTTAAGATGCACTATGCCAGCCAGTATGCCAGGGCTTTATTTGTCGTATTTCTCCTATTCCTCACTGCATTATATATAATTTTTAAAAATTTGCTCTGCATACTAGACAGATAAAAAATTCATGTCAAAATATTTATCAAACATTTGTAGATCTAGGCAACTAAACTTAGAAAGGCTGAGTAATTTGCCTCAAGTTCCACAGACAGTAGGGAGTAAAAGCAGGTTGAGGGGATAGAAATAAGAATGCAGTGAGAATATATAATACCTACTGTTAGTAAGATAATAATCACATTTATTTAAATAAGTACATTTAAATAAATTTAATACATTTCAGGAACTCCTTCAGTGTAATTTAAAGGTACTTACTTGAATGAAGCTTTTGATTTTTTTTAACTACAGGGAACCTATGGCTTTGAGGCACAGATCAACAGATATATGGAACTTGCAAAATACTTTTATAAAGTTTTAAAGAGAAAAGATATCTTTAAGCTAGTATTTGATGCAAAGGTAAGGACTCTATTAGTGGGCTTTTTTTTTTGAGAGAGAGAGTTTAAAGTATCTATACTTTCTTCGCTGAGTATTTTTTTACTTGAATATGTTACCTATCCAATACTTTGAGATAATTTAAAAGTTGTATGTAATAATTATTTTAAATATTTTATTTTATCCAAATGCAGAACATTTAGGTTTTAAAAACTTTTCCATTTAAGTTCTCTTTCTTACAGGCCAAGGGTCCAAAAGATTAATTTGATGATTATACTCAATTTTTAAATTTTTAAGATGAAACTCTTTGGTTATAATTGCTTTTCTGATTTTGATGGCACTGAATCAAGAGTAATTTAATTGTTCCTAGCTTTTTCTTGTATGTTAGAGAATGCAGTTGGGTTTCTGGATAGTAGATGACATAAGAAAAAGTGGGCTTTAAATTATATGATAATCCTTGCTTAATCATTATTAAAGTACTAAGTAGATATTAATGAAAAAATGGAGAGTTTTGCTAGTATTCTATCCATCTTCCTCTTCAAGGCCCAGTCAGCCAACCCAATGGCACGCTTTAAGTCATGCTAGTAAGAGTAACTATTAGGAAACAAAGGTGCTTGGTCTTTTTGCTACACTGTCTCCCTCTGATTGTATTATCTCTATTTTTGGTTAGTCTTGCTCAGTCTTAAGTGGAAACTAGAAGTAAAGAAATTTTGTTTGTTTGTTTTTAATACTGTACATTCTCTGATCATTTATCTGCCTCTCTGAAATGAGCTTTCATAAATTGATTTAAGTAAAGTTCTCTTATACCCCTTTATCTATATAAAAGACATCTAGTCACTGAAGCCAGAACCTTGAATTCCTCTTGAAAACCTAGGAAAGATCAATTCTATCTTTTGAAGATTTGGGAAATGTAAACTCTCCTATCTGTACCCGTGGCCACTGCTTCAGTGAAGTCCTCTCCATTCTCTCCTGAATTACTATAACATTCTATTAACTAATATTCTCCTCCCCTCAATTGTTCTCTTCCCTAATCGATTGTCCATACTACAGCCTGAATGACCTTACTCAAATATAAAATTGGCACTGTCATTAAAATATTTAATATATTTTGAGGAATGGGCATGGGATGGATGGCTGAAGACTGGGCACTCTGTGAGGACACCATTTCCTTTATCTCTATATTTGGTGCCTGATATATGTATTAGATCCTCAAAAATTATTTTAAAATATATTAAAATATATTAAAAATTATTTTAAAATATATTTAATTAAAAATTAAATTAAATACTTCTGGGATAACTAAGGAATTAGGTAGGGCTTTAAGGATACTTATAAAATTACTAAAGAATTAGGTAAAACTTGAGGAATATTTGTAAAATTTTAATTTTTGATTTAGCCTGAGTTCACCAATGTCTGCTTCTGGTACTTCCCACCAAGACTTAAACATATCCCAAAAAGTTTGGAAGAGATCAAGAACTGCAAAAGGTAAGTTTGTGTGTGTACGGTGTGGTATTTATCATTTTAATATTGCCTTTTAAATAATGTGTCTGGGTTAGTTTGATTGGTTAGTGGATGGCAGTAATGTGGTCTTAAGCCATTTTTTTTAATATTTGTATGGAACCAAGTGAAATCTCAACCCACCAGTCATTTTGCAAATTAATCTAGTCATCATTTATATAATTGAAAAATATTTTTTGAATGCTTAATATTCAATCTACTGAGTTTTTTACCCTTTGGTTAATTCATTCATCAGTTAATGCTTGCCATATGTTCCAGAGGATTTAGAGGTATAAAATGAATAAGACAGAATCTGAGTTCTAAGCTAGAAGGCTTAGTGGGGAGAAGACAAGAATAGAAATAATTACAATTTTTATGAGCAATAGAAGAGGTACTTGGAGAAGAATTATCACATTTGAAATATTTATCATAAGGTCATCTGAGCAAGAATCTAGGAGAGATTTTATTACAGATCAGTGATCAATACTGAAAAAAATCCAAATAAATGCCATAGCAATGAGGAGATTTAATCTTTACCCTAAGAATGTATATTAAAATAAAGAGAATCGCCACTATTACGTGTTATTTAGCTATACATTTGCTGTAAGTTTTTAACCTATCTTAAGCATGCATCATATACATACATTTTATAATAGTATCACCACCACTTTTGAGTTGACCAACATCACAACTACTTATCTTAGGCAATGTGATCTGCCCTAGGAGAAGTTGAACACAAACTATCTGATATCAGTGTTTAAGGGCATCAACTTTTTATATCATCAGAAAATTTCACTGGGCTTATAAGTCCTAAGAGAAAATAGAGAATTTTTTTGTTTTGTTTTGCTTTTTGATAATACCCCTTGTTTAAATATTTTGTGGCTTGAGGCGACTATTGAGCGAAGCTCTTACTTTTTTTTCTTAACATGTAAGTGTTGCCTTTTACTACCAGCTGAGAGTTAGTGGAGTACCTGTTTACAGAGAGCGAGCTATTTCCTGGAGATACACACACTCACTCACCAGAGAGCCGTCCCTCTCAGAGATCTGCGCATGCTCCTGCATGGAGGGCAAAGGGGAAATATAAAGCAGTTTTTAACAATTGCAGGCAATAACTAATACCTTTTATTTTATGGTCATGTTGATTAATTAAAATATTAAAGAAGGACATTAAAAGAAATGTCTGACCATATAATGACTATATAAGCAAATATATATGTATATATGCCCTGCCATATATAAAAACTTATGGGACAGTTAAGTAATGGAGAGCATCTGTAGCATTTTAAAGGTAAACTGTGCAGGAGTGGAAGTTTCGAGAAGAGGAGCACGTTCAATAGTTATAGAATGCCTTCCTCTTCCTCTCCGAGTCTCAGTACCACTTTGTCTTATAACAATAACCCAAGACCGTAATGTGATCTAATGTCACGTGCATGGTATTGTTTTAGGAGCTGTGCAAGACAATTAAACAGATAGAATTTGTCTCTGTAAAATTTACAAAGAAACTATGTTTTGCTGCAAAACAGTGACCTTGTAGAAAAACTCAAGATGTATTGTAATAATTCCAAGAGCGGAAGTTAGAATACCAAAAGATACTACTACTTTTCCATTTTCTATTTCATTTTACCTCTCCCAGATACTTCTACTTGAATTGCCATATAAATATAAATAAAATGTCGCACAACCTTCTTTAATGTATTCTAGAACACTTGCATTATTTTGTGAGTTTGGTAATCATGAATCATGGAGTAACAAGAGCTACAGTATGAAGATAGAACGTGCTGCCTTTTCTCTGTACTAAGCTGCTTCTTAAAAATTATCCCTGACAGTTTTAAATTGCCTGCAATTTACTTCAAGCTAATGATAGTTATGTAGCCATCTAGGATGTGGAACAGTATTTACTTGTAAAATTTCCTTTTAATGATATTTGCATTTATACACAGATTGCTGCAAAGAGTAAAGCACAAATGATAGAGGAACGCACAGCCATGCTAAACTACCAGCCTTATGGGGACAAGGTCAATTTTTTTCGAATGGTCTTTTCTAATCCTGCCACAAGACAAACTGATGTTGACTATGTTATTGATGAAATTCAAAGACTTGGGAAAGATTTATGATACTGCAATATGATTTTGAATACCAAATCTAAACACCGACTTTAAAGATTTACTGCTGAAGATAATAAGAAAGGAATATTATAAATGATATTCTTTCTTCAGAACGTTTGATTCTCTTTTATCCTGTTATGCAAGATGATGAAAGGGAAGTGGGTCATTGAAGATTGATAGATAGATAATAGATTCAATTTTGTTTATGTATTTGTTGTTTTCATTAATTCAATGAAAGATTATTGAAAATCCATTAACTGTCAGGGACTTTTCTTGGTGTGTTAGAATACATCAGTAAATAAGAAAGACAAAAATCCCTCCTCTTGTAAAGAAAGAAGTTCCATTGTGAACATTCGGTAAGTTAACATATATTTACACGCTTGAATTAGTTGCATAAAGACTTCCCGAGGTGAAATCATTTTCAATAACATATGGTAGTATTCTGTTTCTGTAAAAAATAAAGTAATACATATGATGTTTCTCTATTTCAATAAATCAGATGAACAAAACGTTCTGTATTTTGGAGCAGAGAGTCAGGGAAGAGAATGACAAGGGCTGACATATTTGCCTTTTGATCCCTGCATTTTTATTTAGAAGGAACTGTGGCTTCTACCAAGCTTCTATGCAATGATTTAATTCATTTTTTTCTGCAATGCCATTTTTAATGTCTCTAAAGATCAACAACAGTGGCATCGTTTTATAATTCTCCAAAAGTATATTGGCCATAGTTCACAAAATGGAATCAGGTAGCTCCACAGTGATGATAAAATTAGTATTTCTCAGCTCCTTTTTTGAGATAATAGAGTTAACATTAATTGAGCACTTACGGTATGCTAAGCATCTTAACTTGCATGGTTTCATTTATTTCTCCCAATATTACGATTTAAAGTGATTTATTATACCCATTTCATGAATGAGAAGATGAAGATTTAAAGAGTTTAAATAATGTGTCTAACAGCATGCTGCTGATAAGTAATAAAACCCAAATTTGAAGCTAGCCAGGTTTTTTCTCAAGTGTGTATGACAAAGAACCTGCTAAATATGCCTTGATGCAATTCACATACACTACCTACCAGTCGAGCCATTTGTCAAATCACTTGACTTATGCAGATCTCTTTCCTCTTCTCTGAAATAGGAGTAATAATGGTGCCTATACTGCAGGGATGTTGTTAGAATAAAATAAAATAATTGTGTTAAATATTTTTAAAAACTTTGAATCACTCTGTGTTAGTTTTTTTCCTTCACAATGTGTACGTATATCAAATCATCATGATGCACAATACAATTTTAATTGTCAATTATAACACAATAAAGCTGAAAAAAATTAAAAGATATTTTCTCAATATAGGAAAAAATCAAATAATTTTGTAACTTCAAAGAGAGCTGAGATCTTAAAAATTAGTATTACATGAGAAAAATAAATGGAAATATAGAATTGAATTTAGAGAAAAATACAAAGAGGAAAAGGATTTAATATAGTATATATATAACTCCTTCTTTATAGCCCATTAACAATTATTTCCCACCAATAGACAAAGAGGAAGGCAGACCCAATAAGAGATCTGTAGTCTTGGCTGTGTATAGGCTCAGTGCATAATCGTTAGTTTTGCATATTTAATTTTTTATTATGTCAAATATAGCCAGAGATTTAAAATATTAAAATATTAAAATCTCCAGCATGAAAATTCACAAACCACTTTTGACACATTCGATCCGTCACAGCACCTTCTCCTTCACTAATCTTTTTTTGTGTTTCAGTTGCGTTTTTACCTTTCTTGAAATAATAAAGCATAATATGCTGAAAATGTTGCTCTTTTTCTTCTATATTCAATATTAAAATGGCTACACAAAAATTCACTAATTTTGATTTTTTTTTTAAGTGCACACTGGTATGACAGCTGTCACAATACAATCTAACAAAATTGTTTTGAATGAAGTTAAAGACAACTAAGTGCTACTACAGCCATCTTATGGAAGAAAACTCAACAAACTTTTTGGCCAACCCAGTAGCTAGACTAGGTAAAAATAAAGTTCCATAACATTGGTTTTATCTTTATTAATCATTCAGGGTACAATCAAATATTGTCATGGTTCTTCATTACAGAGGAGATTGTACCCTTCTGTTTTTCAAGCTCTGTTGCATCCATTCAAGTTAAATGTCTGAAAACTTTTATATTTTAGAAATAAAAACACATGAATTGGGATAGAGATTCTTTTCAATTGTTCTTCTACCATATAAATAAGACATTTCATGTCCAAAGTTTTTCTCAGAGGAAACATAAAATTGATTATGCTACAGACTTTGATAGTTTGTGTCTTTGTGAAATACAGGGAAGAGCAGTTTAATTATCTAAGTGCAATGTATCCCTTGATAAGAATTACTGCTCTATTCGGGAGGGTTTGTTCCAAATGCGATCTGGTATGTCAGAAACATAAATCTGTTTCTTCCCTATGCATTATTCATAACTGCTTATCATTACATAAAGTTTATCAAGCACAGATTAAACATTTCCTTTTCAAAAAATATGCCTCAAGTTTCTTTGTCCCTATAGCCACAATTTTAGGTATTGGTTTTATTTCTTAATGAACACTTTGAAATAAGAATATACTAAATCATAAGAATACTTTAATATATATTGCATAGGTTATATAAATTAGTTAAAACAGTGCTTTCTTCCAATATCAGTTCTGTGAATTAAGCAAGTATATGTTGTAGAGTTTTGAGAAATCTACAGTCTGCTTTATTCAGTAGTGTCTTGTTAATAACAAGGAACCTAATAAGAATTGTTCTCTCTATTTTGAGGTATACAGCATTTTCAATTATTTGGATACCTATTTCACACGTTGTTGAAAAATTGTAACATTTAAATTAAAGAAAGGATAATACACATTAACCTGTGTCATCCCCCCACCCTTGAACTTGGATTATTTTTTATTTTATGGCCAGTCAAAATTATTTTATCCACAGAACACGATTCCCTTTGCTGTGTTCTCTCAACCAAGGTTCTGACACAAACCTTGTATTACATGAAATAATGTGTGAGTTTTCTTTCCATAACTTACAGGAATTCTATAAAATGGGCTCCTTTCTTGCTGTTAAGAGACTTAGTTTAACATAAAATTCTTAAAGGGATATTACTAACTTTATCTTTTCCTTTTGAACTTTTTCCAGATATATGACATATAATAAATAGCATTGGTTTAACCAACAGAGATGACTTCCAGAGAGACTGTGTCTCCTGAACTTAGGGTAGAACAGGGTAGACCAAAAAGTGAAAATAATGTGTTTTTAAATTTTATTTTCAATTCAAAGTGCTAGTATAGAATTGTGCGTAACATATAGAGGAAACTTGAAACATATAACAACATCCAAAAGGGGTTCTGAAATATTTAGATTCTTACCAGGCAGATAATGTGGAGCAATGATAATCAGAGTTACGTGGAGAATCAAAAATACTTTAAACAGTTTGATATTGCTGGAGTAGAGTATAAAATTACGGAGTTCTGCTTCAAGTAGCTAGAGAATTATAGGTCCTTAAATTTAGCATTTTGACAATGTGAAAACAACTAAAGTGAATGCAATGGGGGTAATAAAATAAAACTTGTATTGATGAGGGGGGAAAAGACATTGATTTTGATGGCAGTTTCAAGGACTGACTGGAGGAGGAGTAGGTCTTAGAGGCCATTGCAATAATCCAAGAAAAGATAAGAACTTAGCAGTGCAAGGTAATAGGGAATTAAGTTTGGGCAGTAAATTTGCCAAAGTGCATTGAGAAGATAAAAGTCCAGAGAGCCTGAAGTTTCTAGCTTGAGAGACAGCTTAGATCTCAGTAGCTCAGGAATCCAAAAGGGAGACCCATATTAGCACAATGTCATTGTTTTATTTAACTTGCATATAGAAAACAAGATGAAATGTATGGATTTGCAGGGCTTAGCTCTCTGGAAAATATCACACGAGTTATATAGCTACCTGAATATAAAGTAGAGATGTTTCATGACTGAAAAAGCTCCCTTCCATGTAATTAATGTAGCATCATACATTACCTAGAGACTTCATATGTTAATGTAGTCTGAACCAGCGAGAAAGGACCTGGGGAACTCTTTGACAATCCCATGCCTCTGTCTACTTTGTGCTTCGCAATTACTTGTATCCTAGAAATTCTTAGTAAATCTTCGTACTGAACAAGATCTCTGAGTCTGATTTGACAATTCAGATCCTTTGTATTAGCTCAATGATTATCTTACCCAGGAGACTGAGTAGAAATGCTTTAAGACCCTGGTCTAAGTTAATTCCTTCACTGTTTCCAGTGCAGCCCTATAGAAGTGGGTCTGGAATGGAGAAAAGTCACAGTGGCACAGGACTGACTCTAAACAATCTCTCTTTTGCTGAATCATAATTGCTTTATATTCTTGGGGTCTTCAGTTTTTTGTTTGGCATTTGTCTGAGCTCAGTTGGTCCCTTAATTCCTTTTGAATGAAGAGTCAGGCTTTTTTTTTTTTTTCCTTTTTGTTTTGTTTTGTTTTCCCTCTAATGTCTGGCTTTCACATTAGTCCTCCATCTAGGACACAACTTTTAATGTTTATTCTGCCCAATCAGCCCCTTGCTATTCCCCTGAGCTGCTTGCCCAGCCTTCATCAAGAGATGAGGAATATTGGCTCCACCCAGAGGCTATGCCTGCCACCTTTGTTTGCTATATTTCGAATGGTAGCCAACCCTTTCCATCTAAAATGTCCATCTAAATATACCTGGTTTTTTCCTAATCTAATCCCCCCCCATGGAATGTGGGTACAAATTCAATAAATATTTTTACAAGAATATTGGAATTTTTCCCATCTCATGTGAGATTTCTTATGTCTAGGTCCCCATTATAGTTTTCCTTTCACAAATGTAAGAATGAACGGGCATTAAATCTTTCTGATCTTCACTCTTACACAGAATGTCTTTTCACATAGAAAAAAAACCCCAAAACTTTGCAAGACACTTCCTTGATAAAGTGATGATAGTGGCTATGCTGATATGTTATTTAAACTATCTATAGGAATAATAGATATCCCATTAAACCATACCTATATACTCTCAAACTAATAGCCATTTATAAAAAACACTGTTGTGGGACTTTCCTGGTGGCACAGTGGTTAAGAATCCACCTGCCAATGCAGGGGACATGGGTTCGAGCCCTGGTCCGGGAAAATCCCACATGCCACAGAGCACCTAAGCCCATGCGCCACAACTACTGAGCCTGCGCTCTAGAGCCCATGAGCCACAACTACTGAGCCCACGTGCCACAACTACTGAAGCCCACACACCTAGAGCCTGTGCTCCACAACAAGAGAAGCCACCACAATGAGAAGCCCGCGCACCGCAATGAAGAGTAGCCCCTGCTCGCCGCGACTAGAGAAAGCCCGTGCGCAACAATGAAGACCCAACACAGCCATAAATAAATTAATTAATTAATTAAAATAAATTAAAAAAAAAAAACACTGTTGTGCCTTAAATTCTACAGTTCGTTGGATATTCAAACAGTCTTACCATCTCCAAGCTTCCTCTCAGTACTCTGAAATATCCTGTTAAGAATAACTTTAAAATTTCTTAAAGAAGCAGCTTTGGTACATCTAGTTGCAAACCTTACCATGTTTTAAATTATAAAATAATTAAAATAGCTTTGGTTAATAAATTCTAGCAGTACTTTATGAGCCTATGGTCCTTGAAAGGCTATGAATATTTTTGCAATTTTTACTTTGATTACAAACAAGTAGTCTAATTGGGTTCTATAACCTCCTAAGTTTAAATCACTGGTAAACTGCACTATGAAAATCCTATGAAAGCATTTGTTGAAAATGAGATACTAGCCAGTAATAATCTAATTTCTGATAGCCATTTTCTAGATTAAAATCACTTCGGCATATTTTAGCTGATTCTGTTTTCTAAAGAAGGCATAGTCACAAACTTTGTGAAAATAAAAAGCATGACAAACAGCTTAAAGAGCATAGATGCTGGAACCAGGCAAACTGCCCCTTACTAGCAAGTTCCCTGGTCTCCCTGTATTCACTTTCCCCATCTCTATAATAAATAATAAGAATTCCTCACAGGTAAATGAATTAGTTTGTTTATATTAAGTTCTCTAAACAGTGCCTGAAGTCTTAAATACAGACCCTAGATACATGTTAATATTATTAATACTACAAACACAAGTTTTAAAATTGTTTTTTTGAGATAAGTTTTTGAACTCAGTGTTCAAAACTCATTTCCTTTCTAGTTTGTCATTCTGCCTTTCCATGTGCAAAGGCTTGTGTCAGAGGCACAATACAGAACAAATAGACAATAGTTGCACCTAAAGTGTGTGTAGATGTTTGATGGGGGCAGTAACAAGAAAGGTATGATCTGAAACTATTTAAAGAAGAACGATATAAAGATTATGAATCTATTAAGTAAAAAGTATTTCAAATAATTTGACAAAATGAAAAAAATTTAAACATTTTTCAATTATACTCTTGTTTCATAATTTTATTTCCTAAGTGCAAAGAACACTACCTTTCTGATAAAATGACCAGACTTTATCAGAAAATGTAACATTAATCTAGAAGGAAGAGTCATAACTTTATCAGGAAAAGAAGTTTTATATAAATTTTATCTATGAATTATCCCTGATCCATGGTCGGTCAGTTTTCCTGTCTCCTATATATAGCATGCCCCTGGAGCTCAGTGTCTACCAGGCTGAAATACAGCAAGAATAAAGGTTATTTTTTTGGCTCCTACTCTCCATGTTTACCAGTATAAAGAGATATATAGAAAAATTTATGAGAGTCGGAAATTTTTGAGACAGCAAGCAACACATTTGGATCAAAACGATGAATGTTATGTTTGCTGAGGTTGGTTCTGTATTCCCAGGCAGACCAAATAATCTTGGATACAGAGACCTCGAATACATTTGGAACTTGTACTTGGAGCTGACCCATGATTTCAGATTTTCTCTCGGCAACTCTGCAGCCCCATCTGAGAGTATCTTACCATTGTGGTCCCTTGGGAATATTTTATGGCACATTTAATTTTCCACAGGTAGTAAACACAGTATTTCTAAGTATCAGCTCCCCTATTTCCATTTGTTAAATCATTTAAATGTAAATAGAAATAGAAATGAAGCCATACATATGCAAATTATCTCTGATTTAGCCAAGAGCTAGAGGTATGACATAATTCATAGTTTACGTTAATTCCCTTTGCCCAGATCACATAGCTCAGGGAATAATTGGCATAATTAAAAGTACAACTTCGTTCAACAATTTAACTTTAGTACATACACTTCATTTCAGTGATTTATGGATAACTCTGAAAATCAACATTACTCAGCCCCTCTCAAATGCTATGGATCGATCCATGTATAATTACAGCAAACGCATTCGTTAACAGTGTTATAAATTAAAATTTTTCCTTTGAACAGATGATTTATTATGATCATTCAACAGTGCTGGATTTTTGTTACAATGACTGTATTGAAAAGTTAAATGCCTCCAGGAAGTAAGGTGACAAAAATATGAAAATGTCAACTATATAGAGTTGTTTTACAGCTTTATTAAATTTGGTTTCTACTTTTTCCTTGACTTTTAAAGCAAAGAATATTTTTGTGGGGTTTTTCCCCTTAAGTTAGAAGAGCAATTTTGCATCATGTTGCTCTAAATTTTATGCTTACCTTTCACCCCCTAACTCCAAGGCCATCAAAGGTAGAGACTTTCTTAATTGAATATTGTGAGGCAAGGATCAGTCTAGGACCTGGTGTATATTAGGGACCAAAAGGAGCTGGAGTATTTGGTGATTGATTTATACATTCACAAGTCCTCACAATAATGCACATACCAAATGAGATCACATGCAAGTAAAGATAGTTTTGTGAGACCTGGCAAAATGTTACTACTTATTTGTGACATTTAGAACTTGTTATGAAAATCAGAGAAATTTAAGTTGTTTCTGTTTTCTAGGAACAGAAACACACTTTATTGCAGACTTTTGGGTCAATACTGTAAATTCTATACCCTGAGTCTCCCAGGCTTCTCTGAAGTGCATAATTATTGCCAATCAAAAGTACCTTGACTGATCTCATGCAACCCAATTACAAGACCTAGTATAAAACTACAGTAATCAAGACAGTGTGGTATTGGTGAAAGAACAGATACATAGATTATTGGAACAGAATAGACAGTACAGCAATAAACCCACATAAATATGGGAAATCGATTTTTGACAAAGATCCAAAGATAAATTGATTGAGAAATGATATCTTTTAAGTAAGTGGTGCCACACACACACACAAAAATCTTGACCCATAGCTCACAACTTATACATAGAAAATATAGAAGAAAAAACTTGTTGGGTCAGTCAAAAAGTTTTCAGCAAAATTCATAAAAGAAAAATTGGAGCTTTATCAAAATTAAAAACTTTAGGTCCATGAAAATACAGTTAAAAGAAAGAGAAGACAAGCTATAAACTGGGAGAAAATCATGTTTCTGACAAAAGGCTTGTTTGCAGATTATATAAGAACTCTCAAAACTCAACCATAAGAAAAGAAACAACCTGATATTAAAGAATAAGCAAAAGAACTGAACAGGTACTTCATCAAAGAAGATACGTGGATGGCAAATAAGTGCACGAAAATATGCTCAACATAATTATTCATTAGTAAAATGCCCATTAAAACCACGAGATATCACTGCATACTTACTAGAATGAAAAAAAAAATTGGCAATACCAATTGCTGGCAAGAATGTCGACCAACTCTAACTCTCCTACATTGGTGGTGGGAATGCAAAATAGTGCAGCCATAGCAGAAAACAATTTGACCTTTACTTATAAAGTTAGAGATAGACTTCCTATAAATCTCAGCAAATTCCACTTCTAGTTATATGTCTAAGAGGAATAGAAACTTATGTTTGTATAAATCCTGCATGCAAATGTTTGTTTATAGTAGCTTTATTTCTTATCACCGAAAGCAAGATACAACCTAAATGTTCTTCAGCCAGTAAATGGATAAACCAACTGTGGCAAATATTCCATTGTATACTCTCAGTAAGAAAGATAAAATTTTGATTCCCATAACACCATAGATGACTCTCAAATTCATTCTGATAAGTGAAAGAAATTATGCACAGATTGTAGGAAAAGGCAAAATTATTGGAGACAGATCAGATGAGTGATTCCCAGGGGCTGCAAGTCAGGGGGAGGGATTGTCTATAAAAGGGCAAGGGATTTGGGAGGTGATGAAACTATTCTGTGCCATGACTGTAGTGGTGGATACATTACTCTATGCCTTTGTGAAAACCCACAGAACTGTACACCACAAAACGTAAGTTTTACTGTTTGTACTTTCTAAAATAAAAAACAATAATTTGGAAAATTAAAGCAAAGTAATGATTACTTTGTTCTCAGTTGCACTTCCTCTGAAGTAAGACAATGATTTGATTCAATGGTTAGAGAGTTGATTTGAGACAAGTAGGAGTTACAAAATACCATGCACCAGTAACTATTTCAAAATATTTTCAAAATATTTCGAGATATTATCCTGTTACTATACTACTAAAATTTGGGGATTCACCATGTTTGTTATAATCGTTTTACCAGATGTATTAATTGTATCTTATAACGTGGATGGACTTTATTTTTACTTCGTTCCGTTGGCAGAAACTTCAAGAGGCAAAAAAATGTTAGAATCCAAAAGTTCATGATGGATTCATCCAGGAAGTAATATCGATTTTAGGTGCCGTTTCCATTGTGTTTGGGGCAAAGATGTCTATAATTGCTTCTATTGCTAAAAAATGAAATTTGCAATTATCTATTGATAGGTATTCCTTCATAGTAGAATCACTAATGATAAGATATATGGAGACAAATAATTGAATATGTTCATTAGACATAAATCAAGGAGAGAAAGATTTTACAAATATAATTAAAAGAGCCTATATTTTACAACTAGAGCCACATGAAAAACTTCTACTTTGGCAGAAAACCTGAACATCTACTCTGATAGATGACCTGAAGTCTGAAAATAAGAGCGAGTCACAGAAATTTGGGAGAAATCAGTATTTAATAGGATCGCATTTAATGGGCTTCTGTCTGGTTCTCCTCAAGCAAAGGAAAATAGAGAAGTTCATATCAGACTTTCTCTCATTCATTTCAGGTGACTGATCACTCAGTGGGTCTTCCACATTTATTGCCATGACAACAGAGATGCGGAGATAGGGAAACGATTAACTATGGCTCTTTAGAAACTCAATTATATGTTTGATAGGATGATGTGGCTCATAAAAAATGACAGTGCAGCACAGTGCCCATTGATTGAATCTGAGTTTTCTTTTTGTACAAGCTGTCTTCTGAACCATCCCATCAATTTTTATATCAAACCCTGGTAAACTGTTTTCTCTTGATCCAGTGGTCCTCACAGGCTATTGCTTCTTCCAACTACATACATTTCCACAATATTGTCCACTGACAACTCACTGCTGTGCCCAATATACACTTATTACCAGTTTGCTGGTTTTCCTGTTGCTTGTTCATCTACAGCAGAAGAGAAAGTTCTTGCTCAACTGGCCTGTGGACACAATCAACTGAGTTATAAATCTTAACTCTGTCTTTATATATATATCCCCACTCATAAGAAATTTTTTCTGAACTAATAATGCCTCCTTCAATAATAGATACTTATATTCAGGTAGACAATTACCTCTACAAGGATAGGGACTGCTTATGGGACTACCATTTTGTAACCAGGGCCAATGACATGAGTGTCAACAATACAATTAGTGTATGTTTACTGACTTGGATAGTACATTAGTTGCAATGACATGCTTGGCAAACTGGCTCTCTTGCTGGACAGTAACGTCTTCTGGGCCAGGGATGATTCTATTCCTGGCAAATAATGGGTGTGCAGTGATGCCTAGTATATCAATGGGTGTCATGCACTTAGCTCTACAAATGTAATGCTTCAAGGTTTTGATAGCTATAGGATGAGGGAATTTAGAACTGTTGTACTCTATAACAGGTGTCATTTCTCATTCCCTGTTTACAGTGGAGAAATGGTAGAGAGGGAAATGGTACTGAATAATTTAATACAAAGAGCATATACCACATAAACCACACACATATAAAAATGACATAAAATCAGGAGCAATTACATAAAACAAAAGTTAATTCTTTCGTTATTATATATGGCCCTAAGCAGGTCATTAGTATCCTGAATTTCAAGGTTTTAGGTGGGTGTATCATGAGGAAGCAAAAGCAGAATTTTAAAAACACAGTGACATTATTCAATTACTATTCACACATTATCTTGCCAAGGTCTTAATGGCATTCTTCTCAGCCATTAAGCAGTCTTCTACAGTGTTTTACTAGAGAAAGATCACTTGGCCGGAACTCAGTGCTTTGGGTGTTTGAAGCTTGTTTTGTCTAGTAGTTCTTAAACTCTGGGTCATGACCCCACACGTTGGCCCATTTCAGTGGTTCTCCGAGGGATCTTTTGAAAAAAACACAAATGCATAGACCCGCCCAGACAAATTAAATCAGAATTTCTGAGATTGTGATCAGAATATTTTTCTTAAAGTATCCCCAGTGATTCTGAAAAAAGTTACAGTTGAATCACTGGCTTATCAGCCAGTAAAGTTAAAATAGAAAAGTCTGACCTCACTGAGTTCTATCCCCTAAACAGCCACCAATAAATTGGCTAGTTTTTTGAAAGAATGAATGTTCACATTTATTGTACACAATGTTTTGCTCTACCACAACATTTGATGAAAGATCATATATTTACTTTGAGCCAAAATAAAGTATACAATTGACCCAAAGAGCTCATTATCTGAGCATTTAATATATTAATAGTATGATATATGTTATTTGGATAGATATTCTAAGTAGAAAAATATGAGATTGTTGAACAAGGCCTTTTGATATTGAGAGAAGCAATTATTCATTCTGGAATGGAAGTAGCTGAATTTATTTTAATCACATCTCTCCCCAAATAAAAAAGAATCATGCAATTTGTAAAACTATAGGATATAAGTAAAAAATTATTCTAAGGATACTTAAAGGTCTGATGTAAATGACTTCTAGTTCAGTTAGAGGGATTATAGAGGACCTATTTTATTTCTTTATAATCTAATGTGTATCAACTAATCTGAGACAACTTAAAACCAACTACTTAAAATAAAAGAGATTGATGTTCTTAAGGGCAGGGAAAGAATAAGAAAGTGGCAGCAACTCTTCCTCTTCTCTATAACTTATTCACCAGGTAAGGATGTCTCAGGATTGGTTTTTCTCTCCCTCTGGGTAGACAAGGTATGCAACAAAAGAAGAGTTAATCCAGTCTTTGATTTCAACTAAATACAGTTAGAGGAGCTTGTTGGAAAACATCCTTCTATTTTCAAGGTATAAAGAATAAATCTAAATTGGAGAAGTCTGGAATGTATGTCATCTGTCTATATCTAAAGGTCAAACCTCTAATAATATATCAGGCTTTGATAAAAGAAATATTTATATAAAAGTTTTGGCCTCCAAAAATTCTTAACTTCTATGTTGCTGATATAAGCATAATATTAAAAAAAAAAAGAAATTCTCCTGTCAAATGATGTATCCCCAAGATATTCTAAATAAGTAAAACAAACCTTTGGCAAAATGATCAATAAAAAGATAGAAGTACAAGTTAACACTTAAGAGGAAACAGGGCTTTAAATACAGATTCTATAGAGATTTTTAAAATCATAATAAAATTCAAAACAAAAACTAATGCTAGTAATTTTGAAGGACATACTACCATAATTTTCTTAAGAAGAAGTAGAAAAATAGAAGAAAATGAAAACATTAAATGACTCAGTAACTTTGCTGCCCTATAATAGAGACATAGAGCAGGTCTTGGTAATTTTATAGATGGGCTTTATACACCCTCAAGGAACAGATAATACCAACTTTATCACAGAATAAGAAAACAGAGAGACCCCTCAATCCATTTTATATATGTATTCTAACTTTTAATAAGACCAAAATAGAATAGTATAATAAAATTACATTTTATACCAAAACCCTTGTGAACACTGAGGTGTATATTCTAAATAAAACACCATCAAATCATATTTAGTAGGGACTTCCCTGGTGGCACAGTGGTTAAGAATCCGCCTGCCAATGCAGGGGACACGGGTTCGATCCCTGGTCCAGGAAGAGGCCACATGCCACGGAGCAACTAAGCCTGTGTGCCACAACTACTGAGCCCGTGCGCCACAGCTACTGAAGCCCGCGTGCCTAGAGACCGTGCTTCGCAACAAGAGAAGCCACCGCAATGAAAAGCCCGCGCTCAGCAACGAAGACCCAACACAGCCAAAAATAAATAAATAAATATAACATTAAAAAAGAAATCATATTTAGCAGTGTATGCCCATCTAAAAGAAGACTCAATATCTTAAAATAGAATGCTCTTCTAATTAATCTTTACATTCAAAGCAATTTTGATCAAATTCTCAGCCGGTGTTTTGTGTTTATTTTTCAAAAATTCACAACCTGATCTCAAACTTCTTATAACAGAATAAAGAACCACAAATACCCAAGTCATTCTGAAGCATAAGTATTGGGAAGAAGAACTTGCCTTACAGAATATCAAAACTTCCTGCAAAACTCAAGTAATTCAGGCATGGGTACTGGCAGAGGAGTAGATCAATAACTTACTGTATGACTGGAACTGAAAGTGAGAATTCATATACATGTGATAGAAAAGTAACAATGTGGTGAGCAAGATACACACCAATTTCAGGACGCATAACTTCCTTCTTGAGACAGGAAATAGAAAAGCATTTCAATAAAACATGGAAATTTACATTTCTTTTTTTCCCAGTTTTATTGAGAAATAATTGGCATACATCCCTCTTTAAGGTGTACAGCATGATGGTTTGATTTACATACATTGTGAAATGATTACCACAGAAGGTTCAGCTAACATCCATCATCTCATAGAGATACAATAAAAAGGAAAGGAAGAAAAGGAAGAAAAATTTTCTCCTTTTGATGAGAACTCAGGATTTACGCTCTTAATAACTTTCCTATATATCATGCAGCAGTGTTAACTATCGGAGGAAGGTGGTAAAATGTACAAACTTCCAGTTATAAGCACTAGGGGTGTAATGTACAACAGGATGACTGTAATTAAGACTGCTGCAGAGTACATAGAAAAGATGGCAAGTCACATTTCTTTCATCTTGGGCAAATACAAAAAACAGTATTAAGGTTTGTTTATGTGAATGATGGTGAATGGATATTTGTTAAATCATCTTCTATACGATTGAAATATTTCATATTTAAACAAATGAAAAAATCATTTTTAGTGTAGTTGAGAAATGTAAACTGAAAGTCAGAAAACTGGAATTTTAGCTCCTTTTAGCCTTTAATCATCTCTATAACTTAACTTTCTAAGGATCAGTGTTCTCATTTATAAAATAAAGCCACTAGAATAGATGTGTGCCTTTTATTTATTTATTTTTTTAATATAAATTTATTTATTTATTTATTTATGGCTGCGTTGGGTCCCCGTTGCTGTGCGCGGGCTTTCTCTAGTTGCGTTGAGCGGGGGCCACTCTTTGTCGCGGTGCATGGTTCTCTCATTGCGGTGGCTTCTCTTGTTGCGGAGCACGGGCTCCAGGTGCGCGGGCTTCAGTAGTTGTGGCTCGCGGGCTCTAGAGCGCAGGCTCAGTAGTTATGGCGCACGGGCCCAGTTGCTCCACGGCATGTGGGATCCTCCCGGACCAGGGCTCGAACCCGTGTCCCCCGCATTGGCAGGCGCATTCTCAACCACTGCGCCACCAGGGAAGCCCCTAGATGTGTGCCTTTAATCACCAGATGGTAATGTCCCTGGCTGCTCTAACCCATGTAATTCCCAGGAATTTCAATGCGCTTTGAATTTCAGCTGCATTTACCAGCCAGCCTGTATTTGTCAAGTAGGTGATACAGTTCCTAACTCCTCTTGCTTAATCCTCCGAGGAGGCAATTATGATAATATCATCAATGAATGTATTAACTGGCTCTTAATGTTTATCATTTCCAAGTCCTTCCTCATCTAATTATGACAAATGCCTGTGAATTCAAATATCCCAGTGGGAAAACAGTAAATGTGTACTGGGTTCCATCCAAAAGAATGCAAAGTGAGACTGGCTGGGCTCCAATTTTCCTTTGAAAAGAAGGCCTTAGCCAGGTCTGTGAAGGCATACGGTCCCTGCTGGTCTCTCTCTCCGGTTCAGTCTTTCCACATTCCATACAGCAGGAGCAATCAAAGACATCACCTTACGTAATTCTCTATACTCTTAACCTTAGAGTGTCTGCTTTACATGCTGATCAGACAGGCCTGTTAGGAGGGGATTTAGTAGAAACAATACTCCTGCTTCAATCACTTTCTTAACGAGAGCAGTGATCCCTTGCTGCCCTCCAGGCAAGTCTCAAAGTTGTCCTTTAGCCTGGTCAGTTACAACTGGGGGCCGGGCAGAACTAGATAATAGGAAAAGGGTGAGGACGACACGACCATGCACTCATTATACCCACACCATTCATGCATTTGGAAAAAGGCAATGAGAATTCAGAATAATCTTTCCAGTTACATTTTCCGCTTTGTAACCCACTTCACACCTTTCTGGCCTCTCCAACACAGAACCTCCGTACTCTCCCTCCCCGTTCCATTACTGAGACTCTCGGAGCACCACCGCTGTCCCTCATGCCCAGCAAAGCCAAAGCATTTTGCATGTACCACTCCCTGGCTGCTTCACTCGGATGGTTACCTAAGACCTAAGATCCCCCACCAGGGGATCTTCCCAGCCAGGGAAGTCCTTCAAGTTTTTAAATGTAATGACTCTACTTAAAATTCCCTTTTTTGTGGGGGGCAGGGTAGATAGCAAGAAGAGGAATTTGATCTTCCAGGGAAGCAGTAGAACTTCAAGTCACTCAATTGTTCCGGCCTATCATAAGGCCCTGAGAATTCAAACTGAGAAGGTATTCACAAAGAAATCTCACACCTTGAAGGGGCCAGCACCCATTACACCGTATACCTGACCAAGCTGGCCTTAAGTTTCCCTCAGTTTGACTAAACTTTAGACAGACTTCTTCTTGATTCTTAGCCAGACCCTGACCTTCCTTTTCTTAGAACATTTGCTTTAGAAAACTTGTAAATTCTTCCTCTGTCCCTTTGAGATGTAAATGTTTTCAAAACTTCTTGCCAGTTTTACAATCTAAGAATGTCTTTTGGAAGAACCTGGGAGCCATGCCTTTGAAACGTCATCAAGTAAGACAAAGCCCCCATCTCCCAGCTTCTGTGGGCACCTTGTTCCAAGTTGTAAAACTACCTCTTGTCATGAAGATACAAGGGTTTTATTTTTCTTTGGGGTAAGGCCAATTAGCAAACACAGATGCCCTAAGATCTCAACACTCAAGCTCTTAAAGACTCTCCAGCCCTTTGTTTCAGCAGAGTTGAGCTCAGACTGAGTTCTGCCCTCTCTCCCCTATTGCAGTAACACTGAGTATCATCTTCCTTATGTGCTTAACTTTGTCCAGTGCAATTTTTTGCTTTGACCTACAAAAATAGAATTTACTTAAAAATATCTAAGTCGTCTTTCTCATTTTAAACAAGGATGGTGTTCACCATACTTAATATTATGTAGACATTCAAATATAGGCTTAGTGTTTTTTAATATGAAGTCCTTGTATGTGAGAGATGAGACTTTGTTTCAGTCCAACAACCAAAAAATTCATAGGGCTGTAGAAATGGTTACACATATCTGTGAATATACTAAAAACCACTGAATCATACGTTTTAAAGGGGTGAATTGTATGGTATGTGCATTATATCTCAATAAAGCTGTTATAAAAGTAGAGAATAGTAGGAAGCTTCTAGGGAGTACAGTGCCTGCCAACTAAAATGAAGTTTAAAAAAGACAAGATAAGAATTCTTCTCTGTTAATAAAGTTCATAGTTTGTGTTGCTGTTTCACACATTAAAGAATTCTTTGTCTTTTAGGTGTTTCAAATGCTTTAGAAACAGTGTTCAGAAAATTACACAACTCATAAAACAGTGATTGTTGTGAAATTTAAAGATAACTGAAATTGAATGAGTTGATTATACATGCTAAACAAATAAGCTTACAAACATTTGTTTAAAGTATGTTGTATTATTTATAACTATAAAAAAGTCATAACTTTAGCAGCTTTTCAAAAGGGTCCTTGAACTCCCAAGAACCACTGATCTACCTGAGCAAAAATCATGTTTCCTTTATTAATAATTGCTAGATATATTTAACTGTAAAACATATATTTTCTAAAAGTTAGCTAAGTGAATTTTGTTGACTCCATTCAGGAAAGCAGTATTAATGTACACTGTGAGTCTCATGGTAGAAATCAGCTTGTTATATAAACAAGCCTTTATATAATTAACTACTTTATAAAATAGGATTCTTCCATGTAAGATAAAGCTAAAATATAGCTTTTATTATATTTGCTAAAAGCATACTGGAAAAAACCAAAAGTTATGCAGAGTAACCCATGCAAATATGTCATATATAAAGTTATTCTCTTAAATTTTCACTTTGAGATAAAAGTTTTAATGATTGGTTATATATTAATTTCTTCACTACACCCTGCACAGAGCAAAAGACACTATTGGTGTGATTTTATTTTTTACTTTGAGCTTAATAGTATTCTAAAATATTTAAGCACTTTAAATCGTACTATACTTATGCTATAGAGTGAATCTGAAGGAAGTTTTATCCCTATCTGTATAACTGTGAAGACAGCTCTCCTGTGGTCTTTCTCATATACACATATGCACACACACACACATTCTAAATTAGAAATATCTTTATGTGAAAAGTTTTTGTAGACTAATTAGTCTGTTATATGATCATGATGAATAAGGTATGGCTAAATTATTCTTTTTTGTATATTTTATTATTTTTTAAATTTTTATTGGGGTATAGTTGATTTACAATGTTGTGTTAGTTTCAGGTGTAGTGCAAAGTGAATCTGTCATTCATATACATAGATACACTCTTTTTTAGATTCTTTTCCCATATAGGCCATTACAGAGTATTGAGTAGAGTTCCCTGTGCTATACAGTAGATCCTTATTAGTTATGTATTTTATATATAGTAGTGTGTATATGTCAATCCCAATCTTCCAATTTATCCTTCCCACCCTCCTTACCTCCCAGTAACCATAAGTTTATTTTCCACATCTGTAACTCTATTTCTGTTTTGTAGATAAGTTCATTTGTAGCCTTTTTTAGATTCCACATATAAGCGATATCATATGATATTTGTGTTTCCCAGTCTGACTTACTTCACTCAGTATGGCAATCTCTAGGTCCAGCCATGTTGCTGCAAATGGCATTATTTCGTCTTTTTTTTATGGCTGAGTAATGTTCCATTGTATATATATGTACCACATCTTCTTTATCCATTCCTCTGTTGATGGACTTTTAGGTTGCTTCCATGTCCTGGCTATTGTAAATAGTGTTGCAATGAACGTTGGGGTGCATGTATCTTTTGGAATTATGATTTTCTCCAGATATATGCCCGGGAGTGGGATTGCTGGGTCATATGGTAGCTCTATTTTCAGTTTTCTAAGGAATGTCCATACTGCTCTCCATAGCGGCTGTACCAATTTACATTCCCACCAACAGTGTAGGAGGGTTCCTTTTCCCCCACAACCTCTCCAGCATGTATTGTTTGTAGATTTTTTGATGATGGCCATTCTGACTGGTGTGAGGTGATACCTCACTGTAGTTTTGATTTGCCTTTCTCTAATAATTAGTGATGTTAAGCATCTTTTCATGTGCTTTTCAAACATCTGTATGTCTTCTTGGGAGAAATCTCTATTTAGATCTTCTGCCCATTTTTTGATTGGGTTGTTTGTTTTTTTGATATTTAGCTGCATGAGCTGTTTGTGTATTTTGGAGATTAAGGGATGGCTAAATTATTCTTCAGGAAAATTTTTATTTAAAATTTTTGAAAAATAATTATTAAAATAATGTTTTATTACAGAGTGCTGAAATATAAAGACTCTCAAGACAAAGCTACTCTTCCATAGAAAGGACATTCCTTTATTAAATATAAAATCTAAGACTTTTAAAAAATTTGTCTCTATAAGTGACTAAGCAATGTATAAAATCATACCAGATAATAGCAAAAAAGACATCCTTAATAATATAACTAAGAAGGTTCATCTGGTATAAGAGTTTGATTGGGAACACAATATTTCCTTAAATCAATTAAAAGTTATTTAATAACCTATTTAAATAAATAAAACCAAATTATTCTCTTTTTACCAATGTCGAGTTCTACTCTATGGGCCATGAGATTGACAAGATAGATGTGCTTGAAAAGTGTGACAACCAGCTTAGCAGATAATTACAACTAAAAAAGGGCATTTAATTCTATGTGGATGAAAATAACATTCCATCAGTGTAAAACCAGCTATTTTGTACAAATAGCAAAATAATGCTTGTGCGAATAAAAATATCAAGTATAACTTGATATTTTTTTTTTAAATTTTATTTATTTATTTATTTATGGCTGTGTTGGGTCTTCGTCTCCGTGCGAAGGCCCTCTCCAGCCGCAGCAAGCGGGGGCCACTCCTCATCGCGGCGCGCAGGCCTCTCTTGTTGCGGAGCACAGGCTCCAGACGCGCAGGCTCAGTAGTTGTGGCTCACGGGCCCAGCTGCTCCGCGGCACGCGGGATCTTCCCAGACCAGGGCTCGAACCCGTGTCCCCTGCACCGGCAGGCAGACTCTCAACCACTGCGCCACCAGGGAAGCCCTAACTTGATATTTTTAAATATCAATATAAAGCTATTATTTAAATTTCTAATAGTCAATTCAAAATAACCAGCTATTAAAAACTCTGTTCATTTAAATTTTCAACTGCTATAAAACATTTCAAAAGTGCATTTGATTGAGGTTAGACATTGTATTAGAGAAAAAACACTTTTTAAATTTGCTGATATTGTACCAGATAATTGAAGTTTTAAGAACAGTTGTAGGTAATTCTCCTTAAATAAATGGAGAGAGTCCAACTCCCTCATAAACATCGCAAATGCAGGTTTAATTGACTTCCAAAAGTTATTTTACCCTTTGTATTAAAATATGAAATTTGTACAATATTAAATATAAAAGTAAGCTTGTTCTTTATATAAAAAAGAAGAAAAAGAATTAAAGAATGCTAGGTTGGTTTGGATGCATAGATGTTTCTACTATTTGTCAATTTTTCATATAAAGCTATGAAAGTAATCTGTCAGACTGTGAGGACCATGTGGTCTCTGTCACAATACTCCAGTGTCCTGTTATAATGTGAAAACATCACAGACGATGTGTAAACAAATGGGCATAGCTGTGTTCCAATAAAACTTCATTTACAAAAATCAGTAGTAAGCTGGATTTGGCCCAGGGGCCATAGTTTGCCAACCTCTTTTCTAGACTAAAATCAGAACGTGCCATTTGAGTAACAGTTTATCCTGGTCATTTCAATGTGGTATGACATTTCTTCACCTAAACTCAAAGATGCCCGTTAATAACAGAGAGCTATAATGATTGATTTTATTTTATTTTATTTTAATAAATTTCTTTATTTTATTTATTTATTTTTGGCTGCATTGGGTCTTTGTTGCTGCACGCAGGCTTTCTCTAGTTGCAGCCAGTGAGGGCTACTCTTCATTGCGGTGCAGTGGCTTCTCTTGTTGTGGAGCATGGCCTCTAGGCACACAGGCTCAGTAGTTGTGGCGCACGGGCTTGGTTGCTCCGCAGCATGTGGGATCTTCCCAGACCTGGGCTTGAACCCGTGTCTCCTGCATTAGCAGGTGGATTCTTAATCACTGCGCCACCAGGGAAGCCCCAATGATTGATTTTAAATGTAAAACAAAGAAGAAATTTAGTATGTTCCTTAATATGGGTAATGAGTTCTCTATTCTTTTCAACTGGTTTTTCAACTGGTATTTACCTACTTTATATTAAGATATTTTATACCATATTTACCTTATTTAAATTACCCTGCTCAATATTGTAATCACTTATGTTCTTCTGTAGTAATATTAAATTATAGCAGAAGACATAAGTTTGGTTTTTGTTGTTCATCCTAAGAAAAGTATAATTTAATTTAGTTCATGTTGCTTTTCCTTCCAAGAAAATGAAAGTTAAAAATGTATCAATTATTTACAGAAGAGAATTTATTTAGGGTGCCTAAGGGCACTATAATAAGGATATTTAATTTATATTTTAACAGATTTAAAGAATGACCTAAAGATGTGAGAAGACCCATGATTTTACTAAATGAGCATAAATATTTTTAAAGCCATGCAGGCAATACTATAGAGCATATAATTTATATATGTCCAGAAATAGACCCTGAGAACAGAATTTGAGTTTATATGGGAAGTGAAGGAAACACCTACAGGGGTGTGGGAGAGCCAGCCGATAAAGTATCCCCCAGGGAGCCGGCTACCTCTGTGAGCAAACAGAGCTTAACCCCACTGGGATACTATCGAAGTCAACACTAATTGATTGAGGGCTGCTCTGGAGAATGTTAATTCCCCAGCACCTCTGGAGAATGTATGCACAGCAAGTCAGGCTCCTGATAAAACCCTCAGGCAGAGATGCAGGTGCTGGCAACAAGGAGTCAGGCCAGGACATGCCAAACTGGAGTGTATGAGGGGGTTTAGGTGGGGCATTGGCAATGTCTACTATAGTGCATCTAACTCATGAGCCTATACCAGCTTTTGATGCTTTAGAAAATTTTCAATGCTATTTTTCCTGCTCTTTTGGACAGAGTCAAGAGCAAGTTGGCTTAATGGAACTTTTAATTTTCTTATTTTTTTTTAAGTTCATGTAAATTTAATGATTGAAAAAGCTGATCACATAGCAGCAAAGAGATGTATTTTCCATTTGACTTGAAGTTGCTTCACCACTTGCAGCTCATCTCCAAAGCTTCATTATATCTTTGCTTAGTTGGAAAACCACTTTCTCGTTGGGAAGGATGCCCCAGGTCAACTAGGAAGCTATGCATTTAGGGCAGCAACGTGCTGAGGGGTCCTTCAGAGCAGTTCTGCAGAGAGCACGTCTTGTAAGGCTCTGAGAGCTGGCAGAGGTGATCTTCACCAGCACAGTCTCCAAGCTGGGCTCTGACCCTGAACCCACAGGCCCTGCTCCCTTAAGCTCATCAGTGTTTGTTTTTGTGAGTTATTTGGTAGAGCACAATTTGCTTTGGGTGTTGTTGCATCCAATTTATTTCTTTAATATATTTAACCTACAAGTACACCAGAGGGAAACGTAAATTAAAAGCTAACCAATTTCAACCATTAACTTACATGGATGGTGAAAGAGAACTTCTTCTTTGCTTCTGTAGACAACTTAGCACCCCTGTTTGACTATTGAAGGTGGAGCCCCATTATGTTTAACTTAGATAAGCTAGGTATAGATAGATAAGGGGTAAATATTCCTCTGAAATAAAGCAAAAGGAGATTTGGGAGTTGTGTTCTATTCATGCCTCTAGAAGGTGAGAAAGGAAGAGAGGGAGAGAAGAGAAAAATAAAGAGAGAGAAGGAAGGGTCTAAAGGGTTAGGGTAACTGGAACTTAACAGAAGGCTGGAACCTAATGAAGAATATATCCACTGAGAATCCTTACAGCGGAGACTGGCTGATGAATTTATAGGAATAGCGATATATGACAAACAATTTAAAATTGTTCTAATCTGCAATGTAATTATTCACTCTGACCCAAAATATTTTGTGTAGAAATCTGAGACAAACAAAAGATTTGGCTAGTGGAGTTTGGGACATGAAGAGAAAATAATCACAGTATTCTATAAGAGAGCAGCAGCACAGCAATCGACACTTAGGAAACCAGTGTTTAACTCCGGTGTGCATTCTCTCAGGAGTGGATACGAGACTAATCAACTTCCTCCCAATAAGAGATTCTGCTGAAGGAACATCCCACTTTGGGAAGGTTTTGCAGACTCCTAAGAAAATACCACTTAATAACAGAATGTTGAGTATTCTATAAAACAGCCTAGACTCTTTAAAAAAAGTAAAAATTGTTAACGTAAAGAAGGAGATCAGAAGGAATGACAGACTTCTCTTGATTACTGCTGCACAGCAGGGAAACAGCCTCCAAAAACGTTGCTTTGAGTCAATTAAGCAGGCAAAGGATTTTGTAAGGTTTGGGGGAATGGAGCTACTGTGATAGCAAGTGGCTGAGACGTTGAGATGTAAGACCCAGAGCAGACTTCCAAGCTCTCTGGCTTATTTTCAAAACAAGATATCTGGTTAACATGAGCAATAAAAAAAGATCCAAGTCGTTTCCCTGAGAAAGATATCAGTGGTTATTTCTTAGCAACTCAGCGTTAATTTAGGACCAAAAAGAATTTCCCAAAGTATCTAGGTAAAATTCTGTTCGATCAGAGGAATTCAAGATAATTCAGGAATATCCAGTCTTTCAATGGCACAAAAGACTAAATAAATCAGTAAATTTGTGTAAACTCTCCAACCTAGATTTAGAAACATAATAACGAATGCAATGTGCAAATCTTAATTGGATTCTTAAAGAAATAAAAGAAACCAACTAAAATAGGCATTTTGAGGACAAGTAGGGCAATTTAAATATGACCTCTATATTATATGATATCATTGAACTAACATCAATTTTCTTAGGTGTGATAACAGTATTATAGGATGCAAGAAAATGTTTTATTATTAAGAGGTTGTATTGGGGGGGCAGTAGCTGATGTATTATACTAAGAATATTCAGATTATGATTTGCTGAATGTGAAGACACAAGCAGGTGGCCCCCTCAGGATCTGAGCTCCCACTTTGGAGAAGTCAAGTTGAAAACCTTGGGGTCATTTTGAATGAAGGTGCAGAGGAAGAAAAGCCACAAGATTCCCTAGTTACAGATCCTAGAAATGGTTTTGGGGTGGGGAGCGGTGTGCGATGAGCCAGTGAAAGGGCAATGCTCTGACCGAGGTCATGAGTGAGCAGGAAATAGAGGGCAGGGTAGCAAGTACCTATCACTTTTAAGGTGGTTGGGGGAGAGGTCACTAACTCTAAGTGGTTATTTTAAAAGGTGCCTCTGGAGGAGCAAAGTGGGAACCTGGGGCAGGTATCCTAAACTCAGGTCCTTATTTAAATGTATAGACTTTGGGTGTGAGCAGAATTGTCGGAAGGTAAAATGCCTAAGCAGCAACTCCAGAGAGTCATTTTCTCATCACTGAGATGTGCATACAGAAATATTTAAAAGTAAATGTCATAATGGCTTTAATTTATTTTCAAAAATTTTACCGGAAAATATATACCTGTATAAACATAGAAAGATCAAGGAAATATGGCAAAATTATAACAATTGGTCATTCTAGGTAAGGGTATCCTGTGTTCATAGTACTGTACTTTTTTCTTTACTGTAGGTTTGAAAAATTTCAAAATAAAAATAAGCAGGGAAAAAAATGAGTTTTGAACTGATTCTTGATGACCTCCAACATCAAAGATCAGATGAAGTCTGATCCAACAGAGGATGAGAAATAGCTAGAGAGGTATAGTGGAAAGCAGAAGAGTGTTGTGCCATTGAAGCTAAGAGAGAAAAGTGTATCTAGAACAAGGGAGAAGTAAAAGTGTTCAAAGCTCCTAAGAGATCATATAAGATGTGGGCTAAGGAAGAGTCACTGGATTAAGTAACACAGTGGTCACTGCTCATAACATACAGCTCAAAATTGAATTTATAGTTTAAAAAGAAAGGAGTGAGGTATTCACTATGAATTAATTTAAAAATGGAAATAACACCATGATGGAATATGGAAAAGAGATAAAGATGACTCAGGATCAGGAAATCTGGTGTCTTTACAGAGGAGCACAGAATTGAAAATGCCCAAATAGGAAGAACTAAAAAATTTTGCTGAAATGCAGACTACTAGTTACATTCAAAGAAAAAATGGACAGTTGTTCTCATTCATGGTTAAAGTTGTGCTATGAATACAAAAGAAAGACAAAAGGGCAAAGAGGGCTATTGTCAAGATTTTCTTAAAGCAGGGGTATTGGATCTCAACTGAATAGACGGTGCTGTGTGCAAAGCAGGCATCTAAAGGATACAGGATGAAGTAGAGGTATCTATGGACTGGATGAATAGAAAGAATTAGTGATTCTCAGTTTCTTGAATTAGTGATTTTGGAGGTAGAACAGTTTTCAATGATGACAAAAAGGAAGACGTGCAAAGTAGATATGAAATTGTATGAATGAAGGAATTTCAGAATGTTGGTGTTTCTGTTACTGTGGCTAATGCAGTCACTCCCAAGGGTTACCTGAGGAAGGAGTCCACTTGGGAATGAATTATGTGAGGCATTGTATTTTGCAGAAATTCAGGAAAAATTCTTGAACAAATACAATTGGAAATTTGGGGAAAAAAGATATGGAAAAATATGAAATACAAATGATACTCTTGGATTGGTTAAGTATCACTTATCTCATCCTTGTGTATCTAAGTTTTGAAACAAATTATTATAATTCCAATCAAAGTTTTCCTTAGGTTGATTCCTAAATATGAACAAAATGTTTTGTTTCAAGGAAAGAGATAATTTTTATAAATTTCTTATCTATGAAGAGCAGGTTGGGAAAAGGCATGTATTTTCATGTTGAAAATACAGAGTATATTTCTGCATGTAAAAAATACCAAAAAAAGCACTTTAAATGTAAAAGCAAATGTATGAATTAAATCGATCTTTGGTTTTTTAGAAATGCAATTTATGTTAATTAAATCATTTATATTTTAACTTTCAAGTATAAATAATTAGCAAAATGAGAGTGCCAAGTCAAGGTAAAATTCAGCAATATTTAAATTTATGTATTTATGGTATTTCATCTTAAATTCTTTTAACCTTGGATTTAATTACACTCTGACTACATACAATCTAACTAGCAATATCCACAATGTTCTTAAATTTAATCTTTCCATCTTACTGATTAAATCTGCTCTTTCATCTACAGAAGCACAAAACAGATTTATTTTTGAAGCTCTAGAGCATTTGGTTGATTTAACATTGGAAAACCAATTAATGTAATCCATCATATCACCAGGCTAAAGAAGAAAAATCATATGACCATATCAATAGATGCAGAAAAAGCACTTGACAAAAATCAACATTTACTCATGACAGAAACACTCGGCAAACTACGAATAGAGGGGAACTTCCTCAACTTGATAAAGAACTTTTACAAAAACTCTGCAGCTCAAAAGAATGAGACGACAAGCCACAGACTGTGAAAAATATATTTGGAAAAGACATATCTGATAGAAGACTGTTAGCCAAAATATACCAAGATCCACACCCTGAGGGATAGAGAGGAAAGAGTCCACAATACAGGTTCCTCCTACTCCAGTGGTCTCAAAAGCCCTGCTCAGGCCTTCCTTTTATCTTCCTTTTCACAAGATGTCATCTTTTTCCTAGAGACTTTCATACTGGCTTCTTATTGTAGTTTATGTCTAAATGGAGGTCATATCACATTGGGTGATGTCTCTGTTTATAGAAGTTCTGTGTATTTAAAATAGAATGAAATAGAGACCGTTTTCTATTTATAAGAATTTCAAAGAAAACCGAAGACCATGGGTTTCTGTGTGCCATTTAACCAAAATTCTAATAAATGAAATAATATTCAAAGGCTTAATAAGCTGGAAGAATTAGCTGCTATAGAATGCCTAATTTTTTCAAGCCATAGAATTTAATTTCTCATTTTAAAAAAACGAGAATACTAATATACTCCTTGTAATGTTATCTTGTGAGAATTAACTGATATTATGAATGTAAATTAACTGAGATTCAGAGAAATTAAGCAATTTGCTTATATTTACCCTGTATAAATGACAGGTGAGGGGTCTTGTACTAATTAGTAGAACTTGTTAGATATATTTGGGATGAGTTTGGATGCCATGACTCTTAGAAACTGATCTTTTTATAGGTTCAATTGAATATGTCACTTTATTGTACTAGAATTTACTACAATCCCTTTACTACTTTCCTAATAGAACACACATACGCGCACGTACCAAGAAACCTCCCTTGCATTTATTTAATTTTTCCACCAGATGGCATGATTAGCCCACAGGTTGTCAAATAGTCTAGAAAAAGTTCTTGTAAAACTTTGACATCCTTTATTTGTGCGGAGTTAAATAAACATATGTTTGGCCGCATTTGTTCCCATTTATATTCATATGCCTTTTTACCGTTCTCAAATGAAGCAGTACTGAAAAACCAACATGTACGTTGTTTGACCACATTGCCACGGGTGAGGTAAGGAGCGGCCAGTTGCAGTTCAAGAGGGACACCGCACAGACAGGAACGTTTATGGTTTGGTTACTCCCAGCTGCCTGGGGAGAACAGGGCACAGCGCGCAGGGCCACTCAGGGAAACGGTGGGGTGGACTGCCAGGTAGAGGGAGGGAAGTGAGCTCTGGACAGGCGCCTTTACTGTAGTTTCCGTGGGGAAAAAAAAGGGGCAGGAAAGCAGGTTTAGGATGGGCTAATTTGAATAATTTCAGCAGGCTCTGGGGGGACAGGGGCTGTCCCTGGTTGTCTGGTACCCGGCCCTGGGGCAATGAGGGAGGTCCTTTGGGATGTGGACTTAATCTACTGCTCAAGAAGGAGAACTGATCTCAAAACTGGGTCAAGACCACACACACACACACACACACACACAACTACAGTATGTAAGTATTCTTTAAATTTTGTGGCAAGTCTCTTTATATTTCACACAGGTGAAAGTCCTCTCTATCCTGCTGACAATTGAAGCTTTTTTCATTCACCCCTACAGTAACGTTCATGAAGGAATTCTGGCAGCCACTGCGTAGGTTCCTCTGCCTAGCAGTACAGTGGGGGCGGGAGGAATAAGCCTGGGGGTTTCCCTTCCTTGGGGTGGCCTTTGTCCCCATTTTGTGTAGGTATTTACCTCTGTGTCTTTTTTTCTTCGTGTATAAAATTAAAAGGTTGAGCTAGGTAACAAAGATTTCTTCCTTCTCTAAGTCAGGATATTTGATGCACAGAGCTTTAAAGAAGAGTCAGAAAGAATGGTTGGGAAATTATACAAGTCCTGGTTAGTGAAAATCAATTAAATGATCATGTATTATATAATAGAAAGCAAAAGTTGTGGATCCAGATAATAAAATTATTTGCAAAAGGTGAGGGGTAAAATTCAAATGGAAAGGATACATTCAGGCAAAAGGTGGCACATATATTAAAATTTGAAAATTCAAAGCCCAGAAGCACTAGCCCAAGTCTGTCTCAATACCCCCAACCCTTCCTCATCACTCCCCAAATCAGAAAAGGCCCCTACCTCCAAGCAAAAGTAAATAACCACCTGGCAAGAGGACCCTTTCTGAAGGCTCTCCACTCTAGCCATCACTGTCATGGTAAAGAAGTGATGAGAGGGAGCATTCCAATTCACACCCACCTGTGGCTCAGGCCATGCAGGATCTCTCAGGGATTATGACCAAAGAAGCCCTTTCTTCAGCAGCTCGCAGGAATACCGTTCATGGATTTGCCTGAGGCATAGCAATCAGGCAGACTGGCCAATTCAATATGAGTTGTAAAGAAGGAATAGACACAATATTTTAGAGATAGTATTGTAGTGGGAGATGTACATTTAATCTAAAGTGTAGATTTCTACCTTACTTCTAGGATTTTCACACATTCACTTTTCAATTATGTCCCACAATTTGCAGTTAAATATAGAAATTTTAAAGTCATTTTAAACAGTTCATTGTTGTTGCAGATTTTAGTTCTGATTAGGATTTTTATTTTACCTTTTCTGTTTTGCTGTCTTATGATTTGAAATCTCATAGAATGTATTTTCCAGGCATGGTCAAGTCTACATTGATAATGCTTTCTTAATGAGTAGGGTAGATTTTCTAGACACAGACACACTATCCTACTCCAGCTGTAGTCACCCAAATGGCAAAGGAAATTGTATATATATATATATATATATATATATATATATATATAACTATATATAACGTTTTTGAAGGCAAGGATGTTTGTCTATTTTGTTCATTTCTTATGTTTGCTGCTGAGAATTGAGCATGGTACTATTAGATCTTCAATACATTTATTTTGTCGAATGCATTAGAAACAATTTCATTTGTCTAAAATTTGCTGTTTTGAAGGAAGGAAAAAAAATCAAGATTGAGTCAGAGGAAATTCTCAAGAGGAAAATGTATGCATGCAGCTTCAAATTATATACAAAAATAGTGTTCAGAGGATAAAAGCTATATAGTCTTTGGAAGCTGCAGTGTAAAAGAAGAATGATTCTCAGTCAACTCTAATAAAGAATAAAGATAACTGTGGGAATTCCGTGGCAGTCCAGTGTTCAGGACTTGGCACTTTCACTGTGGGGGCCTGGGTTCAATCCCGGGTCAGGGAACTAAAATCCCGCAAGCTGCGCAGCGCGGCCAAAAAAAAAAAAAAAAAAAAAAAAACCCAAACAAAACAAAAAACACCCTGGTTTTGTTTTAAAAAGAAATAAAGGTAACTGAACTGGTACAGAATTTGGTAAGGATAGTTTTGCTAAAAGAATTGAACATAAGTTCCTTTAGAAAATGCACTTGACCCTTTGGTTCCTTTTTGTTTCCCCATTGCCTGGACCAGTGCAGAGCATGTGGTACATGTATAGTAACAGATAAGTGACTCCAAGGAGATTAAGGATGGATGTTTGAGAGGCAAATAGATGGCCTTTCCTTTCTAAAGCTTATACTAAGGAGAGACAGAAAACACTCTTCTGAAAACAAATACTTGGGTTCATAGTTTGGAACTCTCTTGGCAAACTAGCAAGAGAATGAGGCCAGTAATGAAAGGGAGGTAAAAGGTTGATTAATGAACATATTTTTAAAATAATAAAAAGCCCATCAAGGGTATTGACCAATTGGGGATACCTAAGAAAGACTAGGATGGATTGATTGGATTTCTAATTTATGTCATAAATTCCTTGGGTTTTAAAAATCCCCTATGACAATATTTTATACTTCATTAAGTTTATATCTTCAGTGTTTGTTTTTCCCATTTCTTCTAAATTTGGGCATTTCTGTGCTAGTGGATCTTCCCCCAACACTGTGACAGCTTTTCTGTGAGGCCACGGCCAAATTATACATACATCTTTAAAAAGACAATCGTTCTGTAGTTGCAGAGTAATTACTTTTCTAACTTCCATAGTAAATTTTCTCTTAAAATACTATCTACAGTGTGAAATTGAGTAGACATCTGACGGAGCTCAACCCATTTATTTCTCCCCTCAAAAATCATTAAGTTTGAGTCACACTGAAAGCTGTACTGACATTAAAGAATGCATTCTATTGCTTTAAATTGCTTTTCTACCTACACATTATCCAGGGACAAAAAGCACCTCACAATCTTTCACATTTTGAGCTGTGTGTTTTAAATATACACACACACACACATACCATTTATAATTAATAGGTAATAGTAACACAAAGAAGAGAACAACCTAACTTATAGTTTTGGCTTCTTGGGTTACAATAAACAATTCTTGTGATCAGGGATGTAATTTGGTACTCTTTTCCAACAAAAGTGCTTGTTACATTATAATTTATTTTGCCTTTTATAAAATTTTCTTAATATGCAGAAAATGTTAGCTATCTGGTTAACTTTTTTTTTTAATTTAATTTAATTTACTTTTTTATACAGCAGGTTCTTTTTTTTTTAACATATTTATTGGAGTATAATTGCTTTACAATGGTGTGTTAGTTTCTGCTTTATAACAAAGTGAATCAGTTATACATATACATATGTTCCCATATCTCTTCCCTCTTGCATCTCCCTCCCTCCCGCCCTCCCTATCCCAGCCCTCTAGGTGGTCACAAAGCACCGAGCTGATCTCCCTGTGCTATGCGGCTGCTTCCCACTAGCTATCTATTTTACGTTTGGTAGTGTATATATGTCCATGCCACTCTCTCACTTTGTCCCAGCTTACCCTTCCCCCTCCCCGTATCCTCGTCCATTCTCTAGTAGGTCTGTATCTTTACTCCTGTCTTGCCCCTAGGTTCTTCTGACCATTTTCTTTCTTTTCTTTTCTTTTCTTTTTTTTTACATTCTATATATATGTGTTAGCATACGGTATTTGTTTTTCTCTTTCTGACTTACTTCACTCTGTATGACACTCTCTAGGTCCATCCACCTCACTACAAATAACTGTTTCATTCCTTTTTATGGCTGAGTAATATTCCACTGTATATATGTGCCACATCTTCTTTATCCATTCATCTGTTCATGGACACTTAGGTTGCTTCCATGTCCTGGCTATTGTAAATAGAGCTGCAATGAACATTTAGGTACATGACTCTTTTTGAATTATGGTTTTCTCAGGGTATATGCCCAGTAGTGGGACTGCTGGGTCGTATGGTAGTTCTATTTTTAGTTTTTTAAGGAACATCCATACTGTTCTCCATAGTGGCTGTATCAATTTACATTCCCACCAACAACAGTGCAAGAGGGTTCCCTGTTCTCCACACCCTCTCCAGCATTTATTGTTTGTAGATTTTTTGATGATGGCCATTCTGACCAGTGTGAGATGATATCTCACTGTAGTTTTGATTTGCATTTCTCTAATGATTAATGATGTTGAGCATTCTTTCATGTGTCTGTTGGCAATCTGTATATCTTCTTTGAAGAAATGTCTATTTAGGTCTTCTGCCCATTTTTGGATTGGGTTGTTTGTTTTTTTAATGTTGAGCTGCATGAGCTGCTTGTAGATTTTGGAGATTAATCCTTTGTCAGTTGCTTCATTTGCAAATATTTTCTCCCATTCTGAGGGTTGTCTTTTCGTCTTGTTTATGGTTTCCTTTGCTGTGCAAAAGCTTTTAAGTTTCATTAGGTCTCATTTGTTTATTTTTGTTTTTATTTCCATTTCTCTAGGAGGTGGGTCAAAAGGGATCTTGCTGTGATTTCTGTCATAGAGTGTTCTGCCTATGTTTTCCTCTAAGAGTTTTATAGTGTCCGGTCTTACATTTAGGTCTCTAATCCATTTTGAGTTTATTTTTGTGTATGGTGTTAGGGAGTGTTCTAATTTCATTCTTTTACGTGTAGCTGTCCAGTTTTCCCAGCACCACTTATTGAAGAGGCTGCCTTTTCTCCACTGTATATTCTTGCCTCCTTTATCAAAGATAAGGTGACCATATGTGCGTGGGTTTATCTCTGGGCTTTCTATCCTGTTCCATTGATCTATATTTCTGTTTCTGTGCCAGTATCATACCTTGATTACTGTAGCTTTGTAGTATAGTCTGAAGTCAGGGAGCCTGATTTCTCCAGCTCCGTTTTTCTTTCTCAAGATTGCTTTGGCTATTCGAGGTCTTTTGTGTTTCCATACAAATTGTGAAATTTTTTGTTCTAGTTCTGTGAAAAATGCCAGTGGTAGTTTGATAGGGATTGCATTGAATCTGTAGATTGCTTTGGGTAGTATACTCATTTTCAAAATGTTGATTCTTCCAATCCAAGAACATGGTATATCTCTCCATTTGTTTGTATCATCTTTAATTTCTTTCATCAGTGTCTTATAATTTTATGCATACAGGTCTTTTGTCTTCTTAGGTAGGTTTATTCTTAGATATTTTATTCTTTCTGTTGCAATGGTAAATGGGAGTGTTTTCTTAATTTCACTTTCAGATTTTTCATCATTAGTGTATAGGAATGCAAGAGATTTCTGTGCATTAATTTTGTATCCTGCTACTTTACCAAATTCATTGATTAGCCCTAGCAGTTTCCTGGTAGCATCTTTAGGATTCTCTATGTATAGTATCATGTCATCTACAAACAGTGACAGCTTTACTTCCTCTTTTCCAATTTGGATTCCTTTTATTTCTTTTTCTTCTCTGATTGCTGTGGCTAAAACTTCCAAAACTATGTTGAATAATAGTGGTGAGAGTGGGCAATCTTGTCTTGTTCCTGATCTTAGTGGAAATGGTTTCAGTTTTTCACCATTGAAGATGATGTTGGCTGTGGGTTTGTCAAATATGGCCGTTATTATGTTGAGGAAAGTTCCCTCTATGCCTACTTTCTGGAGGGTTTTTATCATAAAGTGGTGTTGAATTTTGTCGAAAGCTTTCTCTGCATCTATTGAGATGATCATATGGTTTTTCTCCTTCAATTTGTTAATATGGTGTATCACGTTGATTGACTTGTGTATATTGAAGAATCCTTGCATTCCTGGGATAAATCCTACTTGATCATAGTGTATGATCCTCTTAATGTGCTGTTGGATTCTGTTTGCTAGTATTTTGTTGAGGATTTTTGCACCTATGCTCATCAGTGATATTGGCCTATAGTTTTCTTTCTTTGTGACATCTTTGGCTGGTTTTGGTGTCAGAGTGATGGTGGCCTCATAGAATGAGTTCGGGAGTTTTCCTCTTTCTGCTATATTTTGGAAGAGTTTGTGAAGGATAGGTGTTAGCTCTTCTCTACATGTTTGATAGAATTCGTCTGTGAAGCCAGCTGGTCCTGGGCTTTTGTTTGTTGGAAGATTTTTAATCACAGTTTCAATTTCACTGCTTGTGATTGGTCTGTTCATATTTTCTATTTCTTCCTGGTTCAGTCTCGGAAGGTTGTGCATTTCTAAGAATTTGTCCATTTTTTCCAGGTTGTCTATTTTATTGGCATACAATTGCTTGTAGTAATCTCTCATGATCCTTTGTATTTCTGCAGTGTCAGATGTTACTTCTCCTTTTTCATTTCTAATTCTATTGATTTGAGTCTTCTCCCTTTTTTTCTTGATAAGTCTGGCTAATGGTTTATCAATTTTGTTTATCTTCTGAAAGAACCAGCTTTTAGTTTTATTGATCTTTGCTATAGTTTCCTTTATTTCTTTTTCATTTATTTCTGATCTGATCTTTATGATTTCTTTCCTTCTGCTAACTTTGGGGTTTTTTTGTTCTTCTTTCTCTAATTGCTTTAGGTGTAAGGTTAGGTTGTTTATTTGAGATGTTTCTTGTTACTTAAGGTAGGCTTGTATAGCTATAAACTTCCCTCTTATAACTACTTTTGCTACATCCCATAGGTTTTGGGTTGTTGTGTTTTCATTGTCATTTGTTTCTAGGTATTTTTTGGTTTCCTCTTTGATTTCTTCAGTGATCTCTTGGTTATTAAGTAGTGTGTTGTTTAGCCTCCCTGTGTTTGTATTTCTTACAGATTTTTTCCTGTTATTGATACCTAGTCTCATAGCATTGTGGTCAGAAAAGATACTTGATACGATTTCAATTTTCTTAAATTTAACAAGGCTTGATTTGTGCCCCAAGATATGATCTATCCTGGAGAATCTTCCATGAGCACTTGAGAAGAATGTGTATACTGTTGTTTTTGGATGGAATGTCCTATAAATATCAATTAAATCCATCTTGTTTAATGTATCATTTAAAGCTTGTGTTTCCTTATTTATTTTCATTTTGGATGATCTTTCCATTGGTGACAGTGGGGTGTTAAAGTCCCCTACTATGATTGTGTTACTGTCGATTTCCCCTTTTATGGCTGTTAGTATTTGCCTTATGTATTGAGGTGCTCCTATGTTGGGTGCATAAACATTTACCATTGTTATATCTTCTTCTTGGATTGATCCCTTGATCATTATGTAGTGTCCTTCTTTGTCTTTGTTTTAAAGTCTATTTTGTCTGATATGAGAATTGCTACTCCAGCTTTCTTTTGATTTCCATTTGTATGGAATATCTTTTTCCATCCCCCCACTTTCAGTCTGTATGTGTCCCTAGGTCTGAAGTGGGTCTCTTGTAGACAGCATATATACGGATCTTGTTTTTGTATCCATTCAGTCAGTCTATGTCTTTTGGTAGGATCATTTTATCCATTTACATTTAAGGTAATTATCGATATGTATGTTCCTATTACCATTTTCTTAATTGTTTTGGGTTTATTATTGTAGGTCTTTTCCTTCTCTTGTGTTTCCTGCCTAGATAAGTTCCTTTTGCATTTGTTGTAAAGCTGGTTTTGTGGTGATAAATTCTCTTAGCTTTTGCTTGTCTGTAAAGGTTTTAATTTCTCTGTGAAATCTGAATGAGTTCCTTGCTGGGTAGAGTAATCTTGGTTGTAGGTTTTTCTCCTTCATCACTTTAAATATGTACTGCCACTCCTTTCTGGAATGCAGAGTTTCTGCTGAAAGATCAGCTGTTAACCTTATGGGGATTCCCTTTTGTGTTATTTGTTGTTTTCCCCTTGCTGATTTTAATATTTGTTCTTTGTATTTAATCTTTGATAGTTCGATTAATATGTGTCTTGGCGTGTTTCTCCTTGGATTTATCCTGTATGGGACTCTCTGTGCTTCCTGGACTTGATTAACTATTTCCTTTCCCATATTAGGGAAGTTTTCAACTATAGTCTCTTCAAATATTTTCTCAGTCCCTTTCTTTTTCTCTTCTTCTTCTGGGACCCCTATAATTCGAATGTTGGTGTGTTTAATGTTGTCCCAGAGGTCTCTGAGACTGTCTTCAATTCTTTTCATTCTTTTTTCTTTATTCTGCTCTGCAGTAGTTATTTCCACTATTTTATCTTCCAGGTCACTTGTCCGTTCTTCTGCCTCAGTTATTCTGCTATTGATTCCTTCTAGAGAATTTTCAATTTCATTTATTGTGTTGTTCATCACAGTTTGTTTGCTCTTTAGTTCTTCTAGGTCTTTGTGAAACGTTTCTTGTATTTTCTCCATTCTATTTCCAAGATTTGGGGTCATCTTTACTATCATTATTCTGAATTCTTTTTCAGGTAGACTGCCTATTTCCTCTTCATTTGTTAGGTCTGGTGGGTTTTTGCCTTGCTCCTTCATCTGCTGTGTGTTTCTCTGTCTTCTCATTTTGCTTAACGTGTTTGGGGTATCCTGTTCGCAGGCTGCAAGTTCGTAGTTCTTGTTGTTTTTGGTGTCTGTCCACAGTGGCTAAGGTTGGTTCAATGTGTTCTGTAGGCTTCCTGGTGGAGGGGACTAGTGCCTGTGTTCTGGTGGATGAGGCTGGATCTTGTCTTTCTGGTGGGCAGGTCCATGTCTGGTGGTGTGTTTTGGGCTGTCCATGGCCTTATTATGATTTTAGGCAGCCTCTGTGCTAATGGATGGGGTTTTGTTCCTGTCTTGCTAGTTGTTTGGCATAAGGTGTCCAGCACTGTAGCTTGCTGGTCCTTGAGTGGAGCTGGTTCTTGGCATTGAGATGGCGATCTCTGGGAGGTTTTCGCCATTTGATATTACATGGAGCTGGGAGGTCTCTTGTGGACCAGTGTCCTGAACTTGGCTCTCCCACCTCAGAGGCACAGCCCTGACGCCTGGCTGGAGCACCAAGAGCCTGTCCTCCACATGGCTCAGAATAAAAGGGAGGAAAAAAAGAAAGAAAGAAAGAAGAAGATATAATAAAGTAAAATAAAATAAAACAAAGTTATTAAAATAAGAAATAAAAAATAATTATTAAGAAAAAAAATTTTAAGTAAAACAAAAAAACAAAACGACAGAACCCTAGGACAAATGGTAAAAGCAAAGCTATACAGACAAAATCACACACAGAAGCATACACATACACACTCACAAAAAGAGAAAAAGGGAAAAAACTATATATATTGTTGCTCCCAAAGTCCACCTCCTCAATTTGGGATGATTCGTTGTCTATTCAGGTATTCCACAGATGCAGGCACATCAAGTTGATTGTGGAGATTTAATCCGCTGCTCCTGAGGCTGCTGGGAGAGATTTCTATTTCTCTTCTTTGTTGGCACAGCTCCCGGGGTACAGCTTTGTATTTGGCCCCGCCTCTGCATGTAGGTCGCCTGAGGGCGTCTGTTCTTCGCTCAGACAGGACAGGGTTAAAGAAGCAGCTGATTCGGGGGCTCTGGCTCACTCAGGCCTGGGGGAGGGAGGGGTACGGATGCAGGGCGAGCCTTTGGCGGCAGAGGCCAGAGTGACGTTTCACCAGCCTGAGGCGCGTCATGCGTTCTCCCGGGGAAGTTGTCCCTGGATCACGGGACCCTGGCAGTGGCGGGCTGCACAGGCTCCCGGGAGGGGTGGTGTGGATAGTGACCTGTGCTTGCACACAGGCTTCTTGGTGGCGGCAGCAGCAGCCTTAGCATTTCATGCCCATCTCCGGTGTCCAGGCTGATAGCCGCAGTTTGCACCCATCTCTGGAACTCGTATAGGTACTCTGTATCCCCTCTCCTCGCACACCCGGAAACAATGGTCTCTTGCCTCTTCCGCAGGTCCAGACTTTTTCTTGGACTCCCTCCCAGCTAGCCGTGGCGCACTAGCCCCCTTCAGGCTCTGTTCACGCAGCCAACCCCAGTCCTCTCCCTGCGATCCGACCGAAGCCCGAGCCTCAGCTCCCAGCCCCCACCAGCCCTGGCGGGTGAGCAGACAAGCCTCTCGGGCTGGTGAGTGCTGCTCGGCACCGAGCCTCTGTGCGGGAATCTCTCCGCTTTGCCCTCCGCACCCCTGTGGCTGCGCTCTCCTCTGTGGCTCCGAAGCTTCCCCCCCTCTGCCACCCACAGTCTCCGCCTGCAAAGGGGCTTCCTAGTGTGTGGAAACCTTTCCTCCTTCACAGCTCCCTCCTGGTGGTGCAGGTTCCGTCCCTATTCTTTTGTCTCTGTTTTTCCTTTTTTCTTTTGCTCTACCCAGGTACGTGGGGAATTTCTTGCCTTTGGGAGGTCTGAGGTCTTCTGCCAGCGTTCAGTGGGTGTTCTGTAGGAGTCGTTCCACATGTAGATGTATTTCTGATGTATTTGTGGGGAGGAAGGTGATCTCCACGTCTTACTCTTCTGCCATCTTGAAGCTCTCCCTCTATACAGCAGGTTCTTACTAGTTATCCATTTTATACATATTAGTGTATATATGTCAATCTCTGGTTGACTTTTAATTAGTATATTCCAAGAAGGGAATATAATCCAACTAGGGACATAAGGGTATTGATTTTCTGCTTTCTATGCCACAGCGTCAAGTATAACATGGATGCTGTTTGTATTAATGTATATTCCTAGCAATAGCTTTGAAATCTGTCACTCTTATTGATTCCTATTTTAAAATAACCAATGCCCATTGATTTAGGCAGAAAAATTATTGGGATGGATTTAGCACTTGCTTGCTATGACTTATATAGTCAATACCTGACCTATTGAACAGACATTCATACTATTGCACTTTAGGCATACCCACCAAAGTACAAAGTATGCAAAAAGATACAGCAGATGCATATATTAGAAGTGGCTTGCAGACCACCTGTCCTTGTGGGTTATTTTCTGGTGGATTTCCAGAGGGGGGTGGAGGGAAATTGTGCACAGTGGTGTGGGTGTCTTGCAGACTATGTGTAGCAGAAGCTGTGGTATCTGAAATATTATCATGGAAATGTCTGGAATTTATAAGAAAATTCCCAAGATACTAAGAGCACTGGATATAAAGGAATTTCTGTATTCCCATGGACAACCATAGAGCTAATGACAATAAAGGTAGGATATGGCTAAATCTGAAAATTCAGCAGACATGAATCTAAACACTTATGGTGTGATATAGTCTATTTCCTGTTTCTCAACAAATATTAGATTTTATCAATTATTCTGAAATTACCCCATGTTCAGATGAATTCAGATCCAGAAAGCAGAGATACCATACCTTAAGAACTTTCAGAAACTACTCACTTGAGTTATCCCTGTTCTAGGATATATTTATTTAATACTGACCTGACTTCAGACTTTTAGATTTAGCCTTTTGTCTTGTATCTCACTATTGCAATGTATTCTATGGCCTTGTAACTAACTAATATTCTTGGCTTGTCCCTATTTTCTGTTGTGAACCCTGACGATTTTACACAGCTTCTCCTTGTTACAACCTGTCTGATGCCCACATGAACCTGATTTTACAACTTCCCATGATTTTGCACAGGGAAGAGAAGAAAACATACTTTCCATCTTCAAATAAAGCACCTAAAGGTGATTCCAAGGCAATGAGCAAATTTCAAATACCATACCTTCATTTCCAGAGCTCCTATGATTTTTCTTGTTTCTTGAGAGAAGTGTAATTGGGGAGAAAAATTAATCTTTAGCTTGTCACCCTGTCTCCTAAGATTCATGTCACTCATCTGTATAAAGGTGATCTTGATTTAAATTCTCTAAGTTATACAAATCTATAAAATCTCTATTTAACTATATTAGTAGTTCAATCAAATTTCACTGTGAAGTGGGTTTTCAGGCCTATGGTTGTAGGAGGTTTGGTGTCTGTGAAGCACTTAGGTAAATGGCTGATAAATATTTGAGTTTGACTTGAATCTTAATGCATCATATTCTCAAATATTTAAGAATATTGCATTTGGTTGTTCTTGGATGAATTTCACTCTGTACATCCCAAAAGTGATCTATCCCTGGTTTTACCCTTTTAACTTTTAAAAATGATTCTTTCTTTAAAAAAATCACAAAAATGTGGGGGATTAATCAAACACCAGTCTTTGGAGTTGAACAACCTTGCTTTAATACCTGATTCCACCACTTAGTGACTCTGAACTTGGGCAAGTCACTCAATTTTTCTAAGGATATTTCCCCAGTATCTTCAGGGGGTGCACATTAAAACCACAATGAGATACCACTTCACATCTGTTAGGATAGCTATTATTTAATAAACAAAATAATGACATGTTGGAGAGGATGTGGAGAGAAGGGAATCCCGGGACACAAATGATGGAAATGTAAATTGGTACATCCATTATGAAAAACAGTGTGAAGTTTCCTCAGAAAGTTAAAAGTCTAACTACCAAATGATCCAGCAATCCCACTTCTGGGTATTTATGCAAAGGACTGAAATCAGCATCTCCAAGAGACACCTGCACTCCCATGTTCATTGCATTATTATTCACAATAGCCAAGATAGGAATACAACCTAAATATATATCGGCAGACTAATGAATAAAGAAAATGTGGTATACACATTCAATAGAATATTATTCACTTTTTTTTTTTTTACACTTTAAAATGGCAAATCTTATATATATTTTTCTCACACACACACACACACACACACACACACACACACACACACACACACAAAATGTTACAGGCCAATATTCCTGATCAACATAGATGCAAAAATCCTCAACAACCTCAACAAAATACTAGCAAGCCAAATTCAACAGTACATAAAAAGGATCATACACCACGATCAGGTGGGATTCACTCCAGAGAGGCAAGGATGGCCCAGTATCTGCAAACCAACCAATGTGATTAACAAAATGAAGGCTAAACATCATGCGATCATCTAAGTAGATGCAGAAAGAGCACTTGGCAAGATTCAACATCCAATCGTGGTTAAAAAAAACTTTCAAAAAAAAAAAAAAAACTCTCAACGAAGTGGCCATAGAGGAAATGTACCTCCACAAAACAAAGGCCATAAAAAAATGTGCTCAGGTTGTGTTCATGATGGTAGTGGTGGTGGTGAGATGCAGATTAAAATCACAATGTGACACCATTACCTGGAATGCCTAAAATGTAAAAAGACCGACAATACTAAGCACTAGCAAGGATATGAAGCAACTGGAACACTGATATCCTGCTGGTAAGAGTATAAAATGATACCAACACTTTGGAAAATTGCTTGACATTATCTACCTAGCCGAACATATGCATACCCTATAACCCAGCAATTCCACTCTTACGTACCTATATCCTACAGAAATATTTTCATATGGGTACCACATGACATACACAAGAACATACATAGCAACATTATTATTTAAGGCCCCCAAACTGAAACCAACTTTCAACAGGAGAATGGATTCAATAAATTATGAATAGTCATGCAATGGGGTACTTTCAGGCAATACAAATAAATGAACTACTGCTAAATCAATGAACTTGGATAACTCGAAACATTGATCAGGAAAAAAACAGGCTTTTAAGAATGCATCTTTTATGGTATTTACATCAGGTTTAAATATAGGCAAAATTGATAAGTAGTGATAGGAATCAGAGATTACCTTTGAGGAGTGAAGGTAATGACTGAGAGGGGACATGAGGGAAGACTCTAGGGTGCTGGTAAAGTTCTATTTCCTTACCTGGGTAGTGGTTACATAGGTGTGTTGACTTTTGAAGTTTTATCGAACTGTAACTTTCTGACTTATGTACTTTTTCTGTAGATACGTTATGCCTCAATTTAAAGTTTATTACAAAAAATAATGTAGTGAGAAGTCTACATTCCACATTTATTTAATGGCATTATGCTTCATTATTTCATCCTGCATCCTTCCTACCCTTCCCCTACTTCCTACTCTGTGATAAAATTGAGGGCCCTGAATGCAAATCCTTGTCCGCTCTTACTCTAGTTGTTTTCATGTTTAAGAAGAAGCTTTCAAGTTTAAGCTTGACCTCTTTTTTTTTTTGCAACAAAAATAAGCTCATCTTTAATTTAGTATCCCAAAGACTCATTAATGCTCTTGGTTTATCTTTCAAGTTATTTAGTTTTGAGAAGAAAAATATGCTTTTCACCCTTAGTAGCAGACTGTGCTCCATTTCACTTATAATTCAAATTTAGATTTTCAATTCTTCCTTTCATTTAAATAATCTTTGAAACGATTCTTCCATGACTCTCATCCAAGAATATGAGAGATATGGGAGAGGCATGAGAAAGTCTTTTTTTTTTTTTTTTTTTTTACACATTCAATAGAATATTATTCAGTCTTAAAAAAAGAAAATCCTTCCATTTGCTATACATGGATGAACCTGGAGGATATTATGCTAAATAAAGTAAGCCAGACATAGAAAGACAAATACCTTATTATCTCAAAGTCATAGAAACAGGGAATAGAATGGTGATTTCCAGGGGCTGGGGGTAGGGGGCAGTAGGAAGATGATGGTCAAGGGCACAAAGTTTCAGTTATGTAAGATACATTCTGACATCCACTATACAGCTTAGTGTCGATATTGTACTTAAAATTTGTTAAGAGGGTAGATTTTATGTTGAGTATTCTTACCACAAAAATAATTAAAAAGTTATAAATCAAGCTTACAAACCCTTAAGTAAAACATATTTGTCGATTGAATATTTATTGATTCAAGTCATTTCTTGCAGTCTGCATGACTTTTAAAATATTTTAATATTTGTTAATAAAAACAAAATAAAAAATAACTGGATGCCAGAAAAGGGAAATTTCCACTGTGCATAGTAGCTTTTTTGACAATTTCATGTACCCAGATGTCACTGAAGACCAACAGCTATTATAAGACATTGTGAAATATTAGACAAAAACATTGCCCACCTTTTGGCCGGCATCTATGTCCCTCGGAGCTCTTTGGTTGTGAGTTTTGAAGTCCTTATTAACATTTCCCTGTAAGTGCCAGAGTGAGAGATTAAGTAAGATGTATAGAAGAGCAAAGTGGTTTTTAATCCAACAATTGGCCCCAAGAGATTGTATTTAAACCTACTTAGAAACAATGAATTTTTTAGCCTCTTTAGAAAAAATACTTCATGGTTTGCTTAGTCATTTATTAAGGCAATTCTGTTTGTGATATATAGCAGACTTTACGTTGCATAAACACACACTTATACACATATGCATACATGCACACACGTATTTCTATTGTATGATCAGATTAGGTAAGTTGTTAATTAGATGGATAGAGAAAATATCCAAGTCCCAGGTTTTATCCAAGGATAGATGTATCATTATTATTGGGCTGCTGACTTCTGCACTCTCTCAGTTGTCCATCTCTCTAGACACAGAGAGTCCCCAGTTCCAGCAAGCTAGTTCTCTGCTGAACTCAATATGTGATAATCACCCTGTGTAGACTCATCTTCTCCCATCTGGGTCTCAATGAAATCTGATAATTGTGTTGCTGTTTTTGGGGAGAGAAAGCCATTTCACAGCACCATGTGAAAGGGAGCAGTGCATTAACACTTTTGGAGGCCGGTCACTTGGCAGCATTTTTCTCTTGGGCTATGAGGCAAGTATCCTGAGTACCAGTGTGCTTATTATGGGTTTGCCGATTGCATGACATTCCTAGACACAACGTTTCATAGAAGATGTCAAGTCAGATGTCTTTCTGTGCTTTAGCAGCTCTATCTTTTTTCAAGGCCATTCACATGATGAGAAGTTATTTAAAAGTCACATTTTTAAAAGGAAAAAAATCCAAATGCATTGTAAATAGCATTTATTTTCCTGCAGGAGAATAATCACTCAGAAAGGGTAATTATCTAAAACACTGAAAAATTCAGCCATCATTGAACAGGTTTCAATCTTTTGATATTAAATAGAGGGACAGGATCTAAGTGGCATTAGAAAGAATGAAAAATTTCATAGTTGGCATAACAGTTTTTGTTGTATCAATATTTTAAATTCTCCAAAAGATTACAAAAATCAAAATAACAAATTATGACAAATTAAGCTTGAAAATTGTGAAAAGAATTATTCCATATCCACAATAATGAGGATTAAAATGAAGGTCATTTTACATATTATTTTTACACAACATTCTTTGTTCTCTGGGTTTTATACATCATTGAAATCAGAATAAAAAGTCAAGAACATTTCTGGTCATTGCCAAAAGTTGCAATGAGCTAGGATTTCCAGTTCTCTTGCTGCTTTTATTTTAAGCAAGTAAAAAGAATCTGTGCTATTTCTTAAATTCTAAAAGTTGCTCTCAACCACATCTGCTCTACAGTGTTTACAACAGAAAGTCTAGTTTCTTTATCAAATATGCAAATGATTATTTTAATTTAATGTGGTGTTTCCAATTCAGTTAAGAGTTTCCCACAAGGGTGAACTGTTTTACGAATCAATTCTGATGCTTGCGCGTTTCTTATTATTTTTGGTCTCACCATGTCCTTTAAAACCTGAAGTGCGGTCATCCTACAGCAAATGTATGGTGCACATACTATTTGGGTCACAGTAGTCTTACCGTTTTTTGTATCACAAAAAATGCTTGGAGATTCTGATGATATCTATGTGGATCTATGGATCATTCCCCTTGATAACAATAAATGACAAGAGTATTATATGTAATTTCAGTGGATCTGTGTCCTTCTAACTGAATTCATGGACTGCAATTAAGGAACCTCAGTTTATTTTTTCCCCGTGGGTAGTGAATGGGACTTTAGAATATGCAAATAGGAAAAGACAAGTGAGTTGTGAACTGTGAAGCATGATGATGGCCTCACCTGCCTGCACCTCAGTCTCCTCTTTGGCAAAATGAGGTGATTGAATGAGATGATCTTGGACTCCATTCCACCTCTGACATTCTATCATTATGTGTAACAATTAGAATGATGGTGATAATAATTTCTCTAGAACAGCTGTCTTCAAACTGTGCTCTTCAAGCCATAGGGATATTAGAAGGTGCTTAAGAGGTGTCACGAGGTCGTTAATCAGTGAACTGGATTTAAGACTGCTCAGATCCTAAGCAGAACAGTTTCTCTTGAATTTGTTTAACAAATTATGCATTTGTGGATGAGTTCACTTAAAGAATACAGAGAGAGAATATATATGTATGTATGTATGTGTGTGTCTACATATGCTGTCCAATATGGTAGCCATTAGCCACATGAGGTTATTGAGCTCTTGAAATGTGGCCAGTGAGACTGAAGAACTGAATTTTTTTCTTTTACTTAATTTTAATTTAAACAGCCACCTATGGCTAGTTTCTAAGATGTCGGACAGGACAACTATAGAATTTTTTGAGCTAAATAAACTGGCCTCAGTTTCATATTATTAGCAATCCTTTTTCTTTTAAGTTTTAGGCCCCAATTTACTATGCATTTATGCTTATATTATTTATTTATTAAGATATAATTGACATATAAATTAGTTTCTGGTGTACAACATAATGAGGAGATATTTGTATATATAGCAAAATGATCACCACAATACAAAATACTAAATAAGTCATGGGGATATAATGCACAGCATGATGACTATGATTAATAATACTGTATTGCACGTTTGAAAGTTGCTAAGATAGTAGATCTTACAAGTTCTCATCAATATTAGCAATCTTTAAACCTCAGCTGATGACTAATTAAGAGTTATTTTAGATACAATTCAAGCATCAAATGAGTAATTGTACTGGGTGACTGAATTCTGTTTCATAGTTAAAATCCTGAAATTCTTTTGCTAAGATTATAAAATGGGCACAGAATTTAAATCAGACAAATCTGGTTTGAATTCCAGCTTTCTAGCTTAGTAGCTGAGTGGCATATCTACAGGTGAGTCACTAACATCTGTAACCCTCAGCTTCTTTGGTCAAACAAGGCCAGTAATTCCAATCTCATAGGACTGCTGTGAGGATTAAAGAAAATAATATGTATGAAGTCCCTAATGCAGTGCCTGGCTCATGAAATTTATTTTCTACAAATGTTATATCACCTCTCTATGTAGTTATATAACATGTAACTGAGTCATGTTTAATTCACCTTTTCACCTCTTTAGTATTGAGGATGGAAAAATAAAAAATGATAAAAACTTGTTAAATTAGTTTTACTTCTCTATGACTTTTAATTTGATCACGAACTATCCAGGTATATCCTAAGATTGGGGGAACCAGGAGATGATAGAGAATAAAGATTTACAGTTACAGCTTAATATAAAGAGTACAGATTTGACTCTTGCAAATACATCCACTGCCACTAGCAATAATGCTACTGTCAACTCCAGAATGTGTTTGTCATTGAGTCTTTGAAGACTTGTGCATGTGCTGATGTGGATACAAAAGTCCTTCCTCCATCTGGGTTCCTCTCCAGCGGGACGATATCAGCTTTAGTGGAGGCAAACTGATTTTCAGGAAGAGTTCAGGTAAACAGCATTGCGGTAGCCACTGCCCAGAATCAACCGTAAGAGGATAGTCTTTTTAAATCAGAAAGATATTTCTTGAGCAAAATTCTGAGTAAGGAACACTGAAAGGAGACTCTGTTTTCTGTTACCTAATAAATTTAGTGCTCTAAGTATGCCGATACCCAACATGAGAATTGAACACAAATTTCCAGCTTATGTATATTTTCCACTTATTCTTGACACTAAATTCCAGTTCACAGATTTACACCCTAAATGTGCTTAAAAGAAAACAGTTCAGAAATTTTAGTCTAAGTGATATATTCCTGTGTTCCCTGAAAAACCTGAATTTCCTTGTAGTTGAAAATCAGAAGTATAAAATATAATTTTGTTTTATAGTATGTAGTTATATACTGCTTTCCTTGGAAAGGACTGTTAGTTCTATATTTCTTTGGATAACTCCAAAACCTAAGTGCTAACTCCTCGCATGGACTCTCTTTGAAACCATTTGGCATAAAACAGATTTGTTCAATGAATCTCATAGACTCACAAGACATTTGACTAGGTCAACAAAAAAATAATATTTTTATGCTGGAGAAACGGTGCTTTTCAGCACTGGGTCTAGACTTATTTTACCAGTAAAGATGTATTAGTAGTTAGTGGCTATTTACAGAAGCAGACCTTCATTGACATTTGCGAAGGTGTGTCTAAGCAGACAGTTCCAATTGACTTCAAAATGCAATGTGGCCCCATGGTGAATTGCTGAATGATAAATCTCACCTCCTCCACCAAGGTGACTTTTATGTAAACATCCTGGACTTCTTCTGAGGAGGCCTGACCTGCAGGGAACCTGCCTGTCTAATTCCGACGCTTTGCAAAATTACATAATGCAAAGCCCCTTGCTTATTCTAAAAACAGTGAGTATAATTAGTCTTGAAAATCAATGTTTCCACTCATCAGGATGACAAAATAACTTGTTAAGAAGCGTGCTTAATTTACATATCCAAGAGTCCACAAAAGCTTCAGCTACCATTTATTTGATTATATCCTTTTAGGAGAAAAAAAAATACAGTTCATTGGCCGGCTGCCACTCTCTAAAATATAGGAGGTAATTAGAACCATACTGTTGTCATGTTTTCATAGCAAAATACAATCTGCTTTCAGAGAGAATATGCCATTATCTTATCTGGAGCTCCTTTACTCATAATTATTAAGATATTTATGCTTATGGGTGAAATTAATAAAATATGAATAAATTGAAAATGGACTTCATATATAATATCTTGTGAATAACTCAACAAAAATTTTGGAAATTAAAAATATTATGTATACAGGGACTTCCCTGGCGGTCCAGTGGTTAAGACTTCACCTTCCAATGCAGAGGGTGCGGGTTCAATCCCTGGTCGGGGAGCTAAGATCCCACATGCCTTGCGGCCAAAATACCAAAAAAACGTAAAACAGAAGCAATATTGTAACAAATTCAATAAAGACTTAAAAAATTAAAAAAAAAATATTATGTATACATATGTATATATGTAAAAATCCTTTACTTTTTTGTGTAATAAAGGACAAAAATAATGTGCAACAATAAAATGGTTTTTTTAAAATAATTAATGCCAGTGACAAATCCTTAACTATTTTTTTAAGTGATATGAAACAACAGTAATTTAAAGAATTTTACTTATATCGGAACTGTACCATTATTACAGTATTTTGATGGCCAAGAGCAAAAAACCTACCAAACTTATGAGAAAGTATGAAAAATCTAAAGGAAGGAATGAACTTTTATGTCTATTACTTCTGTATTTCTACATTCATCTTTGGATGTGGGTTACTATTTTCTTTTTTCATTTTAAAACAAAGTTCCTATGGCATTTGTTTATTCCCCTAAGAAACAATATTAATCTGTTTAGTTTTCAATCATCACGTTCAGTTCACTCAAATCTTTTGTGGATAGTAATTCTTCTTCAATCATCTGATTCCCAAAACCAAAAATGTTGCATGCCTTTAAAATTTTCCCAGTAATAAATATATTTGTCAAGGAACTGGAATATTTGAAATCATTGACACCAGTGCATTCTTTCCTGGTTGATAGATCTACCTGGGAAGAAGTTCATTACAAGAAATTAGCTTTAGTTGCATGATCTTGGAATCAAGGATGATAATTTTTTGGTATCTGGATAAAATAGCATCATAATATGGTGTTATTTATAATGGAAACTATGAATTTAATCACATTTAAGATCAATAAATACTTGTTGAATAGATGCTGTGAGCTGGCCTCCTGTGTTCCAGACACTATTCTAAGGACTGAAAAAACCAGTGATGAATAAGACCTAAATGGTCACTTCCCTTACAAAGTCTACATTTTAACAAGGAAAAGAGAAGACCAAAAATTTATAAATAATTTACTGTAGGGGGAGTACAGTACTTGAAAATATCTAGTAGAAGGAGCTGGGCTTTTCCAGAGGCCCTTTAAATTTTCTCTGAGGATATTAAATATAAGCTAAAGCCTGAAGTATTAGTAGGAGTTTAAGAAAGATACTTATTTTACTCTTGCTTTTTCTTGGTTTAGTTGTTTTTTTTTTAATGTTTTATAGTAAATGTTGCATTATTTTATGTTTAGTTTAAATTACTATTTAGCCTACTCAATAATACTAATAGCTTAATAATACTTTTGGATTATTTGAATTCACTAATTAAACATGATAAAAATGAATTTAATATCTGAAGTTTGGAGAATGCATAAATCTTTCTAAATAGAATGTGTATAGCGCAATATTCTCACATCTTACAAGTACCTGAAGAAAAAGGAAAGGGAACCAAATGATTTAAGAAGTAATTATTCTACAGTAAGCCTTTCCTAGGAATTATAGTATCAGGATAAAATAGCAAAATGACAAATGTTATTATTTTTATAAATATACATATCATACATTTATATATAAATTATGTGGATTATAACTTATATATTATAAATGTATAATATAATAAGCACAAATATTATTTCTATTTTACAGGAACTTTTCATAGATCATATAGATGGGAATTGGAATAAACAAGCTCAAGGAAATGAGGACCAATTTTCTATTTCCAATTAAGAAGTCAGTGATATCATATATGTGGAATTTTCACTACATGCATGGTTCTATATTGTTTTATAAAAAATTAAAAATAAGTTACAGATCCATTTTTCTATATATTCTACTTATGATTACCCTTATATTACAATTAGGTTAATTCATTTTATCAACAATTAGATTGTGCCTACTTTGTGGTAGGCCTTGATATACAAAAAATCTAAACCCTAATACAGTCCACAAATACCTCAAAAGAGTCAGACACATACTGATTATACACGTAGTTCAGGAATGAGCAAAAACTCTGGTTTTTGTAATCTTATTTGATCCTGAAAGAAAAATAAGGTAAACAAGAGAGATATTTTTAATCACATTAATTTTTAAAGGGAAGCTGAAGTGACTTCCCTATTACCATGCATTCTGTAAATTATAGATGTGGGTTATGAGGCCACACATTAGAGGGACTCACAAAGCTAAATAAAAACCACTTGAATTAGGCCCAAAAATCAAAATAAAATCTAGAATTTGTAGGTAAAGTTTTTATCTAGATAACGGCCCCTCATGTAGCTTCTCCCAATTCCCCACTATAAAAACAATTTAAAAAAGAAAAAGAAATGGAAAAGAGATGAATATTAAGTGGCAATTAGCTATTGCCAACATCTGGGGCTGGAGGAGAAATTCATTGATTATAAGATGTGTGGATTCCAATTAACAATCATAATCAGAAGTTATCATTTGTTCATCATTAAATGTTTATTGTGAGCCATTTTGTTCTCTCTTGAAAGAGAAGTAGTGATATGACTTAGTTTTTTTCCCTCTACTGTTCTGGATCTGGTTTTAAAAAAAATACCAACATCTATGCTGAGCAGAAAAATGTGCCGCTAGTCTTTCTTTCTGAGAAGGTCAATATGAATAGTCATTTTCAACTTTGCAGAGACTGCCACAGAAGGGCAAAGAGTATGAATGAGTGTTGATTGCATTGTAGGGGGAGTGGGCACTAATCCTGACATGGAGGTTGTAACACCAGGAATAAAGTGAGCGGAAGCAGAAAAAATAATGGGTTTGTTTGGTTTGTTTTTGTTCTCTACTATTTCATATCACCTTAAAAACAAGCACTAACACAAGCACTTAATAATAATATGAGATAATATTTCTGTCCAGCAATGTTTAACATGTTATATGCTCGCTCATCTCATTCAGGTCACATATGTGGGTATGCCCTATAGTCCAGCCCTGCCATTACAAATAAAAACTAGATCAGGTTCAGAAACATCTCTTTTTCTGTTATAAAATGCTTGCATAATTCTAGTAAAACCCAAGTGGGTATGAGCAGGGACACGGGGAATTTATATACCCTGAATGTATCACATCTTAACAGATTGCTTCTTACTCTAGAGGTAAGTAAACATATAAAAACACCCTTGAATTGCTTCTGCTTAAGATGCAGAAAGCTTCAAGAGAGTATCATTTTCAAACTAACAATGAAAGAAAAAAGCCAGGTAATCTACAAAATCATTACTTTTTATTGAGCTCACCAGAGAGTTAAAGTCAAAAGTCAAGTAAACTACATTCCCATGAGAGACAATCCTTTTCAGTGAGAGCTGGGGCACAGGAATTCTTATCTTAGAGAATAGAAGATGTGAATGCCATACAAACAAGTAAGAAAAAAATTGGCTAGAATTGTAACACATGATGAAAGAACAAATGTGGGCTAGCATAAGATTAGAATAGCTAAAACCCCTAGACCCAAGGGGAGTTTATTCTCGCTTACAATCTTTTTTGAGTAGCTCTCCAACAGGTGCTCATGAGAAAGGCTAGGGGTATGGTGGGAGACAAGAGGGGCCCCATTTGGTGGTACAGGTATGGGAGGTGATTGAGTACTGCTGGGGCACAGACTCAAAATCCTGCCAGATTTCCTTGATCATTCACTGCTATGAACCATAAACTTTAAAACCCTAGGATATCAGTAGCAATCACTCAACTCCCAGGGCTGATTAAAAATTCATTAACTCTGAGAAAGAAATAGAAGCAAAAACCCCTTTGTCTTTGGATGAGGGTAGAAAGACCTCTCACTCAGGATACTGGCAAAGATCAATTGCTTTGAGAAAAACCTTCTGCACCTGGGAGGGGGGCAGGACACCATGGTGGGTTCAGGATTCTGCATCCATTTCAAGCAAAAATTTATAAATAATTTACTATGGGGGAGTACAGTACTTGAAAATATCCAGTAGAAGGAGCTGGGCTTTTCCTGCTAACCCTGGAGGAGAAGCAGGAGCCTAAGACAAATCACAGATACACGTCTGAGTACGCTGACAAAGCTTCATCCGCAAGGGTCAGATAAACAGAGGCTGCCTAAGGTAGAGGCTGACCAGGCAACAAAAATAGATCTGAGTGAAAGCGCTCCCACTGGGGAAGGAGCAGAGCCAGCAAAGAGAACCTCTCTGCAGCAGGGGCTCAGGGACTGCTGAATGCTGAGGGTGGAGCCAGAAAAATGAGAAAAACCCCCTACACCAAGCCCTGCTCTAAGTACAGGAAGAGCAGAATTGGAAGAACAACAGAACAGAATAATATCAACAGTGAAACCCAAACCCACATCAACTCCAGATGTTTTTGGAATTGGATCTCTGTATATAATACATTTCTGGCTGATTTTAATATGTTATTTGTTTTTGGTTTTCAAAAGTTTGACTATACAGTTGTCTCTGGGTATCTGCGGGGGGATTAGTTCCAGGACCCCTGGTGGATACCAAAGTCCGTAGATGCTCAAGTGCCTAATCTCAAATTGTGTAGTAGAGACAACTCTCTGTATCGTGGATTCCACATCCATGGATTCAACCAACTGCAGATTGAATCCCGATGGCTGACTATGTCCAGGTGTTTTGTTTTTTCTTTGTTTTTGTTTTATTTCGAATTCTGATTAAAACTTGCTGAGATTTTTGGATCTGTGGATCAATGTTTTCTCTATTTCAGAAAGTCCTCAACCATTTTCTTTTTCAAACATATATTGTTTTCTGTGCACCTTATTTTCTCCCTTTATCTTCTGGGAATCCAGTGATAAGAATGTTAGACTGAAAGTACTGACAACAGATATCAGATGCTTTTTTCTGTGTCTTTAAACACTTTTCATCACTTTGCATTTTAGTTTGGATTGGCCCATCTTCAAGTACACTGATTCTAAACAGTCTCCTATTTAATCTACCAGATAAATTCTCATATGTGATATTAGTTTTTAAATTCTTAGCAATTCTACATGGTTCTTTTCTAGAGTTGTCACACTTCTGGAATTACCATCTCTTCATGAATGTTATCTACTTCTTCCAATAGATCCTTCGGCATTTTTTTCATAGTTGTTTAAAATCACTGTCATAATTTCAACAACTGAGCCATCTCCAGGTCTCTTTCTACAGAGTATTCCTTATCTTGTCTATATGTCATATTTTCTATTTTTGTTCGTGTATATTTTGTAATTTGTGATTACATGCTAGCATTTTCATATAAAAATGTAGACAATAAATCAAATGATACTTATTTTCTGCACATCCATCTGATCTATAGTTTACCTGGGTCTGGGCTTTGTTGCTTATTGAATCTGAGTCAGTTCGCCACTGATTTCAAATATTTTGAGAGTTGGATGGAGACTTTCCTGTCTGCAGGGCATGGGGCTGAGAACTGGTGGCACTCAGCAATCTTGCCTATGCTTCACAGCTGAGCCACCTGAGAGATCTCTTCCTACTTCACAGCCTGGCCGCTAGGTTTCTGGGCCACTGGAGCGTCCCCTTTGCTCCCCATCCTGCTCCTTGACTTCTGTGGCTACAAGAGACCTCCGCAGTCCTGCTGTGTCCTCCTTCAGAAGGCAGCCTCCCTGCACTCCGCAGTGGCTCCAAATGTCTCCGCATTTCTCAGTTCGACTTCTGTGCCTCCAGCCTTTGGTTTCTGAAAGACTGGGCGCTATCTGGGATTTCTCACAGTTCTCTCACCCTGCCTCCAGACTTTGGTGATTAAAAACCCTGATTCCTTTAAGTGACCCCCTTGGTCTACATGTTCAAGTCTCAGTTTTTGGCAGTTGATGGGGGGCTTGGGTGGATGTTTTCTAAACATCTCTTCCTCACTCTCTTCATAGCAAAAATCCCAGAGCATCTTTGATAGATGTCTACCCGATCGCCTGTGCTCCCACCACTTCCTATAGGTGATTGCTCTGCAATGGGGAGGAGGACACAGGCGCCCTAGGGAGACTCTTTCTGGGCTCTCCTTCTGTGTCCCAGCTGCTGACACACTACTCCCAAGTAGTTGGTGACGCTGTGTGGGGAAATGTTGGTGTCTGAGTGCAGACGTGCTCTGTGGTGGACATCCTTGCCATTCCAATATGACTTAGCCCACATGTTAATGTTAAAAGTTTATCCATTTTTACCTTATCATCATCTGTGATGGATTCCTCTTCTGTCTGCTCTTTTGCCAGCGATAAGCTCAGCTGTGGGTTTTATATCTCCTGTAAAGGATTTGCCACTTTTTGGAATTAGGTCCTTTAGGATTCTTTGAGGCCTCAGCAAACTATTGCTTCTGTCTCTTGTGCTTGCTGTTTTACTTTGAATAGCTTCTTTTCACTAGATCTTTTTCATCTCTAAGGATTTACTAGAAAGTACCACCCTTCACCACCACATACAATTACTACCCTTTACATGCCATATTCCATTACCTTACTTAAAAGTTGTTTTTCTTCATAGTCTTCTCACTCTGTGAAATCATGTTATTTATATATTTGCCTACTGGTTCATTATCTAAGTTTCTCCCCCAGAATATAATCTGCATGAGGGAAGGCACTTAGACTATTATAGTTTCAACATACAAATTTTGGGAGGAACATATTTTACTCCATAACAAGTACCTTTTATTTCACTGGCCATTTGGGTCTTTCTTTAGAAGTGCTGCTTCAAGTGTTTTGCCATTTTCTTATTGGATTTTCTGCTTTTCTTTTATTGATAGCTCTTTATAAATTCTGCATATCAGTGCTTTGTTAAATATATGTATTACAGATATCTTTGTCTTATCTGAGGCTTGCTTTTCTCTCCTAAATGCTGTCTTTTGATAAATGGACGCTTTAAGTAGTCAAATTTATTAATGTTTTTCTTTGTGTTTGTTTTCTATTTAAGAAATATTTGCCAGGCTTCCCTGGTGGCGCAGTGGTTAAGAATCCTCCTGCCAATGTAGGGGACAGGGGTTCGAGCCCTGGTCTGGGAAGATCCCACCTGCTGTGGAGCAACTAAGCCCGTGCACCACACTTACTGAGCCCGCTCTCTAGAGCCCGCGAGCCACAACTACTGAAGCTCGCACGCCTAGAGCCCGTGCTCCGCAACAAGAGAAGCCACCGCAATGAGAAGCCCGTGCACCGCAACGAAGAGTAGCTCCTGCTCGCCACAACTAGAGAAAGTCTGCAGGCAGCAATGAAGGCCCAAGGCAGCCAAAAATAAATAAATAAAATAAATAAATTTATTTTAAAAAAAAGAAGTATTTGCCTATCATGTGAATGACAATTTTCTCCTGTTTATTCTAAAGGCTTTATTGCTTTATCTTTCTCATTTAATCTGCAACCCACTTAAATTGATTTATGTATACAATGTGAGGGAGATGTCAAGAATCCTACAACATATACTGAAAATAGTAGCATTTCCTTATTTCTCTGCCATGTCATATTTGTCAAAGATCAGATGACCATATATGTTGGGGTCTGCTAACCAGGGAAGCTTATCTGATTTTTATTTTCCAGAGATTTTTCGGGAGGTTGGTCACATAGATATGGCTGACTGCCCATGGGATTGACCTTAGTTCCAGACCCTTCAGAAGTTGAGGTGAAACCAAGGGGCCCAAAGTTCCTGCCATAAATCACATTGTTAGCATAGACAACCTGGTGTGGCCTACAGTCCCCAGGTAAAAACACAAACACTTCTCTCACTTAGGACATCCCAAGAATTTACAGGTTACCTCCCAGGAGCTTGGGGCTGCTTTGGGCAAGGTTAATCCTTTAATGCACAGTTCTGTATAGGCTTTCATTCAATTGGGTAATACCAATTGTGCATCACATAGACATACCTGCTTATTTCTCCATTTTTCTTTTTTGCATGCTGATTCAGTGATCTATAATAAACAATAATAACAAAAATTCATTACAGAAATATGGCAAGTTGACACAGTAGCTTCCTGATTTTTGGAACAATTTACCATTTCATTCCCTCATTCTTTTAATTTTTCTTCAATGGTTTCAAGCTTTCAACTAATCAAATGCAATTTTAATAGAATGTAATTTTAATAAAATTTTAATTTTAATAAAATGTAATTTTATTAGTTGAAAGCTTGAAATCACTTCAGAAAAATACGTTAGTAATCAACATTTAAGGGAAATTTGCAGAAAAAATACTAACAAATGATACTTAGAATTCATTTGGACACAGGTTTTTATTTGAAGAGTCAAGCAAAGAAACCTATTATTTTTACCACTTTTCCAATTTGCATTAGAACTATTATTTATGGCAATTAGAAGGTAATGCATTTTAAATATACACGAATCACAGAAAAGATAATAAAATCTTTTATATTGGTGTCATTATCACTTATATTCCCTAATTTAGTCATAGCCAATGATATTAGTAGTTATTTTGGAACTAGGTATCTAATTTATTAGTCATGAAGCACATTTTCTCAACTGTGAGCATTTTCGTGTTATTTGCATTGTATTTTGTACACTTTACTCTGTGAAAAGAAATTTGAAATTTGAAATGAGAAGTAACCAGCTAACCAGATAAAAGCCTGTATCAAAGATAAGGAGATATTGTTAGGATATTTGACAAAACATTTCCAGTTTGGTTTTCTTCCAAATTTACTAACGTACTCTATGAGCATAAATGTATAATGTCTCATTTGGATATACTATCACACAATTCATGAATGATTTTCAGCATATAGTTTCACTACATAAGAATTGTCAAGTTATTCTTTGCCTTCTAAGAGCAAGAGTTTCTTCAATTAATGAAATGCTTAATAGATACTGCTTCCTACCCTGGATGAAAAACCTAATCTAAAATACAACAGTTATAAACAGCTGAAAAGGTTAGGGAACCAGGAGGAAAGTCAATAAAGGACAAGAATACATTTAGACAGATCTTGATTTTGGAAGGGCAAATTGTCCTAATGGATCCAGAACTGGAAATAGAGAGGAAGGATTAGTCTTCGAATGCTTTTCTGGACTAGAGGCCGAAGCCAATTTGCAGGTTAATTTGATCTGCATTCTGAGCTGATGCAACCTACCTTTATGATTTAATTTGTAAATACTCTACACTGAGTACATTCTCATAAAAACAGCTTTCACCCTCTCAAATGGCATCAGTATAAACTCAGAACTAGCAGGTATTTAAAAGTATTAGCAATGAAGCACAAATTCCCTTTGGATGAACAATCTGATGAAATGGTATTTTGGAAAATAAACTCTATCATCTAAATATTACAAAATTTAAAAATTCTCTTATTTTTAAACAACTAAAATGGACATATCATCAGTGCAAGATTGGTTGGGTAAAAGTCTTATATACTGGGTTTAGGGGACTGTCTCCATGGCACAAAATCCGTGGTACAAAATCTGGTACTCATGGTTAATCACACAGATTCCAGTTCTGTTTAAAAGAAGTACCGAGACATTTTCCTTACCAAAACATGGATATCCTAACTACTCCTTGAATAAAAGAAACCATAATCTAGCATTTGTAAGAGTTTTTGCTATTTCACAATTCTCACTGAAATGATACTTATTGTTATTGATTTTGATTTGCATTAGTTATGTTCCTGTATGCAGAGGGTGATGTTTTTGGTGACATAAAAAGGAATCAAATAGGTCTGAGTCTTCTGGTAGGTAGCAGTCTGAGATCAGTAATTCTAACATTAACAGATGTGGAAAAGATTACCTGAACATGAGTAAACATAAAATACCACTAAGACCTCATTAATTTGGTCATAACCTTCAGAATTTATCAATATTTGAATAGAATGCATTAATGTTTACTTTTGATAAACACATTTTTTTCTTCACACAACTAAGGGTTAAAAACTAAATTCTGAAGGAAATGCAACATAATATTTTAGACACATTAATTTACATAAGTGATACACTTAGGAATAGTTAATCCACAAGATTTTTTAAATAAGAAATTGTAAATCTTTTTTTTTTTTTTTTGGTCTGAAAATGCTCAGATTTTTTCAACATTAAGATAACTACCCCCAATCTTATGATATCTTCTTTTTTCTATTTATTTATTTATTTATACAGCAGGTTCTTATTAGTTATCTATTTTATACATATTAGTGTATATATGTCAATCCTAATCTCCCAGGATATCCTCTGGAATGTATCTTATTTCAATCTTTTTTTTTATAACGTGGGAAAACTTTTGAAATTTGTAGTTCTGCTATTTTTTCTCCTATTGGAGAACCAATACAACCCTATACAAGGACTTATGTACAGGATTTTATCTGGAGATTTATCTAAAGGAGAAGAATTGAAGGAGTCAGGAGAGTGAGATTATCAGAATTATCAGATTATGTGATTTTAAAAAGTATGTTCAAATTCACACTAATTTCAGACAAGTTAGGAAAAGAAATTCATTTGTTTAATTTGTAGTACTTTTTTTTCCAAATCATTTTTTTATACTATCAGATATTGGAACATAAACTAACTGCTAATAAATATTCTCTAAAATAACAGACTAAGCACAACCTTACTTGCAAAGGCCATACAATTAAGGTACTCATTTTCATCCTAACATTGTAATAATGTACATAAAATAATTTATGTATTATTTGGGTAAAATATTTTCCAAACCTGCATTTATTTAGGAAATTCTACTTTTTCGAATAACCTCGTCAAATGATCTAAACATCTGAAAGAGAGGAGTCTAATTTTATGTACATTTAACCTGTAGTTTAGCAACCAACATTTACATTAAAATGTTATTTCAAAAAGAATCCATTATTTAAGTTCATGTATTTGTGTATTTCATGGGAGGATTAGATTAAAAAAAATCTCTATGGCAATACCTACTTCAGAGAGCATGACATATTTAGATCTGGGGAATGAGCTTCCAAATGTAGTACGAACATCTATGAATTTTTCTCAAAAGACTTATTGAAAATATTCACCTTTCTTGTAGAATCAAACAAGATCTAAGAAAAATCAGAACCCTAAATATACAGAGGAAGTTGCAGTTGTATCTAGGAGAAATTATTAATCACCCTTAGACAGTTTTTGACAAACGTGCAAAGTAGAATTTTTAAAATTTTCATTGGACTCCTGTTCATATGATCAACTTATATTCAAAACATAATTCTAGGGCTTCCCTGGTGGCGCAGTGGTTGAGAGTCTGCCTGCCGATGCAGGGGACACGGGTTTGAGCCCTGGTCTGGGAGGATCCCACATGTCGCGGAGCGACTAGGCCCGTGAGCCACAATTGCTGAGCCTGCGCGTCTGGAGCCTGTGCTCCGCAACAAGAGAGGCCGCGATAGTGAGAGGCCCACGCACCGCGATGAAGAGTGGCCCCCGCTCGCCGCAACTGGAGAAAGCCCTCGCACAGAAACGAAGACCCAACACAGCCATAAATAAATAAATAAATAAATAAATAAATAAATAAATAAATAAATTTTAAAAAAACATAATTCTAAAGTTATTCATAGAGTTGTCAGGATAATGTGTGTATATTTTGAAATTATAGAATGTAGATTATAAAATGAATGTAGATGCATGTCCCTTAGAATGCAATCAAAGGCCAATTTTCCTATAAATTTTTTGTGATTTTAGGAAGCAGTGAAAATTTGATATTTTAAGACAGCTCCTAGAGATACACTGAAATAGATCACTGTAGCCAAAAAGAGAGTTTGAAAGTGGCATTTTTACTTACAGGCTACAAACATGTACAGCTTCTTAATTCTCATGGAAGTCTACTTTGTTGTTTTATACAAAAGGAATACTACTTTCACTGGCAAAATCAGCAACAAAAGGTGTTAAAAGACATGGCCCCGGACTTTAAAGAGTTTTTCTGTTACAATATATGTACCTTCCAATGTGCCTCATCCATTATAGATCCAATTCCTCATCAGTAAACAGTATCTAAATCAAAAAACTCTTGTGAAGATTAAATTAGAACATGTCTGTAAGACATCGTTTTACTTGTCAATAAAATGAGGCTGCTATGATTTGCAATGACTTTAAAAATCTCTACAAAAGAAACACTGACAGGTACTGTCTGATAGCATATAATGTCAGCCAAATATTTAATTTAAATTTTCTAGTAGCCACATAAAAAAGTAAAAAAGAACATGGAGAAATTAATTTTAGCAATAAATTTTATTTAACTCAATATATCCAAAGTATTATCATTTCAACTTGTACTCAATATTTAAATTATTAATTTTATATTTACATCCTAGTGTTTGTTTAAACTAAGTTTTGAAATCTCGTGTGTATTTTATGCTTACTTAACATTTTAATTCACATTGTGAATTGAATGTGAGTTCATGTTCTCGACAGCCATATGTGACTGGTAGCTAATAATGGATAGTGCAAACTTAGACATTGAGAAGCATTAGTATTACTTTGTCCTATAGCAAGAGCAATGTACCAATTTGGTCCTTAACACATCCACTTCTGTCCTTCCTGGTATTCCCATATTTCTTCTCTTTTCTTTTCCCAGTCCTAGCCATTGAGGTCATCAGTCATGCCGCAATATTTATTGAGCATCTACTATATGCCAGACAGTGTTCTAGTTACTGAGGAAACAAACAGAAATAATACTAACAAGTTTCTACCACCATCACGCTTATATTCTGCTGGTACATCTCTAGTTCTGTACCAGTGTTGGTCAGAGAAGCACAGTCCCTATTAATTTATAGAGTAAGCCATTCATTACAAAGATGAGACTTTCCATGATGGTGGGAACTAGTTGTTTCTGTATCTAGTGTTTGGCCTGAAGTCAGCAGAGCTGGCAGCCAGGAAGGAAAGATGGTTACAAACTGGGGTAACACAGGGAAAAACTGAAACCCACAGAGAAAGATGGGAATCATGAAGTCTACTAGGAACCCACATCTGTCTCTTGCTGCTTTCAATCCTGATATCGTGGGTGATGGATAAACTAGCACCATGCACCACAGAGCAGCACATGCTCCTGAGCCAGGACTCCTTGAATCTAACAGAAGAAATCAGGTGGGAGCTGGAAGAACTTGGGGGCTGGCTGTTGCCCCACACCCACGAGGTGAACCATCGCATCAACAATGATATGAAGAACAGTAGAAGCACCTGCCCCACGCCAACCTTTGGAGTATACACATCAGAGCTCTCTTACTTCTGCCTTCCAGCTACTGCACAAATTCCCCTTGTGGCCAACGTGAACCCAGAATCATAAAAGAAAGGGAATACTATGAAAAAGAGTTTTAATGTAACTAATGGGACACAGTACAAATCCACCATAACGTCTACCTCAGGGGGATTCCTAACATCTTCCTTATAAGCATTTACATTTGATTTTCCTCTGTTTCATCCTATAGTTTTAAAAAACTTTCAAATTTTAAATGTTGAAGAAAATGTCAGAAAACTAAGCACTTTGAGAAAACAAGGTTTATGTGTACTAATTTGCCTATTTTCTGTAATAATATGCCCAAGAGTTCTGCAAATAGTAAGAGGACTTCATTTAAACTGAGCCATAGAAAAGAAGATGTTCCACATAAGAAACCAATCCAGATATATCGAGGTTACCCCATTAAACTCATAAAAACTAATCTTTGTTTAATGAGAGTGTCATTATTTTAGTGGTCAGTCCTGTGCTATAGTCACTGATGCCCCAAGAGATCGTATAGTCATTTTCCCTTACCGATCAATAATGATAAAGTACTTCTGAAGCAAAGTCAAAGTGGGTGAAATTATTCAATTAAAAATTATTTCTATACAGCTACTTAGAAATTCATTGGAAAGAAGAACAGCAAATAAGTAATACCTAAGCTGGCCAAGAAGTAGTTTTGATGTGTTAGTAAATGGCACGTTTGCTCATCTCTGCTTTTCCGCATTACAAGAACAAATAAAACAAGAATGAACATCTGAAAACAAGAACTGTGCTCATCTTATTAAATTTATAAAATTATCATACATCACAGATTTCTTTCTTAATATGCATTTTAATGATCTCAATTCTACTTTCGTTACTTTCTTTTCATTCCACCAGTGGTGAATAGTCATCTACAGTATGTGCTGCAGTCGATACGTCTGCTTCTATGAATTCTCCCTTAGTTACCTTTGGTGTAAATCTCCCGTAGGCAGGGAAATTTAATTACTATAATTTGGAGGAAAATTTAACTAGGCTTATTAATATACCCCTGATGGCAATGCAAAGGACTATTTTTTATGACGGACTTTGTTACATCTATCTGTGTCGTTCAGATATGTATTTTACTTAATTTGTTTTCTCTTTTTGTGTTCTGCAGATTTTACCCTACCAGATAAATTACCTCTGGAATAATAATAAGTTAGGATTAGTTATTTATATATGTGGAATTTATGTGTAATTACATAAAATGTCACTAGTAATTTTACTGTCTTGGTTTCTGTCATTATCTATAACAACTCCAAAATCCGTTTATCACTAATCATTAAAAGAAGCTATTTGGAACAAATTTCACTGACAGCATTGACAAAACACTATGAGAAATAACTTCCAATTCAGTGTTTGATTTCTTACATCTTCTTAATTCATTCTTCCTGAAGTGAATAACATTTTTCCTCATTCACAATCTAATACATGATGGAATGTTAATAAGAGTTATTTCCTAAGATTACAACAAATGTTTTAATTTAAATCATCCATTTGAAGGTGATAAACAAATATTTTTGCTATTTCTAACTACTGATGATGCTGTTTTATGGAATTAATTCAGTGTCAATAACATCTTCTGAATCCTGATAAAGTGGGCACTAATTTCACCTTCTCAATTCCACTTGTTTAATAATTTTCACCTTTTATTTACCTAAAATCATGTTTTTATAACCCTGATTACAACTAGTTATAAGATGTTTTAATTATAAAAGAAGTAGCTATTGAGCATTTATGTTATTCTTTTGTCACTACACATAAAATATCTTAAGTCCTCATAACAATTAAGCAAATTGTGTTATTATCCCCTTTTTATCTAAAAACGTTAAATAACTTTCTATAGATCATACAGCTATATGAGTCAGAGCTAGAAATTGAATCTAGTTTAATCTGAATCTATGCCCTGTGCTTTTTCCTTTATGGCATACTGCGTTTCTTTTTTTGGTGAAAAAAAGAAGCTTGTCTAAGAGAAGATAATCTATATATTTTTATACAGATGCATACATGCACCAAATAACATGTAAATGGAAATGCTTATTATGCAAAAGGGACATAATAATTGTTTGACCTATATTAACAAGGGCTTTGTGAAGTTAGTATATGTAATCTGTTTTGTATTTTGTAAATAATTATATACACAGGACTTAAAAACAATTTAAATGTCTTTAAATAAATGCAAGTCTCAAAGTTATTTAGCAGTAAAAGGCAGAATAAATTGGTGGAAAAGAACACAGACTCATTATATTTGTGATTATATTTCCTAGTTAAAAATAAAGGGGAAAATCAGAGACTTACAAACTTTATGACACATAGACCATTGGAATAAGATATAGTTTTATAACAAAGATAGTTTACTAGGTATCAAATAACAATTCCAAAGTGTCAAAAAGTTTTATTTTAATCTATGGGACACACTTATAAGATGAATTACATACATGTAGTATCTTTTCATAGCACAGGTATATTATGCAAATTTGGGTATATACAATTTCTTCCCAGTTCTCCAATATTTTACCATTTAATTGATGATACCACTTACAATTGAGAGTCATATATTTTGGTCATATCTCCAAACAAATAAATTCACAACTATTAATGTTTTAAATTCTTCCTTACCTTCACTCCCAAAATCTTTCATTTTCCTTTTTATTAATTCTTCTGGTCATATCAGAATAATTTAAATTGTTGCTAACTCTGCTCAGTGTATCAGAATAAAGATAAAAATATTATAAAGTTCTTGGAATTTTTCAAATCCTTTTATTCATGGTTAGGTAAAACATACTGAACAATACATGCAATCGAAATTTATATGCAATAAAAATTTATTACACAGCTACTAGTTGCTAAGAACGGTGGAATTTATGGCCCCTTGGATAGCATTTATACCACTACTCAAGGCACCAGGTGACGGTATATTATGGGGTTCAGGAGAGCAATGTATAACTTTTGATAGACTACGTAACCAGTCAGAATTGAGGGAGAAAGATGGCTAAGGCGAGACACTTCCAAGAAGGATTTGGGGCAGCTGAGTGGGTGGCCGTGAAAAAGTAGCTGAGCTGGTGGCTGTCCAGCAATGGTCAATGGCAGCTAAGCAGGACAGTGTCTAGGAGAGGTCAGAGATTTGTTAAATACAGGCAGTTGAGTAAATTAGTAAACATACCGAGGACAGTGAGAGCCAGGTTTCTGATGTTGAAAAACATGTAATAAACTTTGATATCTGGATTTAAATTAAAAGGATCTGTAAACTAATGATCATCTATCAATCAATGTAAAATATATTTGTGTGTGTTTGTGTGTATGTGTATATGTGTGTGTGCATGTGTGTGTATTTTTTCTTGGCTTTATTGAGAAAATTTGAGAATAGCAACACCCTAGTAAAAATGAACACACCTAGCACCAAGAGCATCTCCGTTTCTAAATTCCATTCATTCTCCAAAGAAAAGAAACAAGCCTCCTTTAGAGAAATGACTAAGTCTAGGGGCAAAGAGGCAAAGTACAAGATGAGCCTGAAACATGTTATTGTGGCAGAAACTAGGGAAATGCTCAAAAGCTGATGGAATGCTGACAAAAAACAAGGAACTCAGCTTGAATGGACCCACACTTGCCAAAATCTGACATAATTTGAGCATCAAACTAAATAATAATGATGATAAACTTTATAACAATAAAAGTTTAGCAATATTTAGTAATCTATGAAATTATATTGATATAAACAGATAATGGAATGAGTGAATAAGAGAAAGCTCTTTCTTATAACTGAATACTAATGAACATAGAAAGAATGAGATAATTATAAAAAAATCACCATTTGGTATCCGTCATAATTATACAATTTTAAGGCAACATTCTCCAACGAACTGCTAGGGGAAATTCAACCAGCTAATAGGTGAAATTAGGATACAGGGTGAGATATTTACATAGTACCAAAGTATCTCCATATACTTTTTAATTACATATGTAAAAAGAGAAATTTTACAGTGAAGAAACAGACAGATACCACCTTATTTAACTACTTACAGTTAACATCAGCAGTAATGGAACACAATGAAATCCTAAAGCTCCAAAGGGGCATAAGAAGAATATAGAATCTGGGATATTCCTGCCAAAAGTACAAAGCCTGAATCTAATCATGAGGAAACACCAGACAAACCCAAAGTAAGGGTCATTCGACCTTCAAAATAATAAGATCACAGAGACCCAGACAGGACTGAGGGACTGTTCCAGAGGTAAGTAAATAAGTAGATATATTGAGGATAGTGAGAGCCAAATTCTCAAGTAGAGAAGGTATTTATCAATATGAAAATGAGAAAAGCTAGAATGAACCTTGAGTTTTTTATTGGAATTGGTGGTGTCAGTGTGAAGTCATGTTTTTGAATAGAAGGTTAAATGGATAAATAGTAAAATAGAAAGATGACAGATAGATAAACAGACACATACATACATACACACACACACACACACACACACACACATATTGAAAGAGTCAAAAGAGACATGACAACTAAGTGCAATGCTTGATCCTGGATTGGATCATTCTGCAAAATTAGACATAATTGGACAATTGGCAAAGTTTGAATGGGGTATATAGATGAAGGGAATTTGGATTTTCTGAAAACTTATGGTTCTTTCAAAATAAAAATTTTTTTAAATTTTGAGAAATTTTGTACAGGGTAAAACAACCAATACGTTGAATACTGTAATTTGAAATAGGCCAATATATCCAAATTAGTGTGTTTTAAAATACAGTTTTCCATTTTACTGTATAATTACATGTTCTAATTATACAACTAATTCCTGTAAGCATACTTATATAATTAAATGATATAATTACAGAGAGTAATTGCATAATTATAGTAACTACTAATTACAAAACATTCAATGCACAAGTAAAACAACGAAATTATCTCTTTAATAAAATATCTCCAAAAAAGCCATTTTGGATTTTAAATAAAAATTTTATTTACAGCATATTTTAAAACTACTATAAATTTTAAACATATTCAGTTTTTGTCTTTATTCAACATTTAAAAAATACAGATCTATTCAAGAAAAATATTGTACATTTATTTAATGTTTAAAATGATTTGATTTCCTAAAATTTACTGAACTGTCCAGTCCATTATTTTCTAACACTTATTTCTAAATATTTGAGTGGAAACATGGAAAATGTTTTTTGAGAGTAAACAATTTCGTTGATTTTTTTTCTTGTTGGTTCTTAACAAAGAATTCTTCATGTAATCAGAGATTCATAAATATTTTTTACTAATATCAGGGCAAATAGGAAATCCATACTATGTATGCAAAAGTGGCTCCAATCTCACATTAGATAATTAATTATATAAATCACCAACATGAATGTTCTCAGAAGACTCCTGGACATGTCTTCCTTTACTAATTTTTCATTTGGATGAACATCTGAATGCATGTGTGACCCTCCAGGAATGTGGCTCTTATTTTACTTCTGTTAACACGTTACCTTGTTTAGTTTGTCAATGCCTCCCTTTGCATAGCCCTTCCTTACAAGTGTTTTGCAGAGTTGACTTCAGGCCATCAAGTACTAGGTATATCCACAAAAATCCCAACTTCCTTTTGATTATTTTGTTATGCAAGTTTGTGCCTTTCTCCCAACCTGATTACAGACATGATTTTTTTCCTCTAGTATTTGTTTGTCTTATTTTTAGGAAAATAAGTATTTGTGTCTGACATTTCACTTTGATGTGAATGTACGACATTTGGTCATGGATATCTGCATTATACATTCTTTTATTTTTGATTCCTGAAAGCTTTTGATGGGTGGAGCAACCAGCAACTTTTATCTGCGAGAGAAATGGTTTGATAAAAAAACCAGAATAACTGGTATTTCTGACGTCAGAGTACATAGGTAATTGCCCTTTTTCAATATTTGCATTGATGCTAAAAAAATCCTGGCACCTACATGTCTCTACGGTACTGAGAGCGGTTTAGCCCCATGAATGAGAGAATAGTAGATCTAGTTTCAGTTTCTGAAAGAATATTTTTTCCACATAACCCTGTGATATTGGGGTTATTTAAATTTTCTCCTAAATGCCATAATTAAAATTATAATTCAAGTCATATTATTTGAGAAGTTGAATTTTTTAGATGAAATTTAAATAACATAAAGTTAACCATTTTAAAGTGAACAATTCAGTGGCATCTCTATTTCCAAAACATTTTCATCACCCCAAAAGAAAACCCAGTACCCATCACGGCTGCTGAAAAATATTTCCAGTCCACTTAGTTTCTACTGTTCTACTGGCATTTATTCCTCAAGTTGGAATAACTTGGGATCAGTTTCCTTGGGACTTAAGAAGTGTGTCTTTGCCTTCTATTACTAAATTTTTCCACAGGCTGTAGACCACTGAACCCTACCTTATCTTGACTGGCCTAGAGTTACATCCTCAACCTTAGCCCTCAGGGTTACAATTCCCTGCCCCATGTTTGTCCTACTGACTAAATTCACTCTCCACACAAACAAGGACCTCTACTGGGTTTCCAGAATTATAAACATATTATTGTTAGGAGAGATCATAGAGAAGACAAGACTGCTGGTTGACCTGTGGGCAGGATCCTGGCAATCAGAGGTGCCTCACCCCCTTCTCTGTGCTTGGAATATGCACCCCCCCTTGCTTTCCCCATGCTAGAAGCTGCCCAAGGACACATCCTTGAGATACTAATATGTTGAGACCATCTGGATGATTTATGTGACTGAGCCCAATTAAGGATTATATAAACTTTTAAGATTCTAGCAGATGGGTGTGGAGATCTACTCATCTTGTGGCCACCCAAGACAAACCCTGTATGTAAGTTCCTGTGCTCATTAAACCTGCTGCCTACCAGTCAGGAGTGGTCTGCCTCTTTCTTCAGTCTCTCCCTGCCCTCCAAGTGGGTGGTGGGGATATTGGCTGGCTTCAGATTACAAACAGGAAGCCCCTGAGGAGGCTGCAAGCCAACAATTATGTGATCTTCAGCTATTCCATTGGCTAGTATATGCAGAGCAACGTTAAAACAAACAAACAAAACAAAACAAAACAGAACAGTGGTGTTAGGGTGAGAATGAAGCCCTTGTCTTCTTCCTGATTTTAATGGGAGTATATCTAGCCTTCTTATTAAGCATGATGTGGGCTTTTGGTTTATATTGTTTGTCATGTTAAGAAACCACCCACTTACTTCTAACATGCTTAAACAGTAAACAGCTAGGAAACAGAAAGATTAGAAATGGGAGATGACCCAGACTTTAAGAGGTCAACATGGATGAACTCCACTTACAGCCTCCCAATATATCTTCTGTGCTGTAAACCATAGAAATTCCTCCAGGGCTCTAGGAAACTATTGTATGATGTTGTTTTATCTTACTTCTGTTGTGTTTTACATCATGTGTAAAGCCAGTTACCTGAAAACTGATCTAAGAAGTTAGATGATTTTTCCTAAATTGTGATCCTCAAGTAACTTGTTTGAATTCAAAATGCAGACTTGGATCATTGCAGATCCCTGGCCTCACCTCAAACCTACTAAATCACAATATCCATGCATGGCCACAAGGAATCCTCCTCCAAAAATAAAAATAAATCCCACATTACTCTTAAGTACAAGACAGGTTGAAAGCATTTGTTTAGATGGGGTGATTTTATAATAGAAATCGTGTCTAATAAAGCCCATCTATGTGTGTTTGCCAAAATTATTCAATGAAAAAAATTGAAGATTCCAGAATCCTCTTGCCCATACAAAGACCATCACTTTATCCATCATGACCTTTACACACACACACACAAAAATACCATGCAAGGTGAAAATGATATAATAGAAGTATTAAGTGTGCTCTTAACCCTACTAACCTACTAAAAATATTAAGTAACCAGAGGGCTGGGATCATGTAGCAGTTGTCTGGGTTTCTAGTATATCGCATACACTTGACCCTTGAACAGCATAGGGGTTAGGGCTGCCGACCCACCTTGCAGTAGAAAATCTGCTTGTAAATAATAATCGGTCCTCCTTATAATCCATTCCTCTGCATCTGCAGTTTCTTGTTACCCTTGGATTCAACCAACCTCGGATTGTGTAGTTCCATAGTATTTACTATTGAAAAAAATCTGTATATAAGTGGGCCCTTGAAGTTCAAACCCTCTTGTTCAAGAATCAACTATATATTGTTGAATGGATACATAATCTATTGTATTAATACTATTGTACCCATTTTTATAAGCTCCAAAGAAAATATTCTAGTTGACATTTTTATTCCATGCCATAGAATTGTTTGGTATTTAGAAATGATAAAACCTGCCAAACTGCATCTTGACAATAAATTTTAGAACAAAATAAGCAATCATGTCAATGAGGCTTTTAATAACTGCTCATGATACAACAAAGCATTTTAAATTATCATGAAGTAAGCACTTCATTTACATTTAACTAGGCATGGACTGTATACTAATTAAACCATCACAGTGAGGGATACATCATCATGTGTTAAAAATACACAGATAGTTCTTAATTGGAATTCTTATACAGGCTTTAAAAAGGGGAATGAAGATTGCATTTTAATTTTAAACTGTTTTGTCAAGATGTCTGTTCTAATAGTTTTAAGAGACAACACTTTCAATCAGGGTATCCAGTCCACAAGCTGTTTTTGTAAATAAAGTTTTATTGGAACACATCCACACCCATCTCTTTACTCATTGCCTGTCGCTGCTTTCACACTCTGAGGCCAGAGTTGCATAGCTGCAACAGAGACTGTATGAACTGGAAAGCCTAAAGTAATTACAACCTGGACATTTATAGAAAAAGTTTGCTGACTCCTCCTTCAGATGAATTCAAATTCAATTCTGTGATATATTGTATGTTCTTGAATAATTTATTAAGCTTCTATTGGTCTCATTTTTCTAATGAACAAAATGGGAATTAAAAGACCTAATGTTTATAAATTTCCTGGTGCATAAAAGGCATTCAAATTATTCTTAAGAGAGTATTTGCTTATATCAATACATTCTCTACAGCTTTTTTTTTTCCTGCTTATTTGGCACTATTCAGATTTGCTTTGTAGATTACTAAATATTATGTAACTATGCCACTTATTCCATGAGTACATTAAAAAAAAAAACTATTTACAATAGGTGCTGAGTTAGAGCCTGAGGATACAACTATGAACAAAAAAAATGTGTTCCCTGTCTTAATGGCACTTATAGCCTAATAGAAGATAAGGATGATTTGCATAAGCAACTATGTGACAGCCTGTTAACTGCATGATTGAGAAAAGACAGACACAGTAGGAGCACCTAATAGTTTTGGCACAGTGTAAGTATTCTAGGGCTTCCATAACAAAGTACTGAGGACTGGATGGCTTAAACAATAAAAATTTAGGGGATTCCCTGGCGGTCCAATGGTTAGGACTCAGTGCTTTCATTGCCATGGTCCAGGTTCAATCACTGGTTGGGGAACTAAGATCCCACAAGCCGTGCAGTGTGGCCAAAAAAAATAATAAAACAATAAAAATTTATTTTCTCACAGTTCTGGAGGCTAAAAGTTCGAGATCAAGGTGTCAGCAGGGTTGGTTCCTTCTGAGGGCTCCGAAGGAAGGATCTGGTCCAAGCCTCTCTTCCTGGCTTAAAGATGGCCATCTCCTCTCTGTATCTTCCAATCGTCTTTCCTCTGTACATGTCTATATCCAAATCTCCTCTCCTTATAAGGACATCAGTCATATTGGACTAGGTCCTACCCTGATTACTTCATTTGAACTTAAGTAAGAAAGACCCTGAATGCAGAGCTCTAAAGACCCTATCTTCAAATTTGGTAATATTCTGAGGTACAAGGGGTTAGAACTTCAACATCTGAATTTTTGATGGCTCATGTTTTTAGGTTTTCTATATTCTGATTTTCTATATTCTATATACTGATTTTATGGCTATTTATTCTGTCAATTTCTGAGAGATGGGTGTTGAAATTTTCAATTATTATTGTATATTAATCTATTTCTCTTTTGAGTTCTATCAGTTTTTGCTTCACAGACATTTGCAAATAGGACTGAAAGCCAAGTATCACTATTCCAGAGCTCTTTAGTGAATGTAGCCTACCTACATGTATGAAGTATTCTCAAAAACAATCTCAGTAAAAGCCACTATTCAGATATCATGCATTTCCTTGATAGGTACTGAGAGATTCCTAAGACGCTAGGTGAAACTCCAAATTCTGTTTTCCAATTGGCATATGGTATAAAATTTTTTAAAATGAATCTTCAATTAATATGGACATATATGTGGCTGTGAATCTAATACATTCAGGCTTTGTGTTGTCCTGCTCCCCCTGATTTTTGTCCGTTTGTATTCCTGAACTGCATGTCAAGAGAACGGTATTTTAAAGTGAGTAATTTTTTCTGTTTTATTTCTTTTATGGTTAATTCAGTTACCTTATTTTTAATAGGGAATAATTACATCATTTGTCCCCTAAAGATCCCACCTAAGCTTAATATCCTGCCATTTGACTCGAAAGATACAGGTCCCAGTATCACATGAAGAACATGTGAAATGACATGTGAATGATGTGAAAGACCCTCTCTTATGCTTCAAAAGCCTCAGTTGTTACTTAATGACCTTTATAAAAATAGTATATATATATTGCAAAATACCAAATTACCCAATTTCTTTGGATTATGTTTACTTTCCTAAGATCATTTAGTAACTTAGTTATTGCCACTCCTTTTCCCCTAAAATGAGTCTTTATCAATTTTTATAATATTAAAAGAAATTAAGCATTGGGGAATATTTTACAGTGTTAGACAGTGAAAGAGTCAAACAATATATTTGTACCTTTGTTTAGGGACATGACAATACAGTGTCACTCATGTTCATTTAAACATTCTAAGTGCACATAAACATTAACACCCATGGCATCTTAAAATATTTTGGCTTTATCATGTCACAGATTATTTTATTTAATCTCAGATCATAAAATATATGAAAATTATAGCTTTCTAAATTTAAGTTAATTTGACACAAAAATGATTTTATAAATGTTTTGTGAATTTCCTTATTCCATTACACATTTATAAAGAGTATAATTGAATAGAATAACAGATGGCGAAGAAACATTATGTAGCTATAATGCTGCATAATTCTATTGAATTTAAATTCATTAAAACACATGTCATTTTAATGGTAGTGTCAGTATACTGAATTCTACACATCTAAATTATGCTGTTTTATAGAAACATCATATTTTTCAATTAGAATGTCAAATATTGCAATCTATAAATGTAAACAGTTTGCCCCACTCTATTCTGTTGCAAAGCAGACACATGACAAATGGAAATATGTATCATAATCCATTGAAAACACTGATATTCCCCATATTTTAATCCAGTGGAGCTAGTGACTTATAACAGTGAGTAGAGATGGGTGAAAGCACACATATGAGAGAAAATATTCATGTGAAACTGGGAATTGCTTTTCTCATGGAATCGAATGGCAAATTTTTTTTTTTTTTTAAGATTTTGTGTTTTTAAACTTATTTGGCTTTTTAAAAGATAGATGGTATAATCATTTGCTATTAACATGTCATAAAATTCAGTCTTTAATAAAAGAAACAAATTTAACAATAGCCATAGCTTTTTAGTTACTTTTGAAAAATCGGATATACAGTACTTTGTTATGTCTTCTAGTGGTATTCACTTAATATCTTCATGTCACATTTGAAAAATAAATGCATAAATTGAAAACGAACTTACTAAACTGGTAACCATATCTTTAAACTGATGGCCATGCCTGTTGGGATATCTCCTTTTGACCAATCTTCTTGACATCAGGAAGCTCTCAGGGCTAGATAGTGAGTTCTGCCCATGACTAACTTATGCTTGGGTGCATTTTCTTTATAGTCAGCCAACAAGGATAGGGTCAATCATCAAATTTAACTTCCATGTTAAGCAAAAATATCCAAGATTATTCTAGAAAAATTTGTGGTTCCTGACTCTTAGTATACACAGAAAAGAAAAATAATCCTGGCTTATTTGAAATTCTTAACGGTATTTGCTAGAAGCCAGAAAGTGGAAATCAGTGGGATTCTGGGCAACATATAAGAATAGCAGGAAAGGGGGCTTCCCTGGTGGCGCAGTGGTTGAGAATCTGCCTGCCAATGCAGGGGACACGGGTTCGAGCCCTGGTCTAGGAAGATCCCACATGCCGCGGAGCGACTAGGCCCGTGAGCCACAACTGCTGAGCCTGCGCGTCTGGAGCCTGTGCTCCGCAACAAGAGAGGCCGCGACAGTGAGAGGCCCGCGCACCGCGATGAAGAGTGGCCCCCGCTCGCCGCAACTAGAGAAAGTCCTCGCACAGAAACGAAGACCCAACACAGCCAAAATTAAATAAATAAATTTTAAAAAAATGGTTAAAGTGATAAATTAAAAATAAAATAAAATAAAGCTATTTAAAAAAAAAAAGAATAGCAGGAAAGGACTAATATTGAGCAGGTACTGTGGTCAGAAACACGTATTATTTACATGCTATTATAACACCCTTGTGCAGCACTATCATTCTTTCTTTTTTTCCCTAGGTAGAGGAGGAAACCAAAGTTTGAGGAAGTGAAATAAATGATCTGATATTACACAGAAACTTACAAAACTAGGACTTGAATATCATTCTAATCACAGCATTGTCTCATTGAAGCAAAACAAAACTATCATGTGAAAAAAATTCCAAAGACCCCCATTTACCATGAACATCCATTTTAAGGACACCAGAGTTTGTTAACCATAGATTACTCTTCCCAAACACTGTATTTTCCATCCAGTCCTAACGCCAGCTAGAGATGACCATACTCTTCCCTTGGAGCTTTCACGTGGAGCTATAGAGACATGTATGGATTCATTTGTGTTGCACGGTTGAAGGGCTTCCTGTCTAAGACCCAGTAGTACATATTAATGGTGAAAAATGAAGAGGACTGACCTAATTAGTGAAGGATGTCATTAAAATCTATGTTTTTAGTTTTTCAATTTTAAATGCTGCATCTGTATTCTTGGATATCAATTACTAGTTGTTTTTAGTTAAAATATCCTTTTTAAAAAATTAATCTACATTTCAAATTGAAGTCATCTACATATAATACACAAATGTATTTTAGTTAAGAAGTATTAAGATACTTCATAATTATTAAGTTATCATAATCTAATCACCTTTAAAAAAAATAATGCCAGGTATATCATGGTGAAAGTGCTACAGGAACACATAAATGCTGGAGACAGAGCATACTGGAATAAGCCCTTTGTAAGCAAATTTGGTAAAACCAAATAGAAGCATGCTTGTATCCAGTGATACATAACCTTACATGTGACAATAAATGCAAGCAACTAAGAATCTGCACACATTATGTGGGTGTCTTAGTCAATTCAAGCTGCTACAATAGAATACCACACACTGGGTGAAGTAAACAACAAACATATATATCTAACAGTTCTGGAGGCTGGAAGTCCAAGATCAGGGTGCCAGAAGATTTGGGACCTCTTCTTGGTTTGCAGACCGCCATCTTCTTACTGTATCCTCACAGGATGGAGAGAGAGCTCTGGTCTCTTACTCTTCTTATCATGGCACTAATCCTATTGTGAAGGTGCCAGCCTAATGACTTCTTCTAAACCTAATTACCTTCAAAAACACCCCACCCACCCCGCCCCAAATACTATCATATTGGGGGTTAGGGCTTTGACATATGCATCTTGAGGGGATGCAAACATTCACTCCATAACAGTTGGCTATTGCCAAACTATCTAAAAAATTCAGTCCTTTACTATTAAGATTTATGGACTATTTTTAAATTCTGGCAAAGTACACCATGTATACAAATTTGAAGAAATGTCATGCTACCAATAAATATGATAATTAAAAAGTTTTTGGAATATTATCAGTAAATAATAACTGAAAAAATGAAATTTTATGAACTCTGGCTAAGATTATATATAAAGTATGTGTGGATATGGGCAGGAATTTAAGAAGTGGGAAAAAATAAACTTCTGAGATGAAATTATGGGTACTGTTTTTCTTCTTAAACATTTATTATTTTTGTTCCTTAAATTTTAATGTGCCGATTGGGGATCTTGTTAAAATGTAAATTCTGACTCAGTAGATGTGAGTAGGGTATGAGATTCTTCATTTTACAAGCTCCCAAGTGGTATCTGTGCTGGTGATCTGAGGATCACACTTTCTTTAGCAAAGGTCTGTACTAGTCAGTTAGGTAGAAATTGGGAGAAAAAAGGGATGTAATTATCTATTACCCCAAAAAGACTCCACTCCGTTTTCTCCTTGCAGAAAAATGGTTCTTCTGGCCACAGTCTTGGGAGAAAAATCATTGGAAAGTGAGATAACCTCTCCCAAGTGATGACTAAAATATTTTACCAAGAATTTTGCCTATCTTGCTCTGCTTCATATCCTGAGGCCTAGAAAAATTTTTGGCGGTGATAGGTACTCAGAAGTAGTTGTCCAAACAATCAACAAAGAAAAGTCATATATTTTTTTTGAATCTTAAACCTCTTTCTGGCACCCCGGTCTGTGGCAGCCATTCCTCCATCTCTTTTGGCTACAATCACTAACAGGTTCTATTTTCTTTTCTTTTTTAGTTAAGGACAGTACTCATGATAGTCTTAAAACCCCTTTCCTGATTTTTGCTTTTGTTATAAACCTCATAAATGAGACTAGCTTTGAAAATGACTTTTACCTAATTGATACACAGTGTTTTTAAAAGGGGACAGGTGACCTCCTAAAGCCCCTCTGTTCTAAATGTTACCCGATGGCAGGAACCTTGAGCTATTGTTGTTTGCTGCTGTATTCCCAGCACATACAATATTCTTTGCCCTAGTTAGCATTCAATAAATATTTTTGGAATGAATGAGTGAATTAATACCCATACCAATTTTGTCTTTAATTTATTAATATTTTATTCATGATGGATTTTTGCATTAATTCTGATTTTTAAAAATATTATATTAAAATTACGTATCTTGACTACTGAGGGTTTTTTTGTGTAGGGAGGTTGTTTCCTTAAAATGTTGCACCAGAGGCAAGGGCCTCCCCTTAGTTCTGGGTCTGCATGTGCAGTATCTGCAAATGAAATGTTTAATTATTTAAAAAATATATTTTTGCAACAGTAATTCAAAATAAAATATTTTATGGAATAAATATTTAGTTTCCTAAGGTGTTTAATAAGAATTGAAATTTCAATTTGTCAATTTAAACATGAGACAATATCTACCTTATTACAATAGAACAAGTGAGAAAAAGATGGAGGTGGGAATAATAATTAAATAATGCTTTTCTGCACGTGAAGGTCAAATGAAGCCATTTTATTTGAATAGCGAAGCGTGGCAGGCTCAGAAGTACCTCTGCCTGGGCAGTCAGTATCCCATCAGTATCCCGTTTGGAGGGCAAGGGGATACATTGTCAGTTCCTATTGTGCGTATGAACTTTCAGGAGTTTCTCAGTAACCACTTTGGGTGGTGGTAAAGCAAAGAATGGTTATTTCCACTGTGGTTTTCACGGAAAAATCTTGGGAGGGGGTTGCTTAAATTTACTTGGTGAATCTGAAGGTGCAAACTAAACACTTAGGTCTGGGACTTTCTGTATCCCTTGAGCTGCCTTAGTCATTGTGCTTTCTCTCCAATTTTCCTCATTCCTCTTACATTCTCTCTTATCCATGAAACCGTGGTCACAGGAACACACAAGGTGAAAAATTAACAGAATCTCAAACCATTCAGTAACACTAACAGCACTTTCTATCCCAATAGCTACTTCTTACACCCTCTAGGCTGGTTTTCTCCTCAAATTATCCACTATGGTAGACAGCTTATGTTATTTATAGACTGAAGGACGTGCAGAAGGACATTTAGGTTGCAAATCCCAAATCCTGATCCTAAACTCTGCTATGGTTAGTAAAGTTCTGTGATATTCATGACTCAAATAATAACTTTAATGACTGCACAAACCTTCTAACTCTACAAATCTTAGAAACTCATTCAGCAAGTAGATGCCATCTCTAATCCCCGTTTACTGATATAAACATATGTTAAAGGCATAGACAAGTGTGCATACTCTTCCAGCGCTGGCATGGAAGCTCTCACGGAAAATTTTGTCATGATGTAAAATCAAGAAAATTATTCCTAGACTGTCAGCTATACATTATTCAGTATCAATTAACACGTTCCACACTATGCTTTCTAATGCCATTTAGCATGCATTCATACATTATGAGGAATACTACCTATGATTGCACATCATGCCATTTAAAGTCAGCTTCCATTAGATACTCCATATGCTGAAAGTAAATGATAATATTAATTCAGAATCAGGCTGAAGATAGATATCAAATCACATTTGGATGTCATGACATAGGTCCCGTACACGAAATTTCCTGATGACTTCCTTTACATGGCTTCATACTGGCCCAAACACCTGGAGGGAAGGTCTCAATAATTTAGGGGCCTCGTTTAGAGAAATACACACACATACATACACACAAATGTTTTGGTGCCTGGAACCTCCTCTATATATATAATCAATTCTCGTTATCTATGGTAGTTACGTTCTATAAAGTCACTGTGAAAAATGAGTTAGTGAATACGGAACCATTGCTCCTAGCCAAAATACCTGTGAGCTTCTGATCCTATAGGATCAATACATAACCTTGTTTTATTCGGGTTTCTGTTTAAAGACACCTTATTTAATATATATTGTTGATTCACTAACATTGAACTCATGACCAACAACACAACTCATGCCTGGATGAAGCTTATCTAACACGTATTTTTTCCATTAGGCACATCACAGCCTTCTCCAGCTTAGGGACAGTAGATAGCACTTCAGCACTATGCTTGGGGGTCATTTTAAACAGAGAAATTGCTGACAAAAAGCACAAAATGAGAAAAACGCAGCACTTAATAGATCATGAACAAGACACTTGTTTATAGTGTTAGAACTGAAACAAGAAGGCAGAGAGCTGCCTTGTTTGACTTCCACTGGGAACATTCATGCCAAGAGACTCTAGTTTTTTTTGCTGCTTTGCACATGTCTGTGAAGGACCGCAAAAGCACCATGCGTATTAAATTGGGGGTTGCAATAAATTTTATCGAGTAGGCCCATTTGCAAATATGGAATATACAAATAATGAGGATTGACTGTGTATATTTATATCCTTGTCCTATTTTTATTGTCTATTGATATTGATGTATTCTCTTTGGAGACCACCACTGATAGTCCTTAAAGGACAACTGCTCCCATGGTAAGTCTCCAAAATCAGTGCAGGAAAGTCATCCGATCAGGAGAAGCAACCATATTAGTACACCCAATACTGATAGTAAACACATATGTCTGCAGAAATATAATTGTATAAATCGATCTGAAGGACCCCTAAATATGACCTAATTATTTTTCAAAAGTAGGAAAGAAGGGCAAGATTACATGGTCAGTTACCAGTAATGTGACGAGCAGAACGCAGCTCTCTCTTCTCCTAAGACTTTTTTTTTTTTTTCTCGCAAAATCACCTGAGCTTCCAAAGCTATGATCTTTTGAGCCACTGGGATTTTCATGCCAACAGCTTGCTGCTCAGCAATACACACATATTCCCTTAGTGTTGTGAAGAGACGTTTGGGCCATTTAAAAATCTGTACTAGTCATAACAGTGAAATGGAAATACTTCTCTAATCTGACATCCATAAGCAAGTAAATAACTTGCTAATAAAAGTGGTCGAGAGTGAGTTTATTTTTGGCTTTTTTTTGAGCTCTGTAACTAGCAAATCATTTGCAAATGCAGAGATTATATTTTGTATATCCATCATGTGGATAAATATAATCATTTTTTACACAGCAGAATAGAGTGAGCGTATCAGAGCAAGTGAACACAGCTTTTAGGACCTTACATTTGGTTTTCCTTGGCACCCCAAAGGCCAGATTCTTTGTGACTTGCATCAGAGCTATTTGGAGTAATATTATTTTTGATCAGAGTATAAATAACCGAGATTAATTGACCATATATAGCAGGGTCAATAATAAATTATGAACCACCACATCAATTTGGACAAACAACCTTCTTCAGACTTCTCTTGGCCTTCATTCTAATGAGAAATTAAACCATTTATTTTTCCTATCTTCCCTTCTATAATGAAAATAATCCAATATGTCATAAACTCTTACCAAAATTGGAGTCACAGATTTCATCAGTACAAAAGAATATGACAAATCATATCCCGCTGCATCACTCCAAGCTGTATCCTTTAGTGTTCAAAGGAAATATCAGTAGGAAAAGCTGTCTTGCCCTAGAGCATTTCCCACATCTCACAAGGTCTTGATGCCAGCAGCCCAGATGAAAACAATGTGGAATCATTTCTTCTGACCTCCCTGCTTTCTTGAGGACAAAATATTTGTCTCTTAAAATAGCCATGTCTCCAATTACACATCAACAGGAAACTATGAATTTTCACATCCCAAAATACCGCAACTCAATCAATAACCCTTCCGTTCTAAAATTCAGAGCATCTGTATGGCGTCCCCTAAAGTATCAAGCAATTATACCTCCTCCCTTTAAAAATTTCCCTAGTTCATTTATTCATGTGGCTTCTTCCTCAACAGACAGTAAAAGTCATGAGCACCCAAACAGGAAAAGGTTGCAGAAAGCTCTAAAATTAGTGCCAGTTTCCACTTCTTATAATCAATTCAAGACCCCTAGTCGGTCTAAATAGCTTAGATTAAATTATTAGCATTTCTCGATTATACAGATTTAAAAACAGCAAAAACAACAACTTGATGTCCAGCTAACTAAGCTATTGGACCAATTTCACACAACAGCAGTCAGTACTGAGCCATAATTCCTAATTCCCAGTGCAGTGTTCTTTCCATGCCTTTTACACAGAAGAAATTGAGTTTTATTCTAATTTTAATTAAAGTCTAATCTAATTGTAACTAAAATATAGGTAGCAATTATAACGTAAGATAGAAAACAAACATCTACTTGATGGTCTAGTGACTGAGGCTGGGATTTCTCATCCTGAATATCTGATAGGAGAACTTAAGCACTTATTGTAAAGAATCTCAGAAAATTCTGCAAAAATGTCAAATCTCAAAGAAAAAATAAAGCTATAAAAGTGTGTCCTTATACATGCAAATGTACACATGGATGAAGGAATATTGTAATGGGAATAGATGTGTATTATAACCTAGTAAATGGAACTTTTCAAGACTAGACCCTAAATTTAGAGTCATTTTTAGTCTCTAACAGGCCTCAGTAGGAATTAGAAATAGACCTCTCCTTCAGGTAAACTCAATCCAACAAGTCTTCCAATTTAGGGTAAAAAGCATGGCTAGAATTTAGCACCATGTGACTCTTTGACCGGGCACTCTTACATAGGACACTGTCTGCATGATACATGTGTCCTATATAGGTCTACCTAAGTGAATGACTCCCAGCCCTCTAAAATTCACTTGCTACAAATTATATTTACCAGACAAAAACACATAGATGGAATTAGAACATGCTGTTCAGATTTCTTATGCTATTTTTAGGATTTGAATATGTTTTTTATTTCTCTAGTCATGTGTATATTATAAAGCCTTTGTAAGAGGTTTGAATCACCTCTTATTTTATGTATTTAAATAGGCTTGCTGGTATATCATGAAACATACCATCTTGAATTCTAGAGACTATAAACCACAACCGTTTTAACACGCTTTCCAGCTCCTGGACCCATTCAAGCTTTAGTATAAAGCCATGTGAAAGTGAACATTCAGAAGCAAAACTATGAGCAGAAAACAAGTTAATACACATTTGTTGGGTTGGCTGGAATTTAAAATCATAGTAAAATTCTGATACACCTGAAGTTAGTCATTTGCCTTTTTTGAGGCAATCAAAATTCAAGATTATATATAGATATCATTTGGATTTCCTTAATTTTTCTTTATTACAACTGGAAATGAATTGTAAGTGAATTCATCTTTAATGCTCCAGTATTGCTTAGTATCATTTTGTAGATAATCTCCCAAGATGTTATGATCATCCATCCATTTGGTATCAAAAATATTTAAATGACATTCAGTCCAGCAACTAAAATGAAACTTATCACACACTTAAAACTGTAATCTCCTGGAAAGCAAAGAATTTATGGCTCTTGGCTTCCAGAAAAGTGAAATAGCAGCTTTATGTAGAGTTGATTCTATGGCTACAGAGACTGCAGGCATGATTTGAGGGAGAAGTGTTTAATATTCTACAACAAAATGTTCAGACATATCATTTGTTCACTTTCCTCTTTTACTTACAACAATGGGATTGCCCATCAACCAGTGACAAAATGTTATCACTACCTTTCAATTTATCTGTAGAGTGAATCACAGCTGAGAGTGTGAGTATGACCTAAATAAATTGATACTTGGCTCTTGGGAGATGGCATGCTAAGTAATAATATTCCAGCAGGCAGTCCTTCGCCACAAGTACGCACTTTGTCATTTCAATGGTTATTTGATTTGAGAGAATAGAATCAAGAAATCTCTGGATTCTAATTTAAGACATTTAACAGAGAAGTTCAGAATGACGGTTAAAGCAACAGAGCTTCCCAAAGCTTTCTAATTTAGAACTGCTAACAAATCTCTATTTGAATTGGAAAATTGTCTTCTTCTTAACTGGTGAAAGAAATTGGGGAAGATTAATAAAAGGGATTCTAGGTAGAACAAGGTGTGCTTTCATTCCAGAGAAAAGACTAATAAGTTTATATGTTGAAATAGCACATAAAAAGTAAATGATGAGCAAGACAAGATGGAAGAAATACCTTTCATTTTCTCTCTCCTGCCAATCACAACAAAAAGCCCTAGACAAAAATATACAAACGACCTGTGAGCAGAACTCTGACAACCTCAATCCCCAGTCAGTGCTAAGAAGACTGTGGTAGAGTCCTGTCTTCTGAGTAACGCATAAGTGAAGCAGAGGCTCTATAAACTAAATTGACATTTGAACCACAGCCCACACAAATGAACCAGGACTTCTGAACATAACAGGTTGACTACCTGCTTAAATAGAAGATTTAAATAGGAATCAGAGTCATATAACATAACAGTCAAAATGTCAGGATACAGTCCAAAAGTACTTGTCACTTGGAAAGTCAGGAAAATCTCAAGTCAACTGAGCAACTACAATCAGCAGATGCCAACACTGAGATCACATGGATGTTGAAGTTGTCAAATAAGTATTTTAAAGCAGCTATCCTGGGCTTCCCTGGTGGTGCAGTGGTTAAGAATCCACCTGCCAATGCAGGGGACGCGGGTTTGAGCCCTGGTCCGGGAAGATCCCACATGCCGTGGAGCAACAAAGCCCGTGTGCCACAACTACTGAGCCTGCGTTCCAGAGCCCGGGAGCCACAATTAGTGAGCCCACACGCCTCGAGCCCATGCTCTGCAACAAGAGAAGCCACCGCAATGAGAAGCCCACGCACCGCAACCAAGAGTAGCCCCCGCTTGCCACAACTAGAGAAAGCCTGCACACAGCAACGAAGACCCAACGCAGCCAAAAATAAATAGATAAAATAAATTTTAAAAATAAATAAAGCAGCTAACCTAAAATCGCTCCAGTCAGCAACTACGAACATTCGTAAAACACAAATGAAAAATTAGAAAAACACAGCAAAGAGATGGAAGCTGTAAAGAACCAAATTCTAGAAGTTTAGAACTGAACATACAATAACTAAGAACAAAGAAACTTAGTAGCAGAACGATTGTGAGAGGAGTAAAAGAGTGAACTTGAAGATAGAAAAATAGAAATGATCCAATGTGAACAACAGAGAGAGAACAGAATTATAAAAAGTGTAACTGATAAAATGTAAAATAAACCACAATATCCTATCACGTATGCATTAGATTGGAAAAATATAAGAAGCATCACTGTGTTGGTATATAGAGCAATAAGGTCTCTAATAAACATTGCGTTGGTGTATAGAGTAATACGGCACTTTGGAAAGCACGCTGGCAATACATATCTGGTAGGTGATGACATGTATAGCATCTAGCATTTCTAAGATTCATATTCTACAGAAATTCTACCACATGTGCCCAGAGAAGTATATTAAGTTGCTAATTGGAGGATTGTTTGTAAAAATGAAAAAAAGCCCTGTTTATTAATTGAAAAGATATATTTTAGACCATTCAAACATTTCTTGAATACAGAATAATTAAAATGAATTAGTTACATTTCCATATACCAACATTTAATTTAAAGCTGAGTGAAAAAATGCAAATTAAGTAACATTTCAGAGTATGAAATGTTTGTTGCTATTTACTATTAATGTAAAAAAATTTTTAAATGATACCACATATTTATTATGAATATATAAAGATGTAGGAAAGTATAAAAATTATATACTGATTAGTGGTTATGTTCTGATTAGTGAGAACTTCTTGGCTGTACTGAAGCTGACTGTGTTTGAAAAGGGCTTTAAAATACACTTCAAGAACTATGACTTATATTTTTATTTTGAAAATAATTGAAGCCTAGCATAATATTAATATTCTGTTAAATCTGATAGTCCAGGAATGTTTGTCATATTTCTCCTGTACACTTTTTATAATAGTTTTATAATAGAGAGTTTAATACAGTACACAGTGTTTCAAATAGTTTATTTTTCTAAAAAGTATAGCTCTCTTGCAGGCCTCCTGGAGCACCAGGAATGAGATCTATGCCCTGCAGAGTTCAGATTTTCTGTGTTCCTTAGTCTCATTCTAATTTTCTCCTAACATGTACTTCTTGTTCATTTACCATCAAGATATCCTGAGTCTCATTAGAAATAGCTTAACTTAATTTAGCTCCTTCATTTCCAAGTAACAGACATCATACATAATTTTCCAGGAAGATGGAAACCCCAGCCAACAAGAAACTGATGTCTAAGAAGAGGGTAGCTTCACTTACTTTCTCTTTCTACTTAGAATATTTATTTTAATTTATAATAAAATATTTAGTTCTGACACTATAATGTAGAAATGTAGCTATTGGTGGGAGAAGCTAAAGGTCAGTTCAAATCAAAAGGAGTACCTAATGGCTGAATAAATTTTAACAATTATTTTAGGACTAATGATATACATCATAATAACAAAAATAATAAGTATTAGTTATTGATTTTATTATAGCTAGATATGGTACAAAATAATTTACAATGCATATCTCACATGTGAGAGATTACAAACGAACCAGATCTTACGTAAGAATAGAACACTGACCCACGATTTGTAGCGATGAGTCCAGGAAGCCAAATCATAATCTCTGTAGCAATTAATCCCAAGAATCAGGACTTAAAAACTGCCAGCTTCCCTAATTTTTACCTTTGATTCCAACTTAGAGACAACTGGAGAAACCCAAACATGCTCTCCTCATTACAAGGATGCCCCACTTCTCATTAGTCTGCCTCTGGGTTTCCTGGCCAACCACACCCAACCAGGGCATACTTAAAATCTTCCGTTTTTTCAATAAAAAGCTTTTACACACTTCTGCCTGCCTCTGAGTCTCTGAAAAATCCAGGTGATGGCGCCCGACTCCCTTCCTATCCTATGTATACATAGTCTTCACCTGTTCTTGTTGGATGGTCTTCATTTATTTCCATATGTGTGTCATGAAATTTACTCCTCCTGAGACCCTTATAAAGAAAGGCATTATTGTTCCCATTTGAGGAAAACGAGGCAAAGGAAAGCATATGTAACGTGCCAAAGTACCACAAAAAGAAATTAACGAGACAGCTGTGATTTGAACCTATAAAGTATGATTCCAGAGCCTCTACTCTTAGTACTATGAAAACTGTATTAAGCTATCTTAAATAAAATTACTCGTGTCAAAGGGGGAAAGCTGTGCTACAGTGATGCACATCCTCTAAAATCTCAGTAGTCTAATATCACAAAAGATTAGCCTTCCCTTGTTCTCCATAAACACCGCCTACTGCTTGAAAGCTCTGCTCCGCATCTTTTCACCTGGAACCAGGCTTCTCACACAGCCATCATTGATGGCCAAGGGAAAGAGAGAGCAAGGCCATTGCACACTGACTCGTAAAGCTTCCACCTGGAAGTGGCACCCGTCACTTCTGCTCACGTTGTTATTGGCCAAAGCAGGCCACATATTCACCTAATTTTTTTTTTTTAATTTTTTTTTATAGCTACTTTATTTATTTATTTTTATTTATTTTTGGCTGTGTTGGGTCTTCGGTTCGTGTGAGGGCTTTCTCTAGTTATGGCAAGTGGGGGCCACTCTTCATCGCGGTGCGGGGACCGCTCTTCATCACGGTGCGTGGGCCTTTCACTATCGCGGCCCCTCCCGTTGCGGGGCACAGGCTCCAGACGCGCAGGCTCAGTAGTTGTGGCTCATGGGCCCAGCTGCTCCGTGGCATGTGGTATCTTCCCAGACCAGGGCTCAAACCCATGTCCCCTGCATTAGCAGGCAGATTCTCAACCACTGCGCCACCAGGGAAGCCCTCACCTAATTTTGAGATGCAGGAGGTACTATCTTTCCATGTACGTGGGAAGAGGAATGATTAATTCAGCTACTGAGCAAAATAATATAAACAGTCTTTGTTGTTTAAATCCTTTAATCATGTTATAAATGAAAAGGTCTCTGACTCCTCTTCAAAGTAAAGACAACTTCAATGGTAAAAACACAAATACTCTTTCTTTAATTCTCAGTGTACTTAAGCCTCAGTAATATGAGGGGATTTTCAGTAAAGTAGATTCAAGTGGTTTAAGGAGACAGTTGTGTCTTTGAACGCAAATAGACCTATAAATATATATCAACAACGTAGAAATTCTCATGCTGGTTATAAACCTCATAACAAGTGGTGTCTGTATACTTCCAAACTCAGCTGGTCCCTGACTTAGTGGCCTCTGATATATCAACATCATAACTAGTGATGGAAATAGAATTCCTTCTGGAGCTTCTTTTTATCTTGGGTGACTTAGTTCAGAAAATCGTTTTATTATTTTGTCAAATAAATAGTATAGTTCACTGAAGAAGAAAATATTGATAAGCCAAAAATTAAATAAAAAAAAAAAAGGTTTTGCATGATTATTCTACCCAGCAGTAATAGCTATTAATGTCGTGGTGCTCGGGGCTTCCCTGGTGGCACAGTGGTTGAGAATCTGCCTGCCAATGCAGGGGACACGGGTTCGAGCCCTGGTCTGGGAGGATCCCACATGCCGCGGAGCAACTAGGCCCGTGAGCCACAATTACTCAGCCTGCGCGTCTGGAGCCTGTGCTCCGCAACAAGAGAGGCCGCGATAATGAGAGGCCCGCGCACCGCGATGAAGAGTGGCCCCCGCTTGCCGCAACTAGAGAAAGCCCTTGCACAGAAACGAAGACCCAACACAGCCAAAAAAAAAAAAAATGAATAAAAAAAAAAAAAAAAATCGTGGTGCTCTGTAAACTTTTACTTCCCGGCATCAGCACAATGCTTGCCACGTAGTAGGCCTTGAATGGATTTTGAATGAACAAATGAATATGCATATTCACATTTAAATATATGCATTTCAATAAAAATGGGAAGATACTCTTTTAAACAGTATTCCCTTCCAAAATGGATCTATAAATTTTGAAATGTGTTCGAAAACTATACAAGGAATTGCTCTTAAAAGCAAACAAAAGATAGGTCTTTAGACAATTTAATTTGGGGTATGAAATTACCAATCTGAATATTTACATATATCAAAGATTCTCAGTAGTACTATGTTAAAGAAAACTGCTTAATCTTGGTGAATTCAGGATTTCCCAACCTTACTAAACAGATTTTTTTCTTCATATCAGCTGATTCTAGAAATATAATCTTCTCTCTTACATCCTCATCACAAAAATCTCATCTTATCCATGACCCTAAAATAGGCCACTTTATGCCCTCTGTGACCTCTTGTACCCTGCAGCTACTGCTCACTGGGTCAACTATGAACTTCTGATCCAAGGTAGACACATGAGAGATGGCTCAAAAATATAAGAATTTGGGCACAGGAAGTCAACTGGAAAACAAACGGAAAATCTTGGGGGTTGAGGCCATTGTTTAAGGACAATATGTAAGTAGATCAATGAACTGAAAAACAGATTAGAGAGAAAGTGAATAGTGAAGCAGATACACAATGAGAAGCAAAGTCAAAGAGACAATTACTATTTAGAAAGAGAGAGAGAGAAAGAGAAGTTACCTGACAACCAACGCAATTCCCCTGAGCCTAGCACACATTCACAATTGAATTCCAAAGATTCCCTTACTTCTTTATGTTAAACATCATTTTAATCAAACTTATTTTTACCAGTAGTTAAACAAAACTACTGCCATTTTTTCTTAAAGAGTATATAATATTACACTGAGAAGTACCATAATTCATTTAAACCATCTCATATGTTTGAACATTCAGGTGGTTTCTGACATACATCCTCATTCGGACAAGTTCAGTTAAAAAAGAACTAAACCTTCAGGCCACTTGTCTCTCACACCTGTGCACCTGTGTGTCTCTCCCTTTTATTTTTTCTCTACTCCAATCAAGATGAAGCAGGTTTTAACCCTGCTGCCTTTTGTCCCTCCTACCCTATGTAGCAACTCTCAAGCACTAGTTGTCATGGGAAAATAGAGTCTTATGGATGTACCTGTGTCATCTAAGACTGCCAGGCTGCATTCTGATATGCTAAAGAAAATCCCCCCTCTCTTGATAAAGCCGGGTTTTCAAGCTTATTGTCCTGCTGCCAATTTAAACAAACAAACAAACAAACGAAAAAAATCTCGTTTGACTGGCAAAGCTGAAAAATGACTTCCTTGTTTCGGAGAGTATTTATTGAAACCCAGAAAGTCATTTCTTCAAAGGGGAACGAGGATGGGGAGAGGAAAGCCTCTAGAACAACAATATTTACATGATATGGAAATATATCTGAAAATGTTTTTAAGCACTTTTTCTATTATACATAATTTATTATAGGTTTAAAGCAATATAGGCAAAAACACAAAACAAGTATGAAAAACAGAAGAATAGGAAAACATATAGGAGGATGTCCTAAAGTAAAAATAAAAGAAAATAAAACTTTATAGGCGAAATACTGTACAGAGGGATAGCTTCTTAGCAAGGATATGAATATTTAATATACACTGACATACAGCTTTACTGCTGATATTCAAGTTTTTTTCATGCAGAAAGAATAACTTAACACACTTGATTTTTTTTTTTTTTTACAACAGAATAGAGACACAAGTCCATATCCTTTGTCAGCTTGAAAATCTTCACAGTTAGAAGCCAACAAAGGTTTTTAAATCAAGGCATATAACCGCAGGTTACAGTTACATTGTCTTCCAGTAAGACATATGTGCGTGCTTTGGAATGCAACATTTTATCTTCTACCATCAGGAAAGTGTCAAGAGATCTTTCCTAAAAAGATGCTGAACCTTTGGCAGGCACAAGAATGAGCTACTTAAAGGCCCATGTTACTACTGTATTTTGCTTCTTTCAATCTTTCGTGTGAAGATCCCAGAGTGTATTTTTTATTATTTTGTGACCTGTTTTTCTATCAACGTGAACTAGTAACTCCTCTGGATGATGTCAGACTCAAAATAAATTTAACCTCATGCATCCCATTGATGATAGAGTTCGTTTGTAACTTGGCCAGTCCTCTTTTCTGCTATTTAGCTCTTTACAAACACAGGGACAGGTGAAAACCTAAAAAGGTGAGGGTGTGCAAGAATAAATTATCTTATGTTCACCTAATTCCACAGAAAGCACGGCACTGAAGTACACTGTGAGTTAAAGAAGAACCACTAGACTGGTGCTTAACTTTATTACTGATGTACTAGGCAGCTTTAGCCACTTTATTACATTTGCTAATTAATTAATTTGTTTACTTTATTTAACTTTATTTTCTGAGTAGAGTTGAAACATATTACAATCTTCTTCTCAGCCAAACTTCTAAGGCATGAAAGTCTCCAATATCATAGATAATCAGAGATGGCAGACTCCAGATCCTGAAATCTGGAGTTGAAAATGTATTTTCTATTAAGTTCCTTACATATTTACTTAATTGACCAAGAGCTTATCTCCCTTCCTGAAACCTTATAATTTCTTTACACCTGAAAATCCTTAACACTTTAACATAAGGCTCCCTGACTCATATCAGTTTCAATCCCAGGAGGACATTTTATAGGATGCTATATAAATATCAACTCTTTCTGCTTTAAAATATCTGGCACAGTGTCTAGCTCATATACTATGGTCAAGTCTTGAAGAAAGAAAGAATGTCCTTGCTGGATGAGAATTTAAGTACAATTTGAAACCTGAGTCTGACACTTCAAGGGATGTGCATATTCTAAAGCATCTGAAATAACAAATCCAAAATAATTAAACAATTCTCAGTTCAAATAAACTGTCAAAGGACACATGCTGAACATTATCCAATTTCTAAACTTCCTAATTTGACTTCTCAAGAGAAAGAAGTTGAAGGAGGCAAAGGTTCATGACTTTTTGGTATCCATGACCTGGGGTATTTCCCCCAAATCTAAAATGCTGTAAGAACGATAGAATGGGATTGGTAATTCTAATTTTCCCAGTAACTCTTAAGCAATTAAGTCCTACTGAACTACCTAAATATCTATATAATCTGATTTCCTGCTACCGCTCTTCACGTGCCTTAAACCCAACTGAACTTTTACTGTTATTACATTCTTACCACAATTTCTCTTTTGCCTGTGCCATTTCCTCCTCTCTGAAATGTCTACTCTATTCACTGCATGTCTATATTTTATCTGTTAGTTAAGGTCCAGCTCCTCCAGGAAGCCTCCCCCAGTTTGGAGTATAAATGCCTTTGAAATCTGTAGTGATCAGCTGTCCATTTCCTGGCACAGTGCTAGATCCCAGAGCAAGTCTCCACTGCAGGGGAGCAAAATTTGCCAGCTCGAAGTGTGTCTCTTTGGCATGAGGATCGTCTGGAGCTGGTTCTTGAGAAATAAAAGACTCAGGAAGTTTTTCTTTTTATCTCCTCCTTAACTACCTAAAAGACTTTAGATGGGGAGCCTGCCCCGTGAAGACAGCTACTACTGAAGATAAATTCTTTTTACGTCGGAAAGACTTGCATGGCCTGGCAAATATACGTTTACCAAACCTCTGCTCTTTTCATCTGCCTATGACCTGCCTTCCTCCACTTAGAAGTCCCAGATCCCTCACCCCTCAACTGTCTGTCTGTGGGTCTCATGTGCTTATGGAGCCCCTCTATTGTATGTATGTAATTAAATTTTTTTTTCTCCTGTTAATCTGTCACATGTCGATTTAATTCTTAGACCATCCCAAAAAGCCTAAAAGGGTAGAGGAAAAGCTTTTCCTCCCCAGCACCATCTTTCATAGAGTTTGTTATAGAACAAACATTAAACAAATTGTTGTATCATTAATTACGTAAGGTACACTAGACATAAATCTCTCTGATATTTGCTTTGTTATTTTTAAATGTGGAGATTTCGACTGTTTCCATTTTGTGATTATCCTAAAGTTTTAGCTGCTATTAAAAATGTAATTTTTTTCTGATGATGCTTTGGTCTTATTTATATGTTTTATCATTTCATTTAAAAAAAAATCTGCATGCCTTTTGTACCACTCTATTTCTGCTTTATTTTCTTCTAAACTGTACTTTTCATGTTTGTGTGTATGTATTGGGAATGGCATTCTTCAAAAATGATTTCTCCATAATCATTGCATTGTCCTAAATTACTCCTGCAGTTCTTTGAATTCTTTTTTCCCCATAAGAGCTTCATACATCTCATCAATAGCTGTTTCTAGTGATTGCTAAATTTTACAATCATTTTTATTTAAAATCTAGTGTTTGTATATTTACATACAAGTTCTAAGGTGACTTCAAAATAAATACAGTGCTATACTACCACCTAAAGTTATAGAATATTTGTTCCCGCTTTTTTTGGTTGAGAATTGTATCTGCTCCAAAAGCAGTTTTTGTGTTATTTCTATTACAAATTCTTCTCTTAGGATCAACTTATTATCCTGTTAAATTGATTCTTTCTACAGCTAGAGTAGCCTTTATTTGTCGATATGGTCTCTTCTCAAGTCAGAATTTCCACATTGCAGATGAATTTTTGAACAATGCAAGTAACATTTTCTTTTGCCATAGTTACCCAGCTTTTTATCAAATTGTAAATATGAGTTAGAGAATGGATTCTGGCGTGGAAAGCTATTAGGAGCAGTGAAGAAAAGCAAGGTAGGTCATTGAAGTAACTAGAGCCTCACAAAAGTATGTGGATGAGGATTTAATGCTATGAGGAAAAGTTTCAAAACTAATCAAGTAAGATAAAACATTGCCACTTTTCAGCAGAGAAAGAAACTGTATGAGAAAAAAATGAAGTGAAGAGGACTAAATAGCTCAGTCACTTGCTTGGAAATTTATTTATTCATGTGGATAATGGTAATTTTTAAGTGAGAATGTGTATCACAGAGCACTTCCTCTTAAATGGATCCCACAGTGTTTAATATTTACTCCTATTAATAACAAAGTAGGTTGAAAAGAAAAGTAGCAGCAATTGTTCAGCTGCTATAGTTATACTTGATAAAGAAAAGAGGAGAAATTATTTAACTAGAACAAATATAATAACAATAAAATGGTCATAAAATTAGGATTAAAAATGCCTTGGTACACAATGTGTTCATATGAACAGAGATATTATAGGAGAGAGAGAAAATGCAAAGGGAATCTAAAAAAGTAATTGGAAAAGGCTATTTAAAAAATATTTTTTCTGAACACAAGAAATAAGTATGGATAAACAGGACGATCCTTTTAGTGCAGGGATTCTCAGTACAGCACCAGTGACATTTTGGGCCAGTTAATTCTTTGTTGTGGGGTACTGCCCCATGCATTGTAAAATGTTTACCAGCATCCCTAGTCTCTACCCATCAAATGCCAGTAGCACCCCTAGCCCCCAAGTTGTGATGACCAAATGTTTCCAGACATTGCCAAGTGTTCCCATGGATGGGGTTAGGGGGAGGTAAAATTGCTCATGGTTGAGAACTATCGCTTTAATGCAATATTCACATTAAACAAAATCAAAACAAACCAGCTTCCTTAGTCACAGTACTGATTTTACTTAAAACAAACAAACAAAAACCAGATATTGTCTACAGTTTTAAAGCCTACTGGGGAGATATTAACCTTTACCTGTGGCACAGGTATTGAATGCTAGAGTTAAAGTATTACACATTCAATGCATATTTTACAAATGAAAGAGTTCGTAGTTGTGCCAGCAAATCCTAGGCTGTTTGCCTTTAGCAGCTGTAGCAAAGATAAATGTCTCAGCAATCCAGTTTTAAGGAAATCTCTCTACTTAGAATCATTCCTATTATATTGTTTTAAAAATCCCTATTGAAAACAACAGCCCAAAACATAAAAACAAAAAGTAAAACAGAAACAAAAAAGTGTATTGTTAAAGGTTCCTGGAACTTCTCAGCACTGATGACTACAGATTTTGTTGTTCTGATCTTGGCTGCCTACCTCTTATATCAGCACCTTACCTTTCAGTGAGGTGGAATCTTCCAAGTATTCTGACTTCAATCTTTGTCCTAGAACCAGCTGGGCCACAGACCTGTTAAGAATCAATTCAGATGTTTCAATAAAACAGTTTTTGTCCTGTTCTGTCTGGCCATTCTTCTAAGTGGCCTGAACTGAATGTGCAAGGCAGCTATTTCTCTAGACTTTTCTAATCAATCATAAAATTGAAATAAAAATTATAAATTTTAAAGATTTTTAAAATTTACCCCAGTATATAGTTATTTATAAATTATACACCAATACAGTTTTTGTTTTTTTAAAAAATTTATTTATTTATTTATTTATGGCTGTGTTGGGTCTTCGTTTCTGTGTGAGGGCTTTCTCTAGTTGTGGCAAGCGGGGGCCACTCTTCATGGCGGTGCGCGGGCCTCTCACTATCGCGGCCTCTCTTGTTGCGGAGCACAGGCTCCAGACGCGCAGGCTCAGTAATTGTGGCTCACGGGCCTAGCTGCTCCGCGGCATGTGGGATCTTCCCAGACCAGGGCTCGAACCCGTGTCCCCTGCATTGGCAGGCAGATTCTCAACCACTGCGCCACCAGGGAAGCCCCACCAATACAGTTTTACTAATATAATATGTATGTCATTACACACACAGAGATAGATATTAAAAAGGGATAGAATGAATATAGTATAAGATAGGTTTTATATTTTAATGATACAAATTTTTTTGATCTCACTAAAAATGTTATTCATCCTAATTTTTAGTGAAAGCGATGTAATTCAATATTTACCTTTGGAAAACCTTGTTTAAATACACTGAGATACAGCAACTCAAAAATCTAGCTTGAAGTTCAGTATTTTTTGATATATGATTCATAATGACCATCACTGAAAAAGATATATTACAGTAACACAATTTATAAAGAAGAAAATATATACTTGGGACAAGTTTGCAATTATCAATAGTAAATATAAACCTATACTGGAGGCACTTCCCTGGTGGTCCATTGGTTAAGCTCCGTGCTCCCAATGCAGGGGCCCCGGGTTCGATCCCCAGTCCAGGAACTAGATCCCGCATGCATATTGCAATTAAGAAGCCCGCATGCCACAACTAAAAGATCCCGCATGCCGCAACTAAGACCTGGTGCAGCATAAATAAATAAATAAATATTTAAAAAATAAATCTATACTGGAAATAACATTTATAATATTTTGCATTTTTGGTTAGCTTTGTCAAATCTGACTAGTTTTCCATTATTCTTACCGAGTAACCTGGCTTAGGAAGAGCTTACACTAGAAGTAAAAATGGCATCTCTGAGGAATCAAATTATCAGTATTACTTTAAATTTTTCTTTTCTTTTCAAGAATTTATTTAAGCCACTTCTTCATTTTCTGAGATCAGTTTTAGTTAAAACTAGAAAATATCATCCATAAATCCACTTAACTGGCAACCAATACATTTTAATGCTTTGCAAAATATGGAAAACAGATGAGGGCATTGTTGATTGTATCTCTGAATTGTGGAACTTGTGATTTTCCTTGAAGATACCATTCTTACTCCAGTTGATGTTGGAGGGCATGAAGATCAATCTGTATATTAAATATTAGTAAAACCTAATTGCCATATGTTAGACTAAAATGAATGGAAATGGAAATGAACCATATTCTTCCTGCATACCTTTGGGTAGTCTTGCCCTTTCATTAGGGTTGTGCATCTTCCTTAAGCCTACTGATTTATGGGTTTTTCCTCTTCCTAAACCTTCCAGCTGTAACTTAACTCCTTTAATGAAATACAACTATTTTCTAGATTCTGTAATTAGTGCAATTATTATTTTTTGTTACTCAACAAGTTTTTTGTGTCCCACATTCCAAACCGAAAATACACAAAGGCAAAACAAGACCCCATAATGACATAACATTTTGGCTGTTAATTGGACACTAAAAAGTCAAGATTGGAAAATGTTCTCTTGCTGTAGATGAACTCAGCAGTTTATTTATCAAGATTCTTAGGGCCTAAAATTATAAAATTATTGTATTGATAAACAATATAAGTATTTTAAAAGCTCAATTAACCATAATTACATACCAGAGTAGTTCAGAAAGAATGTGCTATAAATTACACCATTTTATGTCCTCAAGAAAATAGAAAAATCTATATGGTCTGCTAAATCTTTCATTCCATTTTCCAACATCATAGTCAATGACTATCAGGTCACATCAGTCTGAAGACAATTAATTGATTCTACACGTACAAGTCTAAAAATTGCCTAGGTATTTAACCATAGACCCAGCTAAACTCAATCCATATATGTTTGTACACTAGCAGAGATACAGAAATGAAAAGTTTGGGGTATGTTGAGCAAAGAGGTTGTAAGTGGAAGAAAACACAATTATCCAAGTTAAAAATGGACAAACGTATATGGAAACAAGTCACAAAGGAAATAAGATTCATAACTTTGTCACAGACCTATGTTGCTGAGGCCATTTGGTTATTCCATTGTAGAGAAGTAGCATTGTATCCGATTTTTATTCTTATAATTAATGTGAGCTTGAACTGGAAAGCTAAAAATTCTCGATGACAATTCATAAGTGCTCTTTTGAATTAATGTTTTATATTTTTGCATAGGCATCTTTGCTCAGAAATCTTGATATGTTATAGAAATTATCTTTTTTTTCTATTTAAAGAATTTATTTATGGAGAAACCATATTAAAAACAAAAATCACTGTGTTTTTACGGACATCTATATTGAATGCTTCTCTAGTTTATAATGCCTGCCCACTTCCCATCTTTATCAAGCTAATTTAGACTTATCATTAAGATGGCTCTTATATTTCTCTAGGAACAATTTCATGGATCATATTTTGCTCCCACTATTAACAGTTTTAGATGTTCATTCTTTAGAAGCCCTTCGGCCCTGTGCCTATCCCAGCACTGTACTACTGACCAGTGTCATGCCGAGCTATATTGGAGCTTGAAGCAAAAGGAAAAATCATTAACAGTGATCTTGCTTTATTTAAAACATTGATATTTTCTTCATGATGAAATTTTTGCATCAATTTTGATGCTTAAAAATATTGCATCGAAATACGATTTATTTCGGTTATTGATTGTTTTTTGGCACTCCCTTCAATTTTATGCCTGAGGTGAGTGATTCACTGGCCTCTCTGGTCCCTGCCCTGCTCTTATCTCTCTATATTCCTGTTCCCTTGTATAGACTATGGACTTTCTGAAAACAATGGTGAAGCCTTTCCACCTTCGAAGCACCTGGCACAGCCCTAGCATTTTGTAAATGTGCAATAAACACTTACTAAAACAGATTACATACATATGCATGTTTTTAAACCCTATGTGCTCTTTAAAAAATTATTGTTCATGAGTCTACTTGGTTTCAAATCTAATTTTTAAAACCAGGAAAGACAGTCATCCTATATTTTTGACTTTCAGGGATAGCACTAATTCCAACATTTCTTTTGAAAATTCCGTCTGTTATGGCATCACACTCAACCCTCATTGATTTCTCTTGTTAGAGAAAATTGTGAACTTTTCACTAATCACTCTCCCCTTCTTTTTTCAGTATTTTGCTAGCTTTTTGTCTGATTTAATTGAGTTTTAAATGAACTCCTGCCGAGTGTTATTAGAGCTTGATGTACATCTCAATAAAGTGTGCACTCTCAAATTTGTTTGTACCTCAGAGCTTCAAATATTTTAAGTGAGCTATTATTAACTGTTCATTTCCATCTTCCATTTTTAAACATTTCTAGAGTCTTCATCTCTTCTTCAAATAACACACATTCCTTATCCATTGTTAGTTTTTTCTGGATATTATCTTATTTTTCAATATTCTTAATTTTTGGTCAAAGATGAACACTGTACTGTATTTGTAATCTGACTGCAGGAAGCTGTACTGGTTGGTTGAATCTGCAGATGACGAACCTACAGATACGGAGGGCCGACAGGGCTATGCCATTTTACATGAGGGACTTGATCACCCGCGGATGCTGGTACTCATCGCGTCTCCTGGAACCAATTCCCCGCAGATAATGAGGGACACAAAGTATTTGAGAGGGTGAAAGAATAAAAATGAGAATTGAGCTGGTTAAGAAATTATTGAAGACAGCGCCTGGAGTACCAAAGGAGGGCTATTCTGAGGAAATCAGGCCATTTTACTTAATTACCAATTCACTCATATATAATTTAATAACAGGCCCATTTCCCAAGTAAAAATCTTTTCAAATTTACTTGTTTCTTATAACTATTTAGTTTAACTTGACCAGTTTCACCTTTTTTTATGGCTACATTTTTGGGAATATTTTCATTAACCTTAGTGCCAGCTCTCTCTTCTTGTGGCTGGAGATTTAGAAGCAGAGAGTGAATGAGACTGAATGCCTTAAAAATATATTCCTAGAACATATGATCTTGAATATTAATTGTTCTTGTTAATATAGCCCCTGTTTATATTATCATAAAATATTATAATTTCTAAAATTAGTTATATTTATTTATATATCATAACTATTTATATATTATTTATACATATGATATTTATATATAGTTGATAGGATACTTCTATATTTTTTGTGAATATATTTTTGAACTGTATTCTACTTGAATATATTTAGTAAATACATTTTTTGTAGAAGTAAATTCTTATAAACCTCCTCAAGAATAATATATTCATGAAAAATGTATCAAAGCATTGCCCCCTGAAAGTTAATTCTGGTGATGTTTGATGAGGGATCACCTTTAGCAATACTGAATGGTGACAATATTGGAATAGAATTCACAGTCATAATTTATAGCGATCACTGAGTCTCTGTGAGGCCAGATGGTGCTTTTTGACAGCTAGTATTAAAATATTTTCAAAGAACTTTTTTTGAGTTGGGAAGACACCTGATCCTGCCCACATTGGTAGAGAAGCTTTGAAGCACATGATTATGATCATCTCCCTATGGCTGTTATTCAACCAGAACCTTGGCTTAAGAGTCACAGTACAGAGGTAGACAAGGTAATCACTGAGGGACATAGGCAGATATACTAGCAGAACACTTTATAACTAGATGAAGAATTATAGAACAGCTGTGATTCTGGCAGGGACTGACATTCAGCATCACTGAGTCATTCCTAGGGTAAAGGCAGTAGACCATGGTTGCTTCACCCCTGAAACTACAGAACTGTACTGCTCAGCAGGTAACAAACCCCAGCCAGGTTCAGAAGCTGCAATGATCCTGGCGATCATTCATTTAGAAAAGACGATAAAGTTTCAATATCATTGAAGGAATTTTCTAAGAGTTTCAGCCACAGCAGAGTTGGTGAAATAGATTTTTTAAAAAACATCTTTATTGGAGTATAATTGCTTTCCAATGGTGTGTTAGTTTCTGCTTTATAACAAAGTGAATCAGCTATACATATACATATATCCCCATATCCCCTCCCTCTTGTCTCTCCCTCCCACCCTCCCTATCCCACCCCTCTAGGTGGTCACAAAGCACCGAGCTGTTCTCCCTGTGCTATGCGGCTGCTTCCCACTAGCTATCTATTTTACATTTGGTAGTCTATATATGTCCTTGCCACTCTCTCACTTTGTCCCAGCTTACCCTTCCCCCTCCCCGTGTCCTCAAGTCCATTCTCTACATCTGCGTCTTTATTCTTGTCCTGCCCCTAGGTTCTTCAGAAACATTTTTTTTTTTTAGATTCCATATATATGTGTTAGCATACAGTATTTGTTTTTCTCTTTCTGACTTACTTCACTCTGTATGACAGACTCTAGGTCCATCCACCTCACTACAAATAACTCAATTTCGTTTCTTTTTATGGCTGAGTAATATTCCATTGTATATATGTGCCACATCTTCTTTATCCATTCATCTGTCAATGGACACTTAGGTTGCTTCCATGTCCTGGCTATTGTAAACAGAGCTGCAATGAACATTGTGGTACATGACTGTTTTTGAATTATGGTTTCTCTCAGGGTATATGCCCAGTAGTGGGATTGCTGGGTCGCATGGTAGTTCTATTTTTAGTTTTTTAAGGAACCTCCATACTGTTCACCATAGTGGCTGTGTCAATTTACATTCCCACCAACAGTGCAAGAAGGTTCCCTTTTCTGCACACCCTCTCCAGCATTTATTGTTTGTAGATTTTTTGATGATGGCTATTCTGACTGGTGTGAGGTGATACCTCATTCTAGTTTTGATTTGCATTTCTCTAATGATTAGTGATACTGAGCATCCTTTCATGTGTTTGTTGGCAAGCTATATATCTTCTTTGGACAAATGTCTATTTAGGTCTTCTGCCCAGTTTTGGATTGGGTTGTTTCTTTTTTTGATATTGAGCTGCATGAGCTGCTTGTAAATTTTGGAAATTAATCCTTTGTCAGCTGTGTCATTTGCAAATATTTTCTCCCATTCTGAGGGTTGTCTTTTCATCTTGTTAATGGTTTCCTTTGCTATGCAAAAGCTTTTAAGTTTCATTAGGTCCCATTTGTTTATTTTTTTAATTTCCATTTCTCTAGGAGGTGGGTCAAAAAGGATCTTGCTCTGATTTATGTCATAGAGTGTTCTGCCTATGTTTTCCTCTAAGAGCTTTATAGTGTCTGGCCTACCATTTAGGTCTTTAATCCATTTTGAGTTCATTTTTGTGTATGGTGTTAGGGAGTATTCTAATTTCATTCTTTTACATGTAGCTGTCCAGTTTTCCCAGCACCCCTTATTGAAGAGGCTGTCTTTTCTCCATTGTATATTCTTGCCTCCTTTATCAAAAATAAGGTGACCATATGTGTGTGGGTTTATCTCTGGGCTTTCTATCCTGTTCCATTGATCTATATTTCTGTTTTTGTGCCAGTACCATACTATCTTGATTACTGTAGCTTTGTAGTGTAGTCTGAAGTCTGGGAGCCTGATTACACCAGCTCCGTTTTTCTTTCTCTTTCAGGGTCTTTTGTGTTTCCATACAAATTGTGAAATTTTTTGTTCTAGTTCTGTGAAAAATGCCATTGGTAGTTTGATAGGGATTGCACTGAATCTGTAGATTGCTTTGGGTAGTATAGTCATTTTCACAATTTTGATTCTTCCAATCCAAGAACATGGTATATCTCTCCATCTGTTTGTATCATCTTTAATTTCTTTCAACAGTGTCTTATAGTTTTCTGCATACAGGTCTTTTGTCTCCTTAGGTAGATTTATTCCTAGGTATTTTATTCTTTTTGTTGCAATGGTAAATGGGAGTGTTTCCTTATTTTCTCTTTCAGAGTTTTCATCATTAGTGTATAGAAGGCAAGAGATTTCTGTGCATTAATTTTGTATCCTGGTACTTTACCAAATTCATTGATTAGCTCTAGTCGTTTTCTGGTAGCATCCTTAGGACTCTCTATGTATAATATCATGTCATCTGCAAACAGTTACAGCTTTACTTCTTCTTTTCTGATTTGGATTCCTTTCATTTTTCTTCTCTGATTGCTGTGGCTAAAACTTCCAAAACTATGCTGAATAATAGTGGTGAGAATGGATAACCTTGTCTTGTTCCTGATCTTCGAGGAAATGGTTTCAGTTTTTCACCATTGAGAATGATGTTGGCTGTGGGTTTGTCATATATGGGCTTTATCATGTTGAAGTAAGTTCCCTCTATGCCTACTTTCTGGAGGGTTCTTTTTATCATAAATGGGCATTGAATTTTGTCAAAAGCTTTTTCTGCACCTATTGAGATGATCATATGGTTGTTCTCCTTCAATTTGTTAATATGGTTTATCATGTTGATTGATTTGCGTATATTGAAGAATCCTTGCGTTCCTGGGATAAAACCCACTTGATCATGGTGTATGATCCTTTTAATGTGCTGTTGGATTCTGTTTGCTAGTATTTTGTTGAGGAATTTTGCGTCTATGTTCATCAGTGATATTGGCCTGTAGTTTTCTTTCTTTGTGACATCTTTGTCTGGTTTTGGTATCAGGGTGATGGTGGCCTCGTAGAATGAGTTTGGGAGTGTTCCTCCTTCTGCTATATTTTGGAAGAGTTTGAGAAGGATAGGTGTTAGCTCTTCTCTAAATGTTTGATAGAATTCGCCTGTGAAGCCATCTGGTCCTGGGCTTTTGTTTGTTGGAAGATTTTTAATCACAGTTTGAACTTCAGTGCTTGTGATTGGTCTGTTTATATTTTCTATTTCTTCCTGGCTCAGACTGAGAAAGTTGTGCATTTCTAAGAATTTGTCCATTTCTTCCAGGTTGTCTATTTTATTGGCATACAGTTGCTTGTAGTGATCTCTCATGATCCTTTGTATTTCTGCAGTGTCAGTTGTTACTTCTCCTTTTTCATTTCTAATTCTATTGATTTGAGTCTTCTTTTTTCTTGATGAATCTGGCTAATTGTTTATCAATTTTGTTTATCTTCTCAAAGAACCAGCTTTTAGTTTTATTGATCTTTGCTACCGTTTCCTTCATTTCTTTTTCATTTATTTCTGATCTGATCTTTATGATTTCTTTCCTTCTGCTAACCTTGGGGTTTTTTTGTTCTTTCTCTAATTATTTTAGGTGTAAGGTTAGGTTGTTTATTTGAGATGTTTCTTGTTTCTTGTGGTAGGATTGTATTACTATAAACTTTCCTCTTTGAAGTGCTTTTGCGGAATCCCATAGGTTTTGGCTCGTCATTTTTCCATGGTCATTTGTTTCTAGGTATTTTTTGATTTCCTCTTTGATTTCTTCAGTGATCTCTTGGTTATTTGCTAGTGTATTGTTTAGCCTCCATGTGTTTGTATTTTTTACAGATTTTTTCCTGTGATTGATATCTAGTCTCAAAGCATTGTGGTCGGAAAAGATACTTGATACAATTTAAATTTTGTTAAGTTTACCAAGGCTTGATTTGTGACCCAAGATATGATCTATCCTGGAGAATGTTCCACGAGCACTTGAGAAGAAAGTAGGGGAGGGGAGGTGTGGATAGTGACCTGTGCTTGCACACAGGCTTCTTGGTGGCGGCAGCAGCAGCCTTAGCACCTCATGCCAGTCTCTGGTGTCTGCGCTGATAGCCGCGGCTCGCGCCCGTCTCTGGAGCTCGTTTAGGCGGTGCTCTGAATCCCCTCTCCTCGCACACCCCAAAACAATGGTCTCTTGCCTCTTAGGCAAGTCCAAACTTTTTCCCAGACTCCCTCCTGGCTAGCTGTGGCGCACTAGCCCCTTCAGGTTGTGTGCATGCAGCCAACCCCAGTCCTCTCCCTGGGATCCGACCGAAGCCCGAGCCTCAGCTCCCAGCCCCCACCCGCCCCGGCGGGTGAGCAGACAAGCCTCTCGGGCTGGTGAGTGCTGGTCGGCACCAATCCTCTGTGCAGGAATCTCTCCGCTTTGCCCTCCGCACCGCTGTGGCTGCGCTCTCCTCTGTGGCTCCGAAGCTTCCCCCCTCCGCCATCCGCAGTCTCCACCTGCGAAGGGGCTTCCTAGTGTGTGGAAACCTTTCCTCCTTCACAGCTGCCTCCCATTGGTGCAGGTCCCGTCCCTATTCTTTTGTCTCTGTTTTTCCTTTTTTCTTTTGCCCTATCCAGGTACATGGGGAATTTCTTGTCTTTTGGGAGGTCTGAGGTCTTCTGCCAGCGTTTAGTAGGTGTTCTGTAGGAGTTGTTCCACATGTAGATGTAATTCTTATGTATTTGTGGGGAGGAAGGTGATCTCTGCTTCTTATTCCTCTGCCATCTTGAAGGTCTCCCAGTGAAATAGATTTTTAAAAACTCTAATCATAGTAACATAAATTATGGTTACATCATCTTTCTCTAGGGGCCAAGGATGTGTCCCAGGGAGCAGAATGGGGTAAGTAACTGGATCTCATAAGTAACTACTGTATCTACGTGACAACTGGGATACATTGAAGTACAAAGAAGGAGAAGGTTTTGTACAAAACTTTAGGTGTTTCCTTTGTCATTGGGATGATAATGATTGCTTCTTGATGACAGCATGAGCAATTTGATTCCCTGTTGCTGAGATGGGAGATACGTATCATGCAAAGCAGGAACCTTCCTCAAATATGAAACCACAGACCATGACCTCCCGACTTCCTCTTCAAAACAATAAGAAAAGTCTGGTGCCTAATGTTGGGTGTTCTGGGGACTCTGAGGTTTAGAACAAAAAAGATACTAAGTCCTGAATGTGAGTGGATTCTATCAATTAGTAAAAATAGAGAATGAACAAAGAAGTATATACATAACATATGTACATACATACATACAGTAAGCCATGGTTCAATCCCAAAGAATCGTAGAAATCAACTAATTCAATTCCCCTATTTGTCAGTAATATTTATTGTATCTACTAAATATTATATTATTTATGCACTCCGCTCTACTAGGTATCATATAAGTAATAGCGGTGATGCTTTGAGCATAATAACGTGTGCATCGTGGTGTTTCTTAAAATGACTGAATGAATAAATGAAAAATTGGGCATTAGAGGTTGTACTACCTCCCAAATCACATGGCCTCCATTCAGGCCTGCAGCTTCCTTAATCTTCCATCTTGTATTTAACCACAAGAACGAATTTCAAACACTAAAGTTAGATGGCTTATAATTGATCCTTGACAGATTCAGAAGATGGTAAAGAATCTGTCAGCACTTCAAGACTTTAATAAGAATCTTTAGCTGTCAATTTAAAAGCAAATGAAATGCTAATAATAGATATTTCTGGTTAGCCAAATGATAAACACAATAAATTAGAAGCACATTGTTTAGCCCACTTTTTTAAGATCCTCATTATTATCTAGGGAAGAACAGAGAGATCTAGAAAACAGATGAAATGCACCAAAGGATCCTTCTAAACTCTATTCCCCAAAAACTCTTTGAATCTTACTCTAAAGTAATGCAGGCCAGTACATTCTTGAAAGTTCAGAATTATTTTCCCTGTGCTTCTTTGAGCTTCTGTTATTGAAGATGCTAGTTGAGAATTACAAAGAAAATAAATCATGATTAGTTATTTAAACATAAAAAAGTTACTTGTGGCTTAGAGGCTTAGAGGTAAATGACACTCCTATGCTGAATAACTTAGATGTTAAAAAAAATAAAAAGCAAAAGGTCATTTATCTCCACTGCTGGCACTAAGGTGTCATTGATATTGAAAAGCCCAATATCAATAATAGAAATGACTTTAGCACTGAGACCTGGATTGTGTGGAAGCATTGGATTTCTGCAATTAAAATATCATGTGAGGGAAAAAACCAAAGCAGGACTCTGCAATGTCACTGGAAGAGTACACAGGATAAATGTGAGGAAACAGAAGACCATAAGCATAAGATGATGTGATTTACAATCCTGACGATACAACAAGCATACTTCTGACCTCAGTCTGTCACTATGGTTTTCAATCTTGGCAAATTCACTTGTTTCATCAGTTAAGTGGGTGCCAAAAGAAACTTCTTCCTTCTTATCTTGCATGTACAGTATATAATCAAATGCAACTTATTCAGCACCTAGGGTACATAGCAGAAAAGATTTACACTGACTCTAGATTTATAGGGACTCTTAAGTCAACCAAGTAATGGTAGTTATCATCATGGGGCTGTTAAATCATGTTGCCCATGGATAGTGTTGAGATATATCAAAGAGCTGTGGGTTTTAAGTCTTCATGAACAGCAACGATACTCTGGAAAATTAATACTAGCCACTCTAGGGCTCATTCTAATTTGTTCCATACTTCTACGTACAGTAAATTTGGATCTTTCTAAAGCCATCTTAAAGTTTTTCATATTTTAAGAAGATAGAGCAAAAATACTCTTGAATACATATTTTGTAAGAGTTAATAAGTTATTACGTCATCTGTTTTTAAAATGTTTGAAAGCTATGACTAAGGTCTAATATAGAATATGTTTTTCTATTTATATGGAGAAGAAACTAGTGCATTTAAGTCAAATAAATAAAGATGAGAGAAAAACTTTCAAATGGCAGGTTCTACTTTAATTCATCAGACTTATTATTTCTTATGTTAGTTTCTAAATTCTACTCTGGTTGGCTTTCTAACTTACCTATTGATTACAGCAGGTCTCTTAAAACTGTGATCATAAGGTCAAACAAATACTAAAATATTAACAAATAGCACAGTCATATTGTACCCTAGTATATAGTTAAGTACGTAATTAAGATTTCCTTAACAGAAATCAGCATATATTACTTCCTGTACTTGATTGTGTGAAGATTACCTACCAAATGCATTAGGACCAAAATTGAGGACTGTGTAGAGAACTCAAGGATAGCTCCTCTTACCTTGGCCATATATGGTTCTTCCAGTTATATATTGTTGTATAATAAATCACCCACAAACCTAGTGGCTTAAAATTTTTTATTATTCCCACAAATCTGCAGTTTGGGCTATCTCTACTCAATTTTGCAGCAGCTGGGATGACTCAAAGCCAGAGTCTAGCATCTTTTGTATGCTTGCTCACTCACATCTAATGGATGGGTTAGAAAGATTCCAACACCTGAGTGATGGAAAAACAGAGCCTGTAACATTTTAGAAGTTTTGTCGTAATGATGTCAACCATTTGTTTTTTCAAACAAGAGAGAACAGAAAACTGAGAGTAGATACACCATGGGACAGAGGGCATAGTATTTGTGGCCTGAGGAAGAAAACCCAAGTCAAAGGTACTAACTATTGGGTTGGCCAAAAAGTTCGTTTGGGTGTTATGGAAAAAACTGAACAAACTTTGGTGAACCCAATACTTAAGTGTTCATTCTCTCCCCTACTTTTCCAGCATATGATCATAAAATCTATTTAAAATAAAAATGCTCCATCAGAAAAATTAGTAATGATTAGAAAGGAAATAATATAGGATAGAAAAATAAACACAATTCCAAAAAATAGGATAAAAGAATATACTAAACAAAATAAGGGTAAACATAACAGAAAAATTGCCACAGGATTTAAGAAAAACATTAAGATATTTTCATGAATAGATTTCTCAGAGAAAACCAAACTGAATCAGCTCGAAAAATAGATATCAAAACCGGAAAGGGAATAGAATATGAGTGCTGAACTTAGAAAATAAATGGAAAAGTGTTACATCATTACTAAAATTAATGCTACCTTAGAAGCAACAAGAAGTACAGGTGATAACAGTAATAGATGAGGCAAGAAGGCTAGACTTGAAAACAATCACAAAAAATTAAATGGAAATTAACAAAAAGATAACAGTGAAATGATGAATAGGGAAAATGAAATATATGAAAGATGGATGAAGAAATAGGACATACTGTATGCATAATTTGTACTGCTAAAGAAGAGACTATAAATATGAAATTTAAATATATATATACTTCTCCAAGTATAGAAAAACTAGAATTTTCAGTAAAAAGCATAGTGAGTTTGAGGAAGAAAATGATATGGAATAATTATTACTGATATATATTGTAGTAAAATTTTTTAAAATCTTTGAAGATAAAAAAAGAATCCAAGAAACACCCAAAAAGGAAACTCATGTCACTTATCAAAGGGAAAATGTAAGGGTGATACCAACATTCCAAATGGCATATTTTGATACTGAATCACATTTCCAAAGAAACAGAAGTTTAACTTAAAAGTTTCATACTCAGCTGTATGTCATTCAAATATTCTGACATATACAATAATTTGAAAGATAAAACAACCATAAAATTCTTAGAAAACAAGAAACACCTTACCTAAATAAAGTGATCAACAATAAATGGATTCAAATGAAATAAACAGGGCTGAGGGAACAGAAACTTTGACTTAGGATGCAGAAATCTGTGAAATGATTGTTTCTACCCTAACAGCAAGTGAAAGCCAGACATTCCGTAAAATCAAACTTCTCCTGAAACCCTTGAAAGGTGGAGGTCTTATGGCAACAACTAGCCTTAAATTTAAAGAAAGGCAAGGACCTCAAAGGAGAGATGGAAGGGAGCTCTGGATTACCTAGAGCAGAGCACAGGACTGCCACACAAAGTGGTAAGAAGAATTCAGCCAAAAATTTTAATAAGTTTCTAGTGGCCAAGTGTGGGCTAAGATGAGAATATAGAAGCTCTGGGAGCCACAGACCCAGGGGAGCTTGCACCCACTAGCAAATCCTTCTCCATGGACTGCAGCAGGTGCTCAAGAGAAAGACGGCGAAATGAGGAGGCTGGAGAATGCCTTCTACAGGTGCAGGATCTGGGGAGGAGGTCAGATACTGAGACTGGAAAGCCCGCATCCTTCTCCCCAGTGGAACAGAAGACTTATGCCACTGGGGAAGGAGGGCAAACTCTGTGGTCCTCAAGATTCACCTGAAGACCCATGGCAGCTGTGAGAATGAAAGGGAAAAAACCCTCTATCCTAGGGAGGGGCAGAAAAATGTCCTGGATTCAAAATTTAGAGAATCCCTCACACTGTGAGAGGGTGGAGGGACTTCTACCAGATGAAACTAGCCCTTTATTGTTTCAACCTCCACCATCCACAGGACTCTAATAATCATACTCTAACAAATAAATCTTTAATTCAAAATACAGCAGATTCTGTGAAATTTTTTAAGAGAGGTCTTAAAGTAAGCATTCACATTTCTTATTAGAAAAGGAAGGTACCAGAGAGAAATAGAATAATGGTACAATTTCATATATTCATTTCTGCTACTTTACAGAATCAGAATTCTCAGTGAATATTACAAAGGGAGGTCAGATAGTTTAGCTTTGATACAAGAAACCATTTTAAAATTCTAATTAGATGACAAAGGAATATGATTTTTTTAAATTAAATTCTGCAATCACTTCAGTTTAAAATTTCCCTCTGTTAAATAATAATAAAAAAAACCCTTATGGAGTGTGCTAATACTGATACTTTTTTATCTACTAGGTGCCAAACAACCCCTTTTTAAAAGAATGAAATTTCATCATAATAGGGAAATTTAATGAGTTCTCATGAACAATTAAAAAGATTATTTGCATATTTTTAGCCTATTGGAGGAAAAAAATACCAAGCAGTAAATGTTTAGCAATAATCACATGCTGAGAAGGAGTGAAAAGGGAAATATTAAATGCTTTTCTTTCTTCCTGAAGCCACGGATAACATTTCAGGAGGCTTATTAGCATTCACGTTGGAGTGACCTGGTTACCAGTCCTCTGTACTTAGGCAGGTGTTTATTATAGGTGCTTTATCTTTGGTATTTTTATCCCTCTAAGAAAAATTAGGAATAGAGAGTACCCACGTCTGATTATGTTCACAGTAGTGTCTATTACAGCATTGGGAAATGGGAAATTACACCCAAAGCAAATCTTGAGAAACATGAGACAAGCCCTCTTTGAAGAGTCTATTTTGTTCTTTGTCACCCAGTCTCTGGTACACAGAGCCATCAAAAACATCTGGCCCCCAAGTCAAGGCAGCAAAGGTAAGGAACTGGAAAGAACATGAGCTTTCAGAGTCAGAAACGATTAGCCATTTACTACCAAGTGACCCTTAACAAGAAGTTTTTTTCTCTATAAATCTGCAGATTGCACATATATAAAGTTTGTAATAACATCTATCTTTTAGGGCTGTTGTGATGATCAGGGAAAATGTGTTTTTCCCAGTACAGTTTCCTATATATAGAAGGCACTCACTGCTTGGCAGCTAGGGCAAAACATTTGAATAATAATAAACACCCATTAGCAGACAAGCAGCACATCATTAAAGGGGAGAATACTCAAGCTAGTATCTAACATGTGGAAAACAATATAGTCAATAGAGTCATCTTGGATTCTGAAGACCAGTGATGATTTCTGTTACCCTGTATCTTTTCCATCTGCACCTTTAATTAACCCTGACACTGGAATATACTTCTTTCAAAATGGAACAAACTGAAAATATTGGCATACTCCCACATTTCATTCCATCCACTCATTTTTCTTTCAGCCACAGCTCTGGTGGGCTGTGCTGACTCACGCTGACATTGTCCCACTGTCCCCTGGGTGCACCTGTACATCTGGTTTTTCACCTCAGAGCTTTCTCAGGAGCCACCCCGCTCTCTCAGATTACAAAAGCACAGCCTGTAAGTGCAAGAGGAGAGAGACGGGGAGGGTGCAGTCAATCTCTCAGGCAACTTTCAACCAATGGGAATAGGAGCCAGTGGATAAATTCCCCAGACTCCTGTCCTTTGGAAGGAAAATTCTAGAAGGCATTCCTTATGCTTTGTGTAGGTCTCTTCTGCACTGAGCACCTGTTGCCTGCAGCAGGGATCTCTATAATGAGTGATGATGGGCTTTCATTCTTTTCTCTTCTCTCCCAACTCCCCTTTTTGAACTCCCTAGCATTGTCGACCAAAGCAACTTCCTGTTTCAGGCTCTGTTTTCAGGGGTGTCCAAACTAAGCCACTTTTCAAAAATGGGATGGATATCAGTTGTAATTTAGACCTGGACACACTCAAAAGGCACACACCTCATAACTCTGATACTATAATTTGAATAAAAAAGCAGGTATCACTTTTCACAAGATCTTTCATACAGATGGAAGATAGATATACAGTAAGAAGAGGTGACAGATGGTCAGGAAGAAAAGATTTTGAAAGGAAAAATATGTAACTCAGTTATTTAGTATCTCACATTCATTTTGCTTGGTCTTATGTACATAGAGGTAATGAACTCTTAAGAAATATAACAGATTACAATGCAGAAGAGAATCTTAGTTGAAGATGCTCTTTACAGTTTTATTAATATAATGGATTCAAGGATGAATTTTATATTTCACGATGGAAAAAAATGTAATTTGCTGACACCTACACCATTAGTACCAGAGTTTTTAAACCTTAATTATGAAAAATTTCCCCAATACATAAAATGTGCAGAATAATATAATGAAATTCCCATGTAACCATAGCCCAGCTTCAACAATTGTCAAAATTTTGCTTCTCTTATTTTATCTATCTCATTTTTTTCTTGAGTATTTTAAAGCACCCCTAAGATATCGTATCATTTAACCCATAAATAGTTCAGTAGGAATCTCTGCCAAATAACCACAAGGTATTATCATGCCTAACAAAATTTAATATTAATATCTTAACATAATCTAGTGTCCAGTCCTTATTAAATTCTCCACTTGTCTCAAAAAAGTCTTTTTATAGTTAATTCTGTTGAATAAAGATCCAAAAATGGCTCTAACTTATATTTGGTTGTTAAGCCTCCTAAATATCTCATGATTTATTGTAGTTCCTCTTCCACATTAAAAAAAAAAAACTTTAGTGAGATATAATTAAAGTATAGTAAAAGGTACAGACTTTACTATGAGTTCTGATAAATGTATACAGTACATTAATATAACCACTCCAATCAATATGTGGAATATTTTCATCATGCCAGAATGTTGCATAATATTCCTTTGCAGCCAATCACCCTTCCACCCCACCACAATGGAGACAATCATTGATAAGATTTCTAACAATTTAGCTTAGTTTGACTGTTTCAGAGCTACATACAAATAGGATCACAAGATGGGTACTCTTTTGTGACTGGCTTTTTTCTCTCTACTGAGATTTATCCATGTTGTTGCTTTTATCAGTATTACTATCGAGGAACAATATTCCATTGAATAAACATGCCACTTATTGTTTATTCACTTGTTGAGTGGTTTCCACTTTTTGTGATAAATAAAGCTGCCCTGAATATTCTTGTACAGGCATTTTTGTGGACTTGTGATCATATTTTTAAAAAATTTTCTCTTGGGTAATATCCAGGAGAGGCATTTCTTGATCATACAGTAAGTGTATGTTTTAACTTTATTTAAAAAATCATAAAACTGTTTTATGAAGTGCATGTAGTCTTTTAAACTTCCACCAGCAATGTATGAGAGTTCTTGCTGCTTCACACTCTCACTAAATTTTATGTTTCAGTCTTTTAAAAATTTTGGCCATTCTAATGGGAGTCTAATGGTATCATACTCTGTTTTAAATTTTTACTTCTATGGTAACTAATGATGTTAAGTGCTTCTGTATGTGCTTATTGATGATTCTTGTTTTCTAAACTGTCTAATTCTTTCATCTGTTTGTATTAGTTTTGTCTTCTGATTACTATGTTGCAGAAGTTGTTCATACATACTTGATACAAGTCCTTTGCAAGATATCTGTATTACAAAAATCGTCACCCAGTATGTGGCTTGCTGATTCATTTTCTTAAATTTTTTTTAAGAGTAAATGTACTAAACTTTGATAAAGTCCAATTTATCATTTTATTAGTGCTATTATGTCCTGTTTTTAGAAAGTATTGCCTACTCTCTATTACAAAAATATTCTCATATTTTCTTACAGTTTTATAATTTCAGCTTTTACATTTAGATCTGTGATCTATCTCAAATTATGGTGTGAGATTGGAGTCAAAGGTCTCTTCCTTTTTCAAATGGATATCCAGTTTCCCCAGAACCACTGGTTGAAAAGACTATCCTTTCTCCCACTGAATTAACTTGTTGTCATTGTGAAAATCAATTGACTGTATACATGTGGATCTATTTCTGAACCCTCAATTCTGTTGCATTTGATCTATCTGTCCCCACACACACTGTCTTGGTTGCTATTATTTTATATTGATCCTTGAAATCAGGTTGATCAATTTCTCAAAATTTTACCTTCTTTATCAATAATTTTTGGCTGTCTTAGGTCCTTTGCATGTCCACATAAATTATAGAATCAGCTTATTAATTTCTACAAAATAGCCTATGAGAATTTTTGGGGGGTTGTAGTGAATACATAGAGACAAATTTAGGTAGAATTGATGTCTGACTACAAACATTGAATCTTTCAATCCATGAGCATGGTATATCAATTTACTTAGGTCTTCTTTTATTTATTTCAGCAATGTTTTGTAAGTTTCAGCATATGGGTCTTACATATATTTCATTAACTTCATTCTTAAATAGTTAATCGTTTTTGTTACTATTTATAAATAATCATTTTTATTGTATTTTTCTATTAATTGTTTCTTATGTTTAGAACTATAATTAATTTTTGTATATTGGGCTAGTGTACTATAACCTTACTAAATTCACTTATTAGTTATAGTGGAGTATTGTTTTGTTTTTGTACATTGCTTAGAATTTTCCAAAATAAGCAATCATGCCATATTCATTTTCCATTGTCCTCAGATGTTATTAACGTAAATGAGCAAAGAATGGAAGAATCACATTATTGATTAATGATTATGAAGTAACTAAGGAATGTGGAACATAATACTTTTCCAGTCGTGTTTCTCATTCACAGCACTACACAGATACTGTCAGATTTTAAATACAGAATAAAATAAGATTTCATTGGCTTAGTGCTCTTTAAATGTAGGTCAACTCTCACCCCATTGCTTTGATGGTATTTTAATCTTTTGTATTTTTTATTTTATACCCAAAGAAATACATAAAAATGTTATTTCATTACCAGCCAAGAAAAATGTGATAAGGACTTGCCAAGCACTGGTGTAACAAGCAAAGGAACTGCCCAAAAATATCATACCTGCATATGTTGACAGAATGTTGTGGCATACACTATGTGTGATTTGGATTGTCAGTAATTTCAACAGAGCTTTTTGCAGTGACAGGAACAGAGCATCTGATTGGAAATTGTCAAGAGCTACTAGAGGAATTACTTGCCAATTCAGATAAATATTTGGAAACAGAAAATTGGTCCTGTGGAGACTATAAAATTTCCTTCTTGCAAGCCATTGAATGATGTTGATGAGAACTGCTTTCAGCTTGTCATAAATTCCAGTTGTCAAATCTTCAAGTCAAAGAAATGCACAGTCCCTGTGATCACTCAGGCCAAGCTGTTCCTCTTATGAAGCACATCTCCAGATAAATCTTGCTGGTGTTAAGTTCTGTCTTGATTACCAAGGAAGCCTAGTCACAATGTGTCCTCTATGACCAATGGCCTAGCAAAAAGTATATGTGATGTTCACTATTAATCTTACTGTCATTTGAAAAGATTACATTGATGTAGCTTTGGGGATTTAGGCTCCAGAAAAGAAAACAAAGATGACATTTCAAACATTTCAGAATGCTCTGAATTTTACTTGTTTCTTGGTGATATTACGTTCATCTATTCTTAATTTGCAGCACAAGGGAGAGATACATCCAAAGATGCAAATTTTCCTATGTTAAATTATGAATGATGTGCACAATATCTGCTGTCCACCTGATGTAGAGAGATATGTTAGCAATTAATTTCTAGAAATAAGAAAAAAATTATTCCAGTTCTAGAGGAAGTAAAATAAGACAGGAATTTTACACATTATTTTTAATATAATTAGCATCATCAATAATGGTAAAGCAAACAAAGAGATAGTAAATTGTTTTCGAATTTTCCTTAGGAGAAACACTTTTTGTAGTACCTCGTACATGAAATAAACAGCAGATGTATGATAAATGGAAAAATGATTAATAGCTGGGCTGATGCACAAGAGACATGGAGTCTGCCCCTAACATTTTTTTCTTATATTTGAGAGATGAGGTTTATCTAAGTTATGAAGACTAATAAACAGAATGAACACTCATCTACACACTGCCCATCTTAAGCAATAGACTATTACTAATAATTTATGAGATTCCTGTGAGCTCTTTGTGATTCCATTACTTGCCTCTTCCCCTGAATTTCAGGTTCATCCTTCTCTTGCTATAACTTATTTATCTATTCCAAAAAAAATGCATTGTTCAATTTTGAAGTGTTTTTGAACTTTATGTAAATATTAGTCTTGCTGTGAATAGTTCTTCTGCACAATTTTTAAAAGGTTTTCTGAGATTTACTTTTGAACCTGTGGCTATATCTGATTTGTTGTTACTGTTGCATACTATACCATCACATGGAACTATGATAATTTATTTAACCCTCCTTCTTCGGTGGACATTTGAGTTGTTTCTAGTTTTCTTACTACTACAAAAGATGCTATACATATTCTGATATATTTCTCCTGTAGAACATGTGCAACAGTTTCACTAATGTATGTACTTAGAGTAAAATTTTTTGATCATTTTTCACTTTCTTGGAACACATCAAGGGTCTAAAATGTTTGTTCCAGTTTACAGTCCCACCAGAAGTGAACAATAATCTCTTGGCTTCACATACTTAAGTAATGTCACACTTTTAAAATCTTGCCTACCTTAAATGTATGAAACGGTGCATTGTTTTTCAATTTGCATTTTGCTGATTGTCTTCTGAGCACTGCAAATAATGCTACTATGAATACTGGTGTACCTTTGATTGAATTTAAAATGTAAATTACCTGGAATAAATTCGATTTGGTCATAATGTAGTATACTTCTAAAATATGTTAGTTACAGTTTATTAATGTTAAGGTATTTTGTATCTGTATTTATGAAGATATTGGTTGGTAATTTTTTCTTTTGTCATATAATTTTTTATTAGCTTTTGGTATTAGAGATTGGCTGGCCTCATAAAACAAGTTAGTCTTAGCCATTAATCCCTATTCTATTCTCTGAAAAGGTTTATGTTATTTCTTCCTTGACTGTTTGATAGATCTTACCATACGATTCTTGAGTTTTCTTATTGGAAAGATTTTTTATAAGCAATTCAATTTCTTTAATATACAGTGGGCTTGTAGATTCTTTGTTTCTTCTTATGTCAATTTTGAAAGGTTGGATTTTTCAAGAAAATTTGTCTATTACATAAAATTAAAAAAAATTTTGTCATAAAGTTTTTTATACTGTTATCTCATTATCTTATCATATAGTATATAATATATATATAAAACATCCTATCTATATAATTTATGGTGATAACTCCTTTTTCACTGCTGATTTGGTGATTTGTACTCTCTCTTTTTCTTGATCAGTACAGTTACAGGGTTTGTTAATTTTATTTATATTTTCAAAGAACTAGCTTTGGGCTTGATTGCCATTCTCTATTGTCTATCCCTGTTCTATTTATTAATTTCTTCTCATTACTATTTTCTTATTTCTATATACTTTCAGTTTACTTTGCTTATCTTTTAAAGTTTCCTAAGGTGGAACTTGAAGGCATTGATGTTAAATCTTTTATCGTTTCTAACATAAGAAATTTCTAAAATAATTTTCCATTTAAGCAATGCTTTAGCTGTATCTCACCAATTTTGACATGTTATATTTTTTGTTATTTATCTTAATGTCCCTTAAGATTTTGTCTTTTTCTCTTGTATAATTTTAAAATATGCTGTTTTATTTTCCAGTACTCTGGGGTTTCCTGGATATTTTACTATTATTAAAAACATAATTTGTAAGATTTTAACTATTTTAAATCTATTGAGACTTATTTCTATTACCAAGTACATATTTCTTTTTAATCGATGTACTTTGTGTGCTTAGAAAGTGTTCATTCTGAAATTGTTGGATGTAATATTCTATAAATTCTTATTAGATCAAGATATTTAGAGTTACGTTTTTACGAATTTTCTTCTAATTGTTTTATCATTTGCTGTGAGAACAGTGATAAAATCTACTACCATTGTGGGATTTTCTATTTCTCTTTTTAGTTCTATTTTTTTTTTTTTAAACATCTTTATTGGAGTATAATTGCTTTACAATGGTGTGTTAGTTTCTGCTTTATAACAAAGTGAATCAGCTATACATATACATATATCCCCATATCTCCTCCCTCTTGCATCTTCCTCCCACCCTCCCTATCCCACCCAAAACTCTATGTCTTTATTAGTCTTTTGTGGGAAGTATATTGAAAGGCTTGCTTTTTAATTCACTCAGTCTTTGTCTTTTAACTGGAGTGTTTAGACTATTAATATTTTATGTGATTATTGATATGGGTGGATTTAGGTCCATCATTTTATTTTCTGTTTTCTGTTTGTATCCTGTTTTTCTGTTCCTCTGCTTCTGATTACCTAGCTACTTGGATTCTTTTCATTTGTTTATTTTCCCTTTTAATTTATCTATTGCCTTTAGGCTATATCAGTTTGTACTGTTTTTTAGTAGTTGCTCTAGGGATTAAGATAGGCAAACCGACATTCCACATCTACTTAAAGTTAATATTGTTCTACTTCACATAAAATATAAAAATCTTGGAACCATATAGATCACTTTTAAAACCCTCCAGCAAACCCTATGTAATAGCTGTGATATGTATTGATATTATGTCTACAGACACTGAAAACCCCATACATTTATATTCCATCATACATACTTTAAAAGCAGTCATACATATTTTAAGAACTTATCATGAAAATTATCCAGATATTTGCCATTTCTATTGCTCCTCCCTCATTCCTGTTGATGCACGGTTTCCTCTGGTATTATTTCCCTTTAGCCTAAACAACTTTACTTAGCATTTCTTGTAGATCAGATTTGCCGGCAAAAATTTCCCATAATTTTCCTTCATCTGAAACTGTATATATTTTAGTTCCATTCCTGAATGATATTTTTACTGGGTTGGGCTTTAGGTTGGAAGTCTTGTCTTTCTGCACTTGAAGAATATCATTTCAATTTCTGGCTTCCATGGTTTTTGGTGAGAATTACAATGATACAAATAATTTTTCTCTGTGTCTAATGTGTTATTTTCCCAGGTACTCTCAATGTTTTTGTTGTTATTATTTGTTTGTTTTGCTGTTTTATTGACATGGATCTCAGCATGATTTTCTTCAAGTTGACTGTGTTTTAGTTTTGCTGAGCATCTTCAATTTGTAAATGTAAGTCTGTCACAATGCTTTATTTACATTTACATATCTATATTTCTGTATAAATATTTATCTATTTCTATCTGTCTATCTAATCTTATTTTTCCCACATTTCTTTTCTAGAGCTCTAATTATACACAGATTAAATGTTTGATGTTGCCCCGCAGATCTTGAACTCTATTTTTTCCATGACTCTCTGATTTTTAAAAGTCTTTTTCTCTCTTTACTTCAGATTGGATAAATTTTAAGCCTATCTTCAGACTTACTCAGTGTTTCCTCTATCATGCTCATTCTGCTCATGAGTCCATTTGTTGATATTTTAACTCAGATATTGTACACATTTAAGTTCTAACTTCCACTTCACTATTTTATATAGTTTTTCTTTTTTATATATAATTTTTTTCTGTCATGATCGCCTGTGTTTCCCTTTATATCATGGAGCATTGTAATAATTGCTGTTTTAAAGCCTTGTCTGGTACTTAAAACATATGGGTCATTTCAATGTTGGCATGTGTTCACTGTTTGTTTTTTACCTTGAGAAGTACTAGCAATTTCCTGGTTCTTTGTATGTCTACCATATAAACTATGTTGTGTAGATTCTGAGTCCTGTTATATTCTTCTGGAGAATGCTGAGGTTTCTGCTTTACCAGGCAATCAACTCAGGTAGATTCATACTACAAGTTTTTTTTTTTTTCCTTTTGTGCAGTGGTTTAAAGCCAATTTCATTTTACCAAACCTTTTTTCTACCAGTTTAGAGCTGTCGCATTCATGTGTAGATCTTGTGTGAGTCTGAGCCTTTGGTAGATTCATATACAAAATACAGGTTCCCTCTCCCTGCCTCCTTCTGTTCTGGCATTGTCACACACTCTGTGGCCCACAGGGGTTCCTTTTCCTGGTTCCTATGTCCAGAATGATTTTTTTTCTCAGATTTTTAGCCACACATTTCATCACCACTGCCAGGCTTCTCCATTATTGGAGCTCACAATAGAGCACAATAAATATCACATATATAAATAATATATAAATAATTATAAATAATAAACAAAGAACTCATATCCAGAATAAACAAATAACTCTTACAACTCAATATTAAGAAGGCAAACCACAATAGATAATAGGGAAAATATTCAAACAAATGTTTCACAAGGTATAAAAATAGCCAATAAGCACATGACAAAATGCTCAAGATTATTAGTTAACAGGAAAAGGCAAATAAAAAACCATAATGAAATAGCACTACTTACTCCCTAGAATGGCCTTTTTTTTTTTTTTGAAAGATTGAAATGGTCAATTGCTGGCAAGCATGTAGAGAAACTGAAACTCTCCTACACTGCATGTAGAAATGTAAAATGGTCCTACCACTTTGTAAAATCATTGGGTAGATTCTTAAAAAGTTAAACTTATACCTACCATATGCCATTCCCCAATTCATTATGCAGAATGAAAAAAGTGAGACATATGAAAAGCACATGCTTTACAATTCCACTTATACAAAATTCTAGAACAAAGAAAAACTAATGTATAATGACAAAATGTGAATCAATTGTTGTGTGAGACTAGGAGCAAAGAATGGGGTGTACTTCTGAAAATGATGGATATATTCACTATCTTGATTGGGGCAGTGATTTCATGCTGTGCACATTTGTCAGAGCTTACCAAATTGCTTGTTTTTAATGGATGTGGTTTATTTTACATAAATTACCCCTCAAAAAAGTTATTAAAGATATAGTATGTACGTAAACCTAAAACAACTTCATAAGTTAATGAATAAAAGTGCAAATCTCACATTTCAGTAACGTTTGGTAGAGTTAATTCTTAAAAAGAGGACTAATTAGGCAGGATTTGCCCTTATCTACTTTGCCAGACTCTGTCTTAATTTGTTTTCAGTGCCATAGAACATGATATAAGCATGCGTGCTTCTTTAACCTTTTATCAAGCTATTGCCTTCACCTGGAATCATCTTCCTTTCTCTGTACACCCTTTAGGATTCCCACTCATTGTTTAAAACCTGGCTATCAAGCATTCTCCTTTTAAGTTTTTCCTTTGTACTTCCTGGATGTTAACAGCTCCTGCCTGTAAACCTCTTTTAGTTTTTGCGTGTCCTTCTCTCATAGAATTTACATTTTTTCTTTGCATTATGCAGAGGTAGTTGTGTGAATGTCAACCTTCTTCACTAGACTCGAAGTTTATCAGCACCTGACTAAGTGCGCTGGGTTCTGAAACAGGCCTAGGACCTAAGGGACAGCTATCAAATGTACATTAAACTGTAGTTAAACTTAGGTTCAAATTTAATTTTAAAATAGACTATACTTTCCTATTATAAGCCTTGTAGAAAAAAAAAAAAGGACAGCAGTGTATGCTGTTAAGGTTAAAGAAAAACATTCATAAAGAAGGAGTCTCCAGAAAGAAATTTTAAGTCCAAGTTAACTGTGAAAAACATAGGACGTTTTTTCCTCCCTCAATTAAGTTTATTAGCTTTGGCCTAACAATGTAAATCATTTCTGAATAAATGGGGCTTTCCAAAAGATGAACTATTTGCTTTTTAAATACCACACAGAGACATTCAGGCTTCTTAGAATTTCTGTGAAGAATTTTTGAAATTTCAGAAGTACCTTTCAAACATTTTTTGCAAATGTGTAGATGTCACTTTCAAAACCAAATTGCATGAAAGTTAAACATGGAAGGAAGACTTTATTCCAGTCTATTACAATAGGGGAGAAAGATGAGAATTTATTCTGAGATTTGGGCTGTGGGGATCATAGGCCATCTGTGTTTGCTAACTGGTCTTACCCAAGGGAAAGGTAAACTTTCATGTGCCTTCATGATGAAAGGAAGTATTACACTTGGAGCAAGGTGCTCCAGAAGGGAAGTCAGGCTCCTATCCTCCCACAGAGACTGGAAGGTAGTAACACTATCTTCTTCCATAATGTCATTTCAAAGGGATGGCCCCAGGTCCTTGAGAAAGACAGTCCTGGGTTGTAGAACTGGCAAGAGGCTTTTTAAAATATTTGCATTTCAAAGGGGCAAAGAAAGATTTTACAATTACATATTTTCTAAAGTAAATGCTTTAAGAAAAGGGAGCAGAGGGACCTCTGTGGTTAGGCCATCTGGATTCTATAAGGGCCTGGGTGAAAGGGCGGTCAGGGGCTTAGAGGCAGGAAGAAGCCTTCTAAAGTGTAGTTAAGTAGAAGGAACTGTTAAGGCCATCTTGACCATCAATTCTTTAGCTACTGATTTCATGTTTCTGACATTCAGCCTTAGCTTTGCCATAACACCATGGAAAGTGTCCTTAAGCAGAGAACTGGTTCTTTGATCCAGGAAACTGAGGCTCCAAGGGTATGTCATTTTGCTCTCTGCCAAGCTGAATGTGGACCATAATAGTTTTCTTCCAATACTTCAAGGCCAGAGCAAGGACAAGACAGATTCAAGTGGCCTATACAGTTGTACACATTGTACTTTAACAGGGATAATTTTTCTTAATTGATCAAGAAAATTTAACTCTCCTTCAATAGTAATGAAAATAGAATTGATAATGCTTGCTGTGCTCTAACTTAGATCTTTACCATACTGTTTGTCAAAAATGTTGCAGCATACATATTATTTTGGGAGCAGAGAGGTTGAATTTAATCAGTGCCTTTTGTTTTCTTGCTATTTGCTTTGATTGCTACAGTTCAGCTGTTTGGCTCTGTTGAGTCATTATCTCTTCCTCCCCCTTTTTCCTTACTTCTCTTTGTTTCATTAGCATCTTTATTTTATAATTTCTTTAGTGTTTGAGCTGTGGTGTTCAGTGTTTAGATGATTGTTTTGTTTCCAAATTCCTTTTTGCATCAGAAACTTTTATATCAAACTAAAGTAGTTTGAACAAATCTGATGTCTACTTTGGAATTATATTTCTTCATACATTTGTGAGAGAGTTGGTAGCATTCTATTGAATGATGTGGATAATTATGTAAATTAGCATAATACCCTGTAGGTAGGGTAAGCTAAATTGATTGCCTTGAGAGCCCCAGTTAATGGCCTCACTCTATCCATGCTCTTTGTATTGTGATTTTGCTGCTCTCCTCATCAAGAGGTAGAGTGTATTTCTCCACACCTTGACTCTGTGCTGGTCTTGTGACCTACTTTGACCAATATAATGCAGCAGAAGAGGTATTTGCCAGTTCTAAATCTAGGAACTTTAGTGGATGCCTGCATCTTCCAGGAGTATTAAACCTGGACTAGCCAATGTAAGGATTAGAGAGCACATTGAAGAGAGATGAGTATTCTCAGCCAGCACCTGGCCAACCCACAAACTAGCAAGTACCTGAACAAGACTACTGAAGATCAGCCACAGCTGTCCATATCAGGCAAACCACAGATTGATACATAGACTGAGAACAAAAATAAATGTAAATGTTTCCCACCACTAGGATTTTGTGGTTGCCTGTTACACAGCACTGTTAGAGTATTAAGTAACTGATGCATTAACTTTCTTTTTCCCAGATGGCACACACTTTCTCCCACTTAATTGTTTCAAACATCTGTTGACTGCCATACTATATACCAAGGTACAGCGGCCAGTACTAAAGTCAAGAAACAAATATCAAGAACCCTTCTCTCAGTTGACATGCTCATGTGAGAGACAGAAGGAGAAAAACAGTCAACACTTTATAACAGAGTGTGATGTGTTATATTCAATGAGCACAGAGTTCATGGAGCCCTCATAATGGTATTTAACTCAAACAGGTATCAAATGGTCTTCCTGGCAGTGACTGACATGTGTGGAATCTTGAATTAGGGTGAATAGGAGCCAGGTTGGTTAAAAAGATGTGACAGAAAAACATTCTAGGAAGCAGCAAATTATTTTCTAAATCATTAGAGAGCAAAGGGTACTGCAAAGATGTTAATTACTTAAAAATAATGACATATGTGGGTTTAGCAGAGATGATTTGGGGAATTTAAGTAAAGAACAGATTGGAGCATAAATATCTTTGTGTTCCAAAAGTTTGATGGCTATCTTGAAAATTATAGAAAAGAATGAAGATTATTAAAAATTACAGTTGATGTGGTTATTCCAAGCATTTCAGAAGCTCTTTATGGCCGTCAGGGAGACAAATAAGGGAGGGTCAAAGATTACAGCCAGGCAGTAAGAGGCTACTGCAGTAATTCAAGCAACAAGTGAGGAGGATGTGGTGTCCCTGAAGCCATGGAGCAAATGCAAAGAAAGAAAAGAGTAAAAAGAATAGAGATTGGTTGTTCTAATAGTCAAGGAATGGATAGAGGCACAATGAGAAATGAAAGAAAAGAAGAACCACCACATACGTAGAAGGAAATTCAGCTAGCAAATAGCATCAATTACATGGCTTGGTATCCCATGGGAACTTCCAAAAGTTTCTGAGGGAGTCTCTCACTAAGTGACTAAGTGACCACTGAAAGAAAGAAAGAGTAGCATGGTAGAAACTTTGAACTCGGAAGTGTTTGGGGACTAAATTTATGTCCTAAATTATGAATAACCTTTAATCTCATGGTTGTATCTTCATTAATGAGAGTTCCTCAAAGGAGGTAGAGAAGATAGCAAAAATGGCCACATAACCTCTCCTTCCTTGAGGAAGTAAAATCTCTTTCTATACCGCTTCAATCTGGGAAGCCCATGCAACTTGATTTGACTTAAAAAAGCAATGGAAAGGAAACTGCAAATTCTGAGCCTGACCTCAAGAAGCTTTTATATGTGTCTCACTCTTGGGACCCTGAGACCATCATGTGTACAAACCTGGGCTAACCTGTTGGGGGTTAAAAGAGCAAATGGAATAAAGACAAGCCATTCTAGCTAACATCCCCTTGGACCAACTAGCCTCCGTCAACCAGGGAGCTTGCCATAGGTGAATGAGAGAGCCCAGCTGAGATCAGTTGAAGGACTTTCCTAGCTGACTCGGAACAAAGTGCATATCCAATGACAAATGTATGGCTATTATTTTAAGTCACAGTGTTTATGATGATTTTTTAAAGCTATAAAAGCCAACTGATAAAGAAGTTTTCCTAGAAAGATGGTTCCAGAATATCATGGCTTCCAGTTGGAAACAAGGTATTTCTATTGTTCATGCTCTACCTTCTGCAATAGTATCTGCATATTGAATTTGTGACATATGAATATAAAAGCAAAGAAAATGAAGCGGGGTGGAAAGAAAATGATGACTCTACTTAACTAAACTAGGCAGGGATAAAACTGATAACCTTTATGGTTTGAATTCATAAGCCCATTTTACCCTCAATTTAGTTTTATGTCTTCCAAAGCTTCTGTCCAATTTTACAGATTTCATAAAAGAAATAATTTTCTTTTGAAATTTCAGAATTGCTTTTTGGTTTAATTAAACCTTGATGCCAGGGCAACTGAAGCTGTAACCAGTTGACTGTCCTCCATATCTTGGCCAAGTGAATACATTCTGCATTTTTCCTTTATCTGCCTTGGATGAATTATTCATTGATTGAACTCACATTTCCAGGAATGCAGATGGAAAATGGTTTTTAAAATGTGCCCTTTAATAGAGTGTTCTATTTTTTTTCTCATTAAATGTCTTTGTATAGTCAACTATTGCTTCTAACCAACCACAGCTATGCCCTGGTGGCTCATTATCACCTTGGGTTCTTCTACTCTCCCATAATATTCTTTTTCTATACCTGAGTTTGCTATTCCAGAAATACCTGTGCAATCCTCATATTTGAAATCCTACATTTATGCTGTTTCTTCTGACAAATGAAAAGTATAAGATGCAATACGTGGGACTGAGCAAAATGTTCAGTTTTTTCTTTCTTTTTTCCTACTACCTTTCCTCTTTTCCTCTATTCTTCCCCCCCTCCTTCATGTTTCATTTATCAGAATACTAAATTATTTGATATACTGTTTACCAGTATAGCTTTATATCCAATTTATTCTTGAACTCCCAACTCTTTTAAATGTTTCATGTTTTGAATCCATAAAAATATTGGGTTTTTTCCCTTAAATGCAATTTTGAAGTCATCCATTTTGTATTTAATCCAGACTGCACCATGTTCTTGCAAAGAAATGTGTCAAGTAACCTAGATGATTCTCACTACCTTACCTACAAAATGAGGTGAATAACCCTATTTTAGAAGAGTGGTATGAGAATAACATTAATTGTGTATATTAAAAAAAAAAAAATACCTTTGTAACATGGGTGGTGCTTTATACACTGTAGAATTGTGTGAGCATGTCTAGGGAGTAAAACGAATAGTAAGTTCCCAAAATGAACTGAAGTAGAGAAAGGCTCTTCTAGGACTTGAAATTTTAAATGACCCTTGAAGGGTCATAAAAATTGATAATTTTAAGAAAGGAGAGCTCTTCTAGGAAGAGACTTTCCAATCTGGTTTCCTAATGGTTATTTCTGTACTCCTCTGAATATTTAAAATGGAAACTTCTGCATTTTTGTGATTACTCTACGTCTCATATTCCAAGACTGGTATCATATGTATACATACTCTTAAGTAAGTCGCAGCAACGGCTACTCTTTTTCATTACGGCATTTTAACGTTCATAAAAGAAGAGTTGGCTTTATATAGAAAGAATATATTTCTAATTTCATATTCACAGCTTTTCTTCCATTTTCATCTTTTTTTTTTTTTAATTTATGGCTGTGTTGGGTCTTTGTTGCTGCTTGTGGGCTTTCTCTAGTTGTGGCGAGCGGGGGCTCCTCTTCATGGCAGTGCGCAGGCTTCTCATTTTGGTGGCTTCTCTTGTTGCGGAGCACGGGCTCTAGAGCGCAGGCTCAGTAGTTGTGGCACACGGGTTTAGTTCCTCCGCGGCACATGGAATCTTCCTGGACCAGGGCTCGAACCTGTGTCCCCTGCACTGGCAGGCGGATTCTTAACCACTGCGCCACCAGGGAAGTCCATTTTCATCTATTTTTAACCACATTTTTCATTTCACAAACTTCACACATATCTTACGCAAGAAAACAGCAAGTATTATCTGACGTACAAAGTCATATATATTTCAAATAGAGGGTGAGTAGACAAGAAGATTAATTTGCTTTTTGTCAACCCCATCCTCCACTTTTCCTTTGTCACTTATTTCTTTCTGTCTCCTCGGTAACTGGAATAAATGATAAGGTAATAGTGATAATAAATGATAAGGTAATAAATGATAAGGTAATAGTGAATAAATGATAAGGAAAGAATTCATCACCTCGCAAAAATCTGTGTAATGGGGTGAAAATTCAGATTCAACCTAACCCTGCTGTATTGGTTGTACTACCTTGGGTATTCTTGACTGCAAAGGTAAGAGATGACAGTTTATTTTCAAACTTGTAGCATTAAATACGCAGTTAGATGGGAGAATCACTTGGTTTGCGGTTTCTATTTGTGGCCTCCTGAGGGCAGTATTCATTCTTTCAGTACTGTAGAACATTAATAGCTGTCTATCTATCTATCTATCTATCTATCTATCTATCTATCTATCTATCTTATCTATCTATCTATCTCCCTTTGAATTTATGTTGGTGTTTCTGCCTAGGGGCAAGGAATCCTTCACTAACAATGAAGACCTATGAGAAAGATAGAAATACCCTATATACTATCGTTTAAAAAAATTAATCAGGTGCTTTCTTTGCATTTCTGATATCAACTACTTTCATAAGAACAAAATCCTATTTGATTTTATAAATAATTAAGCTTTTAAATAAATGCCAAAAATGACCCCAGTCCCTTCAAAACCCAGAAAACTAGCATAGAAAGAAAATCTGAGTTTTGCCAGGACAAACAATGAGTCTTTCCGAGAATAAAGAGTGACATGGTGGCATATGCTCGACAACACTCAGATCTCCTGATACACTGCAAGAAAAACTGAGATGCTCTCTCTGTAAAAGGCTTTCTTATACAGGTAATCGTTTAGATTTTTAACAAGTCAAGACCAGTAAGTAACCATTCATAAACTACCAGTATTATTCTAACTATAGAAGGAGTATGCGATATAGAATTATTTGGGAATGCAGGAAGATAAATGTGTGTTGCCCAACTAATGAGACTTTTAATGACCTCGCCTCCGATAAGCTATTCAAAAAACAATTCAGAGAAAAGGTGAAAAGAGCTTTATTCTAATTTATACTTTCTTAATTCCATATTTTAGTTTGTCTTTAATAAAAAAAAAAAGAGAGAGAACAAAATGATCATTTTCACAGAGACATTTCAGTTAGTGGTAGAGGAAAGAACACCAAACTTGGATTTAGTCCTGAAAGTCTGAAGCAACTAGGGGAGATTCTGGTTACAGAGAGAACAGAGACCATGAATGAGGACCATGGAGAATGTAAAAGTACAAGCCATGTTATTAATAATTACACATAAATCACAGCAACTAAATTTATCTCTCCCTCCAAATTAAAGAAAAATAAAGTTGCTACTAAGGTTTAAAAATGTAAGAAATGGAAATGTATTATTTTGATGCGCTACGCTTGCCCACTCACATTTGTCTCTGGTTATTTGCACGACCTGGTCACATAAACTTTCACAATGATACCCATTTTTTTATGGAAGGGGAGCCCAGGATCCTAAAATCCACTTGCAAGAAAATTAATACTTGGGAGAAAGTGCAGAATAATTGGAAGATGTTCTTAACAAATCATGACATTTTTTTCTTTCTACCCTTAATAAGTAGGAATGAAGCAACATCATCTACGGGATTCTTCTTTAACAGGAGCACTGTAATTTACACGCAAAATAAATTCAGGTGGAGCTTTTCGGGGAGTCTAGGTATAACAGGATCGCCATTTGTCAGAGATTATTACTCTAGAAGGCTCCCTAGGAGAGGCATAAATTTGCCCTGAAATAACACATCACATCATAACAGCAAGGAGCTTGTCTCTGCTCTCCTCACAAGCTGTACGCCTGCTCAGAGAGACCTTCCTACTGAGCCTACAAGCCAACCTGCTCGTTAATGTGACAATCTCGGCCCTTAGGAACTACTGGAGCAAAACCAGACCACCAAATCACCCGCTAACATGTTGTCTTTGAAGCATAGAGAGGATAGATCTGTTTTGTTTGGAAACCTAAATATTTTAAGAAGGACACAATGGTTAAGTGGGAAGACAGGAGACACTGCAGGCAAATAATCCCAGTTTAAAATCCCAATAGTTTGGCTGATTCAGCTGTGAAGATCAGGGTCCTCATGTCTAAACTGGGAATAATAAAGCTCTCCTCATAGGGTTAGTATAAAGATTATAATTGCGTTAGGCCTGGACATATTGCATAGGGCTGGACATATTGAACATTTCTTTCTGTGTTGGAATCACGGGACCTTTTATACACAACCACAGATGTTGTCCTTCATGTAAGATAACAGAGAACCCCACGAGCAGTGTAACCCCACGCTCTGAGAAGTAGCACTGACCTACTTCTGTTAGATGTCTCTGCCCACATTTAATTTATGGGTTGTCATTATTAAAGGCTGGGTGCAATATAGGATGATTCTGGCCATGGGACTGCAGAGAGCAAAGTGGGTTTTACTGGAGTCATACTTTGTGCTAATTCAGAATCAAGTTGCAAATAACACCTTTATATCGAACTAGTACTTGAGCCACTTGTAAGGACGTTTTAAGGCAAAGATATCTCTTTGAAGATGGGAGCACACCTCCTTGCTATTGAGTACTGTTTTAGTTAATTGCATTATTAAGCCTTGTCACCTTTACCCATTTATAGCTCCACTGTCATTTTGTCATTTTAGAAGAGTGATCTGAGGGAGCGTACTCATTTACCAAGCCTACCCCAAAAGTTGGTAAATGTGGTTTTGCTAAAACTTAAATGAAAAGCTAAATTCAGCAATTTAATCCAAATAATGAGCTACCAATTATTTTCAGAATCTTAAGAGCCCCTTCTGGTTATAAATTGCTGTTTGCAGATAGCAACTAGTCAATCATTTTCACCACAAAGCCTCTTATTATGTAAAATGGTTTTAATCATTAAAAGTGTTTGGAGTTTCAGAAAGTCAGACAGCACTAAAATACCTAATAACATGCTTCAAGCCATCTACAATGAATTTCAACTTCATCTGGTTACAAAGAGAAAATTGACTAAAATATTTTTGGTTGATGAGTATCGGTGGGTTTCCACTGCATATATTATTTCCAGCAGGGATAAGCATATGGTTAAACAGAAAAAGAACTGACTGATTTGATTAAAAGTTCTTTTTCTTAGAAAACCATAAATAGAGATCACATAAAGAAACATGGCAAGACTTTTCAGGGCACTATAATTTTAGACATATATGATTATATATATAGTTGTATATACATAGCTATATATGAATGGAGCCCATATAAAGAACCTCTCATAAAGAAATAACTAATATTGTAAAATAGTATTTTGACCCCCTATTAAAGCACCTTCCTTAAATAATCATTGTTTTCTTTAAAAAACATCTTTCTTTTGTATTACTCTCCTAAAAAAGCCCACAAATCAGCAGTGAACAGGATCATAATAAACACAATTTTAAAATAGGAAAACATGAACTACTTAGAGAAGATGCCCTCATCCTAGGAAAAAAATAGAGATATTTTCTAGAATTAGTTTTAGCTTGTACAAAAATTCACTAGTTCAAAAGAGAGAAGGTTCCAAGGCTATTTGGTGTATCTCTATATTCTACACATTCAGCAATACTTGGGTCAAGATTGTCAATGTACATAGAAACCGATTGTCATGGTTTATGCTATATAATTATAACCTTATAAAGACATGCTTTGCTAATAAAACAGGCTAAAGAATAGTCCATTATGGGACAACAAAGATCCGTCTTCAGAAAAGAAAGGAGTTCATATATGAAGCATAAAAATGTCAGGAGAACGTCAGGATACACCTTTGTAATTAATTTCTCTGCCAGGCTAGATTCTAAACTCCCAAACTGAAACTCTGTACCCATTAAACTATAACTCATCATTTCCCCCTCCCTCCAGATCCTGGTAATCACCTTTCTAGTTTCTGTCTGTATCAATTTGATTACTCTAAAAAAATTTGATTACTCATAAAAGCAAAATTATACAAAATATTTTTCCTTCTGTGTCTGGCTTAGTTCACTTAGCATAATGTCTTCAAGGTTCATCTATGTTGTGGCATGTGTCAGAATTTCACTCCTTTTTAGGGGTGAATAATATTCTACTGTATGTATACACTACACTTTGTTTACCCACTCACCCCTTGATGGACATTTGGCTTGTTTTTACCTTTTGGCTATTTTGAGTAGTGCTGTTATTAACATGGATGTACAAATATCTGTTTGAGTCTCTGCTTTCACTTTTTTGGGTATATAGTCAGAAGTGAAATTGCTGGATCATATGGTAATTCTAAGTTTAATTTTTGAGGAGCCATTATAGTGTTTTTCACAAAGGCTGTACTATTTTACATTCCCATCACCAGTGCACAACAGTTCCAATTTCTCCACATTTTCACTAACATTTGTCAATTCCAGTTTGGTTTTTAATAATAGCCATTCTAATAGGTGTGAAGTGAAGTAGTATCTCACTTTGATTTTGATTTGCATGTCCAATTTTTTTAATCAGGCTTTTTAAGTTGTTGAGCTGTAGGAGTTCTTTATATATATTCTTGATATTATGCCTTATCAGTTATATGATTTGCAAGTATTTTTTCCATTCCATGGATTGCTTTTTCATTCAGTTAATAATATTCTTTGATGTATAAAGTTTTTAATTTTGATGAGGTTCAATTTATCTATTTCTTCTTTTGTTGCCTGTGCTTTCGGTGTCACATCCAAGAAATTGCTGCCAAATTCAATGACATAAAGCTTTTCTCCTATGTTTCCTTCTGAGAGTCTTACAGTTTTATCTATCATGTTTGGATCTTCAGATACACTTTGAGTTAAGTTTTGTATATGGTGTAAAAAAAGATACAACATTATTCTTTTGCATGTGGATATGTTTTCCCAACACAATTGTTGAACATACTGCCATTTACTCATTGAATGGTCTTGGTACTCTTGTTGAAAATTATTTCATCGTATATTCAAGGGTATTTCTGGGTTCTTTGTTCTATTCTATTGGTCTATTTGTCTGTCTTTATGTGAATACTATACTGCTTTTATTACTGTAGATTTGTAGTAGGTTTGAAATCAGGAAATGTGAGACCTCCAAATTCATTTATCTTTTTTTTTTAGGAATCTTTTGGCTACCTGGGGTCCTTTAATATTCCATGTGAATTTTAGGATAAATTTTTCTCTGTCTGCAAGAAATGTTGGGATATTGATCGGGACTGTATTGAATTTGTAGATCTTTTGGGGTAGTATTGGCATCTTAACAATATTAAGTCTTCCAATCTATGAACATGGAATGTGTTTCCATTTATTTGTGTCATCTTAATTTCCCTTAGGAACATTTATAGTTTTCAGAGTACAAGTCTTCCGCTTCCTTAGTTAAGTTTATTCTTATGTATTTTATTCTTTTTGATGCTATTGTAAATGGAATTATTTTTCTTAATTTCCTTTTTGCATTGTTCATTGTTAGTGTATAAAAAAACAGATTTTGTGCATTGATTTTTTTTATCCTACAATTTTGTGGAATTAGTTTATTAGTTTTAAAAGTTTTTAACTTATGTAATCTTCATGGTTTTCTATGGGTCATGTCATCTGCAAACAAAGATAATCTAACTTACTCTTTTCTGATGTAAATGCCTTTTATTTCTTTTTCTTACCTAATTGCTGTGGCTAGAAATTTTAATATTATGTTGAATAGAAGCTGCAAAGGGGGATTTTTTGGTCTTATTCCTAATCTCAGAGGAAAAGCTCTCAGTCTTTCACCATTGAGTATAACGTTAGCTGTTGGTTTTCATATATATAGCCTTTATTATGTTGAGGTAGTTTCCTTCTATTCCTAGTTTATGATGTGTTTTTATCATGAAAAGGTGTTAAATTTTGTCAAATGTTTTTTATGCATCCATTGAGATGATCATGTGGGTTTTGTTCTTCATTCTGTTAATATTGTGTATTACATTGATTAATTTTTGTATATTGAACCATCCTTGGATTCCAAGAATAAATCTCATTTGGTCAGAGTGTATGATCCTTTAATGTGCTATTGAATTTGGTTTAGTAGTATTTTGTTGAGGGTTTTTGCACCAATATACATAAGGGATATTGGTCTGTAGTTTCCTTTTCTTGCAGTGTCTTCGCCCGGCTTTAGTATCAGGGTAATGTTGAATTTGTAGGATAAGGTTTAGAATAACTTGTTGAAAGAGTTTGAGGAAGCTTGTTAAATGATTGTTATAATTCACAAGTGAAGCCATCGGATCTAAATGACTGCTGAGTTATTTAGGATGAGGACTAGAAAAATGGTGAGAAGAAAAGCAATGAACCAGTGCTAATATCTTTAAGGGAAGAAGGAGACTAGCAGGGAAAAAAGTTAATCATTTAATCAAGATTGAGGAGTAGGTGGAGAAATCTGATTCCATTGGCTTCAGGGGAATTTGTTGTTTATAGAATGATCTAGAAATGACAATGAGATGCCCCCATCCTGGATGCATGGTATAAGATGTGTTTGAGAGAAAAGTGTTATTATTTGAGAAGACTGCAGGAGTAACTATATCTCTAGGAAAGAAACAGATTTCAATTATAGCAAGAACTTTCAGTAGAGAGATTGAGGTAATAGATGTTGCTGATGACTTGACTATGAGTTGCTGAGCATACAGTGGAAAGGTTTGTGTGAATAAGAGAGAGGATGAAATAGGAATAGATGAAGGGATGTACAGGGTCACATGGGGGTTAGAACAGGAATGAGGAGGAATATCTAGAAAGCATGTACTTCTTATTGAGCAGATGCAAACAGAAAGGTAGGACATGGTGTGAACATTCTACTAGTAAATGCACATAATCATTTCTCACATAGTCCCCCTTTCTTAGGAATGATGGTCTGTACTTTTCTTCTCCTGTAATGTGTTTTGTTTCATATTAGGATAGCACAGGACTATAGAGGTGATGGTGGAACAGGCAGGGTGGCCTCACCAGAAACAAGTAAACATTTTGGGATTCTTTTTAAAATTGTGTTCAGTGAAAAAACCTGTAAGATAGATTCCTAAAAGAATAATTGGGTCAAAATGTATGCTCTTTTTAAAGTGTGACTATTGCTTATGTAAAGATGATATCCACTTTAAAAAATATTACTTAATAGAGCTAGGGTAAAAACAGAGAAAGAAAAACTCACAAATCCCACCATTCAGAAAGAAGTACCTTAAATAATATATACTTTTTAAAATTAGGTCTATGTATATGCAGATAGAACAAGAATTAGGAGATATTTTGTAAAAAACATTGTAATGATACTTTACAGATATCTTAGTTTATAAAACCTGAACTTTATTTCATCAAATTTAAAATAATAATTATGAAATAAAACAGAAGAAACTAGAACTTTTGACAAATGTTTTACACAGAAAATAAATTATTTCCTAAAAGATTCCACTAAGGTAATGAAAAATGATTATGACAAACACTGCAAAGTTGGAATTACCATTTTTAAATACATGTTTGAAATTTAGACACTATTTATTCCTCCCTAAAAATGATGAGAAATTTTACTTTTTCACTTTTACTCTCAATTTCCCCAAATCTCTTAACTTTATATTATTTTTTATATTAAGGTTTGTCAAATTTATATTGTAACACATTTCACAGACATTTCCTCTTACATTCATATTTAAATGGATTTAGTACTAAATACTTGTCTTTTTTTTTTTTTTTTTTTTGGCCAAAGCTTGTCAGTTCTTGCAGTGTTTTGATTCATATCATGGATGGCTGGGTGTCGTCATCAAGTGATATTTTTAAGCAATATTCATAAGAATTAGATTCTACAGGTTCTTTTATACTTCAAAATATATGCATTTTTTTCTTTATATTGTATTAAGCCTTGTTTCTATATAATACTCTTGAAGCATATTATCTTTTACTCAGTACTTTGTACATATTACTCTAAAGTATTCCAACACTGGATATTCCTATGGAAAAAGATGATGTCAATTGGAATTTTGCCCTTGGAGCTGACTAGCACTTTCTGCATAAAATACTATTTTTCTTTTTCCATCATTTAAGTAATTTATCTAGGATATAACTTGGTGTCAACTGTTACATGACTTTTTTTTTTTCCCTTGGGATAAAAACTCTTTCAAACTGAGATTTACAACTTTCTTAAATAAATTTTCTTCTAATATAGCTTTAAAAGCATTTTATTGGATGTTTAGTAAAATATGATATTTATAAAATATGTGCCTAATTTTCATGCACCTTTGACCCAGTTTAAGAATGAAAATGCTTCCATTAATTAGATACCATCCGAGTAGCCCAGAATCCATATCCTCCTTTCCTCTCAGAGGTAACCACCACCATGAATTTTGTATTAGTTATTTCTGTGATTTTAAAAACTGTTTAACATCATGTTTTTTCCTCCCTGGAAAAAATGTTGTTTAGTTTTGTATGGTTTTGAAATTTATATAAATGGAGTAATGTCATAGGTATCCTTCAACTTGTATTTTTATTCAGTATTATTTTCCAGAGAGCCAGCCATGGTATTCAACGTGGCTGCATTTAATTTCACTATTCTACATTATGATATTATATATGTTGTCCATAATGTATTCATTCTACAATGAATAATATTTCAGTTATTTCCAGTTAGGAACTACTAGGAACAACACTGCTATGAACTGTCTTGTCCACAGCTCTGGAAACACATATACAAGAATTTCTCTAAACCCACGAGTAGAATTGCTGAGCCATGGATTTGAGACATCTTCAACCTTGCTAGATAATGCCAAATGTAAAAATTTATCATCCCAAAAGTTTGTATAAAAGTTCAGGTTGCTACCCATCATCACTTACACTTTGTCAAATTTTACCTGTTATTATTTTGTTAGGTGTAAAAAAATATCTGGTAGTTGTTGCAATTGGCAATTTCATGAGCTTACAGTTGACATTTGCCCTTTCGCCTTTTTCTGTGTTCTTTTCTGTGAAGTGCTTGTTCATAACTTTGCATTATTTATTTATTTATTTATTTATATAAATTTATTTACTTTTTATTTTTGGCTGCGTTGGGTCTTCACTGCTGTGCACAGGCTTTCTCGAGTTGCAGCGAGTGGGGGCTACTTTTCATTGTGGTGCGCAGGCTTCTCATTGTGGTGGCTTCTCTTGTTGTGGAGCACGGGCTCTAGGCACGCGGGCTTCAGTAGTTGTGGCAAGTGGGCTCAGTAGTTGTGGCTTGCGGGCTCTAGAGCGCAGGCTCAGTAGTTGTGGTGCACCAGCTTAGTTGCTCCGCAGCATGTGGGATCTTCCCGGACCAGGGCTCGAACCTGTGCAGGCGGATTCTTAACCACTGCACCACCACAGAAGCCTGACTCTGTATAATTTAAATCGAGTTATTTGTCTTTGTATTGTTGACTTGAAAAAGTTCTTTGTATATTTCAGGTCAAATTCTTAATCAGTTGTACTTTTGCATATACTCTCTCCCAGCTTACGGATTATCCATCATGTCTGCACACTTTCTCTGTGGGATCTTTTGATGCATAGATACTCCTCATTTAATATGGCAAAATTTACCAATTTTTCCTTTATGCTTTGTGGGTTTGTATATTTTTAAATTATAAATTACTTATACTCTAAATTATAAAATTTTTATAGGTTTGTTTCTCACACTTATTCTATCTGGAATGATAGTTTTTGTCCTTCTATGTAAGTTAAGTCTATCATATAAAGTTACAGTCTGTATTATCATATTTTTATGCAAGTTGGGGCTCTCATTTTTCCCTTCTGCATGTGGGTCTTCTTTACCTCTCATATCAGTATACTAAGCAGCTCTACCTTGAAATATATTTCTTTTGTTATCAAGAATATTTTCAAGATGAACAATATGGCTTCACTGTTAAATCCTACCAAACATTTAAAGAAGAATTAATACCTATCCTTCTCAAACTCTTCCAAAAACTGAAGTAGAGATAACACTGCTAAACTCATTTTACGAGGTCAGCATTACTGTGATTCCAAAGCCAGACATGGACTCTACAATAAAAATATTGCAGGCCACTATCCCTGGTGAACACAGATGCAAAATTCCCAACAAAATACTAGAAAACCAAATTCAACAGCACATTAAAAGGATCATACATCATGATCAAGTAGGACTTACTCCTGAAATGCAAGAGGGATTCAACATATGCAAATCAATAAATGTGATTTACCACATTAATAGAATGAAGGATAAAAATCCTATGATCCTCTCAATAAATTCAGCAAAAGCATCTGAAAAAATTCAACATCCTTTCACGATAAAAACTCTCAACAAATTAGGTATAAAAGAAGTGTTCCTCAATATAATAAAGGTCATATATGATAAGCTCATAGCTAACATCATACTCAATGAGGAAGAGTTGAACAAGACAAGGAGGCCCACTCTCACCATTTCTTTTCAGTATAGTATTGGAAGTCCTAATTAGAACAACTATACAAGAAAAGGAACTAAAAGATATCCAAATTGGAAAGGAGAAAGTAAAACTGTGTCTGTTTGCAGATGATATGATCTTATACATAGAAAGCCCTAAAGAGTCCACCAAAAAACTGTTAGAATTAATAAATGAATTCAGTAAAGTTGCAAGATACAAAATCAATACAAAAAATCAGTTTTGTTTCTATACACTAAAAATGACCGATCTAAAAGAGAAATAAAGAAAACAATCTCATTCACAATAGCATCAAAAACAGTAAAATACTTAGAAATAAATTTAACCAATGGGGTGAAAAATCTCTATACCGAAAACTGTAAAACATTGTTGAAAGAAATTAAGGAGACACAAATAAGTGGAAAGATAATTCATGTTCATGGACCACAGAATTAATATTCTTAAAATATCCATACTACTGAAAGTGATCTACAGATCCGATGCTTGCTTATCAAATTCCAATAGCATTTTTCACAAAAACAGAAAAAAATAATCCTAATATTCATATGGACCACAAGAAGCCATGAATAGCCAAAGCAATCTTGAGCAAAAAAGAATAAAGTTGGAGGCTTCACACTACCTTGTTATAAAATATACTATAAAGCTATAGTAATCAAAACAGCATGGGACTGGCATAAAAATAGACTTATAGACCAATGAAATATAATAGAGAGTCCAGAAAGGAATCCATACATTTATGGTTAATTGATCTTCAACAGAGTTGTCAAGAACACACAATGGGTAAATATCAGTCCCTTTAATAAATGGGAAACTGATTTATCACATGCAGAAGAATGTAATTGGTCCCTTGTCTCACTCCATATACAAAAATCAACTCAAAATGGATTAAAGCTTTAAGTGTAAGACCTGAAACTATAAAACTAATAGAAAAAGAAACTAAGGGAAAAAGCTTCTTGACATTGGTCTGGGCAATAATTTTTTGGGTATGACCTGAAAAGCACAGGTAAAAAAGCAGAAATACACAAGTTGAATTGCATCAAACTAAAAAGTTTTCCACAACAAAGAAAAAATAGAGTGAAAATACAACCCATGAAATGGGAGACAATATTTGCAAACCATCATCTGATAAGGAATTAAGATCCAAAATACAGAAGGAACTCAAACAACTCAATAGCAAGAAAATAAATAAACTGATTTAAAATGGGCAAAACACTTAAATAGACAATTTTTTCTAAAGATGGCATACATGTATCTGGCCATCAGATACATTACAAAGTACTCAATATCACTAATCATCAGGGAAATGCAAATCAAAACCACTTCGTAAAAGTCTGCTCATTAATTCCAAAAGAGGAATAAAAATGAATAGATAAAGCATTCAAATCCTCTCTTTAAGCACACTATGTAAAGCACCTAACTTCAAATTAGATGATGTTTTATAATTCCTACAATGGTGTCTGAGGATGCAGATGAGAAACTGACAACAGATTCTTTATGTTAACTCTAGGACATTTTAGTATCAAAATAGTCAGCATACAACATCCTGGACCAACACTAAAATAGGTCTCCTCTTTCATTCTGGATGAAATTTACTTATACATTCCACTGATAACTTGAGTGTATTTCTTTTCTTTTTACTTTTATTATTTTTAATTTTTAGGGCTACTATTTAAATGAAAGAGACCAATAAGTGATGCAATTTTGAATAATTTAACAGCAATGATAGAGAATCTACTTCCACCCCGAATCCCTGGGATCATTCTAAACACTGATTTATGATATATTCTATACATTCTATCTGCCATGACTGACCTAGGTTGGCCTATCTGTAAGATTCTCAGTGATTTACTACTTGTACTGCTGATATGAAAAAATGATCTGGAAAATCAGAAAGTCAGTCTCTTCCTTGTTCTCAACCTTTCTCACAGCATTGTTTAAGAACATGAATTCTGGAATGTGATAAATCTAGGTTCAAATGCCAGTTCTTCTCTGAGTTACTTAATCTTTTAGAATTTCATCAGTAAAACAATGATAATAATAACTAGTTCGTGAGCTTTTTTTGTGAGAATTAAGTGGGATAATGTATGCAAAACAGCCCAATACCTCACAATTAGTATTAACTGTTATTATGTTACCTTATGAATTGAAAGCAGTGAAAGACACCGATGATAATGTGTGTTTATCTTTGGGAACCAAGGCAAAAGATCACGAAGACTTGGTCAACAGATCAAGAGATGAGTAAGAAGAGGAAACCAGTAAAGACAGGAAAAGGTAATAGATGCTGTGTAGGAAAGTGGAAAAATAATTTTAAAAATGTGGACAAGCAATTTTAAAAAGCAAGAGACTTCTTAAAATCTGGTTATTTTCCTGACTTTAAATTGAAGAATAATTTGCTTACAATAAAGTGCATAAATCTTAAATATTGAGCTCAATGAATTTATATACCTCTATAACTACCATACAAATCAACATTTACAGAACCCCCAGAAGGCTCTGTCATGGTTCATACAAATCAACAACCACCCTTCAAAGATAATTACTATTTTAACCCCTATCTTGGACGTCATACAAATGAAATGATACCACATTCACTCTTTTGTGTCTGGCTTCTTTCAGTCAACATAGTGTCTGTGAGAATTATCCGTGTTGTTGTCTTTTTCCACCATTACTGTCAAGTATTCGTATATGAATATTCTACAGATTTATTTATCCTTCTATTGATGGACTTTTAGATTGTTTCCATTTGGGGACTATTATGAATAAAGCACCTATAAGTCATTATAAACATTTGCATACGTGTCTTTTAATAGACATAAATACTCGCTGTTTGGTATATACCCAGGAGTGGAATTACTGAATTAAAGAGCAAATGTATGTTTAGCTTTTGTTAGATACTGCCAAACAATTTCATAAGTGGTTGAAACAATTTACACTCCTACCTAGCAATATCAAAGCCCCAATTATGCCACACCCTTGTCAACACTTGATATTGGCCATTGTGTGAGTTTTAACTAATCTGATATGTGATTATTATTTTAATTTGCATTTCCATGATGGCTAATGAAATTGAACATCACTTTATATTCATCTTGGCCGTTTGGATATTCTTTCTGAAGTGACTGTTGAAGCACTACACCCATGTTTTAAAATTTTCATTGCTTATTTATTTACTTACTCATTTATTTGCTTACTTAAAAACTTATTACCTTTCACATTAACCATCTATCATTCATCTCAAATCTTGTGTGTGATATGAATTCAGAATCAAGGTTCATATTTTTAAAAATTTCTATACAGATATCCTTTTGCTACCACACAGTTCATTGAATAGTGTTGGTACTTCTGCTGTATATCAGGTGTGACAGTCTGTTTCCAGGGTCTTTGCTGATCCATTTGACTATTTGTCTATCCTTGTGCCAATATAACACTTCATTTCTGTATCTTTATAGTAAGTCTTGATACTTGGTGGTGTAAATTCTCCAACTTTGTTTTTCTTCTTCCAGATTACGCTGGCTTTACTAGGTCTCTTAGATTTTGATATAGATTTTAGAATCAGCTAGATACATTTCCCAAATCATTCGGTTCCTCTGTATCTTTGAGAAGCAGGTAGTCATTGAGAGATGTAAGCTTCCTAAGTTATTATTTAAATTCCTAAACTATGCTTCAGACATATTTTTCCAGCCTTATTTTCCAAGTACTCTTCTTCATTAACCTCTCACTGTCCCCCACATGTTTATTTAAATCCCCTGCCTCTGTCATTTGACAGCTGTTTGCCCAGCTGGAATGCCCTCTCAAGTCCTTTCTACCCATCTAAGTCTTACTTCCGTTTCTGAAGTTTCTGTTCCCAGAATCAAATGCCACTTCCCCAGAGCAGCTTTCTCCTCTCCCTCCAGCCCACACTGAACTCTGCATTGTCTAACCTCCCACTGTAGTTGTTTCCTGAACCAAATATATTTTGGACTAATCACATATAGCATTATAATTTTAGTTCCTATTTTATGGAATGAATTTTGGCCGGAATCTTACTTTCAAATTTTGTGTATGATATAAATTCATTAGACATTGTGATAGACACTATGGATACAAAAGCCCACAAAAAAAGTCCATGCCATCACATTAACTTTGGCTGTGATTTTGTTTCAAAAAATCCTCTAGACTTGTCTACACAGCCATAATAACTAGAAGGAAAATATACTCTGTTATAATATTCTCCTATATTCTTCATGAATCCAGAATCATGCAACAAAAAAATTAACTACAGATGTTAATTGAATTATGGATCAAACACTGTGGTAGAAAATAAGATGGATTCCCTCCCTTCAGGGAGTTTACTACCTACTGTCTTGCTGTGACTAAGTCAGGACCCACAGCACTTCACGATACAGTGTGAATGGTGCCCTTTAAGTCTTGGGCAGTAATTACTGACTAAACACGTGAGTTAGTACAATCAAAAGTAAATAAGTTCAGGTATTATTTGGGGTCGCCACTTTGGTACACAGGAAAAGTTCCATTTTGAAGAGTAGATATAAATGAACAGTTGCTCATGTAATTGTAGGTTTTAGGGGATTATATTTGACATACAGAAATAAAATCCTAACAGCCTTGCCTCTGGTCTGGGAAATAGAATCACAAGCAATGATGCCAGGTAAAGGCATTGCCAGTGAGAACCCACAGTCAATTAGTGATCCATCTCCTCAGAAACAGGACACGATAGAAACTGAAACAGATATGTTTTCAACACAATTTTTTCTTTGCTGTTATTACAGTCCTCAAGAGAAAGATGACAGTCTACCCTTTAGAAACATTTCTCTTAATGATTGCTTATTTGCATGAAATCTTAACATACGACATTCTATAACTGGGCAACTTACTCACTAAAATTACCTAACTTTATTTTTGCACAAATATAATACGCCTGTCATTTTGAAAAAACGTATCCCACTAATATCACTAATTACAGACTTATTACAATCTTGCCTGCCAAGATAATGAAGGAAATAGTACACGAACCACTCTTAAATAACATATTGGTGAACAATAAATTTTCTTTCTATCAGTCATGATTTTTCCCCAATGCACTATGCAATTTGTGGATCCACTCATTCCTCTGAGTTGCTTTGCTATCACTAGTATATTCAAATTTGCCAGAAAGAATTGTATGAACTTTGGTTAGGGAGAAAGGACAGTGCTTCGCATAATGATGTGTACTAATGAAAATGCATTGAAAAAGTCATTATTAATTAACTTATTGAGGTTTTCAAGGGCAGAGAGAAGCAACACAGGGCTAATAATCATCGCATAATAATAAAATGTAATGAGTAATTCCTATTGTGTGGAAATTTTACGTAACCCTTTTTGCCCAGGCACCCAAGTGTGAAGTCATCTTCTAGGACCATCTTTTGGAGGATTGCCATAATTGCCTGGCTTATACTTCACACTCCCCTCAAAACAAAATCAGGGGATTCATCCTTCTGGACAATACAATCCTCATCGGTTGCAAATTGACCACTTAGAATTAGTAAGAGGTTTATAAAGAAAGGGAAAAAATAATAGGCTCCCAACATTCTGCGACACGCATAAAACGATAGGTGGTGCACCACAATGTCCTCCTCTCTCTGTGTTCTCACAGTCTTATTCTCTTCATGTCCTGCCATCTTTTCCTTGTTTTCCTCTTTGTTTTCTACACGATCCTGTGCACTTCTTGAAAGCAAGATGTGCTTTAGTCATCCTTGTCGTTGCTCTGTGCCCCTGTTTAGTGCCATGAGAGTAGGTACTGAAGAAATACTGGTTACTCTGCTCACAGGGATTCCTGTGTTCTCTGTTGACAGGGTTTTCTGCCTGTAGCCTGTGGGTTTTACAATGAGCCTACCTTTTACACCAGTGTGTCTCTTTCGTTCTTAAAGTATTTCACATACTAATGGACTTATGCCTGCAAGCTAACATCCTCTCTCCAGGATCTGTGGCGGTCACGAACTTGAAGTTGTTTCCTGCTGAGCCTCCCACACGGGGTGACTTTGCTTATCTTTCCTCTGCTCTGAGGCCTGTGATTTTGCTGTTGGGTAGGATTACTGTGACTTTGGGGCTTTTCGTTGTATTTGTAACACCTTTTACTACTGTTGGAGATACCTATTTGAAAGGGTTTCTATTGGAAAGTGTTCCATGGGAAAAAGCAAATCCCGTTGATATTTCAGAACTTTCCTGTTCCTGCCTCAACTAACTCAAAACTGTGGGGCTACATGAAATTGTAATCAAAATTAAATTCTCTCCAATAATTCACATGGTTTAACATAAAATCATACCCTAGAAATCCATAAGCAGCCCAAATAAAATACTTCTCCAGCTCTTTCCAGGTCCCACCTATTTCAGGAGTTCAGAGTATTTTAAATAGGATGAGAGAGTTGCCTACACAGGACAGGCACAAAGGAAAAATGCTACCTCATGTGTGCAAGCGGAAGTGAGATATTGGTTCCTTATTGGATCATGATTTGGTCTGGTCCTCTGGCCATGTGGTCATCGTAGTGGACAGTACTCATTGTTTTTAACTGACCAGAATATGAAAGTCTTTTCTACATTTGGAAAAACCACCCTATGCATCTTGTGAGGAAGAAACCACCTCCAACTATAAAAGATGAAAATGCTGGTTGCTTGCCCTCACTGCCCTTGCAGCTGGAATACAAGTGTATGATCTTGGTCCAACCAGCTGGATTCTTTCTTACCAGATTTCGAGCCTGCAGCTGACAATATAAATAACTATGGGTGATACCTTAGTTATTTATTGCTGCATCATAAATTTTACCATAATTTAGTGGCTTAAAACATATGTTATCTGAGTTTCTGTGGGTCCAGACTCCAGGCACAGTTTAGCTGGGTCTTCTGCTTTAGGATCTCCCTCAAGGTTGCAATCAGGGTATCAGTGGGACCACAGCCATCTCAAAGCTCAAATGGGGAGGTTCTTTCCTAAGCTACCTCATATAGTTATTGGCAGGATTCAGTTCTTCATGGGCTATTAGGCTGTGGGCCTCTGTTCCTCACTGCCTGTTTGCTGGAGGCTGCTCTCATTTCCTTGCCACATGGGCCTCATATGGGGCAGCTCACAACATGGTGACTTGCTTCATCAGAGCAAGCAAACAAGAACCAGAGAAAGAAAGAGAATGCAAACAAGACAGAAGTCATATCTTCAATGACTTTATCACAGAAGTTACATCCCATCATCCCATCACTTTGGCCATATTCTATTCATTAGAAGCAAGTCACTCATTTCTGCTCACACTAAGGGGAAGGTATTATATAAGGATGTGAATACCAGGAGGCGGGGATCATTGGCAGTCTTTCAGAAACTGCCTACCACAGAAAGTATGGGATCCATTCCAGTGAGGGTGCCAGCAAAGGCAGTAGCTACATCCAGCTTTAAAAGTCAGAAAGTACAGAAACTCTAGAAGCAATGATAATGGCAATTTTGTTCAAAGAAACTATTTCCTGGTGTGTGATTCTGGGTATCATTTTTGGCTGAGTAGTTTTCAAGCCTGATTCTTTGGCCTTCTCAAAAATTCTGTTAGATGCTACATGTCCTTGAATATTTTTTTTTCATCTACTTAGTCTCTTTGTTTCTGCTGCTTGTAAATAAGAAACTTCCCTTAGAAAGTGAAGCAAGGAAACCCCAGAGTAAGGACAGAGACTTCATCTGGTTCACCTCCATATACCGGGTACATGCCTGACAAATAGTAGGCACTCTATACATATTTATTGAATTATTGAAAAAGTAAAAGGAAATCAAGTCCAGATGGCACGCTGAGTCTGAAAATAAGATCAGAAGTACAAGTGAAGGATGGAACATGGTTTAGGAATTGGTCAGGGTAAGTAATTCAGAGTGAACACCATGAAAAACAGACAGAGGTTCCTTTAAGTAATACATGATGCTTGGCTGGCCTGCTTTAAGCTCTTGAGTCAGGCTGGGCAGTTTCCCTCAAAACTGCATAATACTAGCAGAGGCTAAATTCTATGGAATGAAAAACACTTGGGCAGGCCATCAAAAAAGTACATTGAATGAAAATAGAAATGGCAGGCAGATTATAGCAGAAGGTACCCACTGAGAAGGAGTCACAGAGATGACAGGAGCTTCCTCTAAAGTCTGGAGACAGAATATCTTTGAGGATTTTAAAAGCTTCACATTTCACTTTTTTAAAAAAGTATAGTTGATTTATAATATCAGTTTCAGATATGCAACATAGTGATTCAATATTTGTATAGATTATACTCCACTTAAAGTTATTATAAAATATTGGCTGTATTCCCTGTATCATGCAGTACAACCTTGAATCTTATTTACTTTGTACATAGTAGTTTGTACCTCTTAATCTATTGCTCCTATCTTGTCCCTCCCCTCTCCGTCTCCCCACTGGTAACCATTAGTTTGTCCTCTATATCTGTGAGTCTGTTTCTGTTTTGTTATATTCACGTGTTTGTTTGTTTTATTTTTTCATATTCCACATATAAGTGATAACACACAGTATTTGTCTTTCTTTGTCTGACTTATTATGCTTATTATTAAGCATAATACCCTCCTGGTACATCCATGTTGTTGCAAATGGCAAAATTTCATTCTCTTTTTATGGGTGAGTAATATTCCATTATATATACACACACACACACACCTCACATCTTCTTTATTCATTCATCTGTTAATGGACACTAAGGTTGCTTCCATATCTTGGCTATTGTAAATCATGCTGCTATGAACATTGGGATGCATATATCTTTTCAAATTAGTGTTTTTGTTTTTTAAGAGTATATACCCAGTTAGTGGAATTGCTGGATCACACAGTAGTTCTATTTTTAGCTTTTTGAAGAATTTCCACACTGTTCCCATAGTGGCTGCACCAATTTACATTCCCACCAACGATGTACTAGGGTTCCTTTTTCTCCACATCCTCACCAACATTTGTTATTTGTGTTCTTTTTGACGATAGCTGTTCTGACAGGTGTGAAGTGATATCTCATTGTGGTTCTGATTTGCATTTCCCTGATAATTAGTGATGTTGAGCATCTTTTCATGTGCCTGTTGGCCATCTGTATGTCTTCTTTGGAAAAATGTCTATTCATATCTTCTGCCCATTTTTTAATCTAATTTTTTATTGAGTTGCATGATCTGTTTATATATTTTGGATACTAACCCCTTATCATTCATATTATTTGCAAATATTTTCTCCCATTCAGTAGGTTGTATTTTTGTTTTATTGATGGTTTCCTTTGCTATGCAAAGCTTTTATGTTTAAGTAGGTTCCATTTGTTTATTTTTGCCTTTGTTTCCATTGCTTGAGGAAACATCTAAAAAAATATTGCTATTGACTCATGTCAAAGAGTGTTCTGCCTATGTTTTCTTCTAGGAGATTTACAGTTTCTGGACTTACATTTAGGTCTTTAATCCATTTTGAGTTTATTTTTGTACAGAGTGTGAGAAAATGTTCTAATTTCATTCTTTTACAAGTAGCTATCCAGTTTTCCCAGCATCACTTATTGAAGAGATTGTCTTTTCCCCATATAAGTGTGGGTTTATTTCTGGGCTCTCTATTCTGTTCCACTATTCTATGTGTCTGTTTTAGTGCCAGTACCATATTGTTTTGATTGCTGTAGCTTTGTAGTATAGTCTGAAGTCAGGGAAAAAGTTCCACATGATCCAGATTCTTAGTTTGGGTTTGGGTTCTACCAAGCAGATCCAGAGAAAAGAATTCAAGTGAGAGTAGCTTATTTAGAAACACCACAAGAGGAATGGGAATATGAGACAGGGAAAGGAAGCAAGCTGATAAAGAATGCCATATCAAGTTAGTTACTATGTGGGGAACTGAAGCTTAATCCCACAAGGGAATTCTAGGAGCCTGTGAGAACACACGTCAGAGTTATTCCACTCGAGGGGTGACTGAACTGGGATATTTATATACTAACCCCTGTTGGTCATTGTTTGAAGTTGTCCCTGAGGACACAAAGCAGGTTCAGGTGGCCAGAGAGAGCTATAGACAATGAAATGCAATGTCTTTTACATGACTAAAGTGTGTACGGCATGCCAAGCAATTATTATCTTGCAGCGACCTTGAGAATTAAATAAAGTTATATTAATTTGGAGGTGAGGGAAACTGTGGCTCAAAAAATGGTCTATTGGAGCTCAATTTTCTGTAATTCTAAAGCCTTTATGGAAATAAAGTGGTACATCTTGACATAACTCAGACAGAAACAGAGAAAGGGAAGAAACTGCCATCAGCATATCATAAATGCAGAACAATGCCATAGATGCAGGAAGAACAGAAAAAAGCACTTAAAGCACTTTACTATACCAAGTATGTATTTTGTCTCTTTCTAAGAATGTTTGCGGCTTCCCTTGTGATGCAGTGGTTAAGAATCTGCCTGCCAATGCAGGGGACACAAATTTGAGCCCTGGTTCGGGAAGATCTCACATGCTGCGGAGCAACTAAGCCTGTGCGCCACAACTACTGAGCCTGAGCTCTAGAGCCCGCGAGCCACAATTACTGAGTCTGCATGCCACAACTACTGAAGCCCGCATGCCTACAGCCCCTGCTCCACCACAAGAGAAGCCACCGCAGTGAGAAGCCGGTGCACCACGAGGAAGAGTAGTCCCGCTCGCTGCAACTGAGGAAAGCCTGTGCACAGCAATGAAGACCCAATGCAGCCAAAAATAAATAATAAATAAAAAAAAAAAAAAAAAAAAAAAAAGAATGTTTGACAGAGCCAAGGACTGCGTATGGAAAACCTCATCCCTGGATTCCTGTGATCTGGGTCATTCACATTTCTTCTCTTCACATGCAATCTTTCTGTTTTCAGAATCAGGAAACAAAAATATAAAAATACAAGCTTACTTGTGAGAGATTACAACTAAAATGAAGATGAAAGTTGAACTTATATTAAGAGGTTCATGGGTTTGAAGAGCATCCCTCCAAAATCCATGTTTACTCAGAACCTCAGAATGTGACCTTATTTAAAAATAGGATTTTTGCAGATGTAATTAGTTAGGATAAAGTCATCCTGGACTAAGTCATTGGATTAAGTCCTGGATTAAGTCACTGGATTAAATCCAATGATTGGTATCCTTGTACAAAGTCCTTGTGAAGACACACCAGGAAGAAGACCAGGTGAACATAGAGCAGGGAGTGGAGTGATGCAGCTACAAACCAAGGGCACCACGTATTTCCAGGAACCACCAGAAGCTAGAAGGAAGCACAGAAAGATTCTCCACAAGAGCCTTCAGAGCAAACATGGGCCTGCTGATACCTTACTTTCAGACTTGTAGCCTCCAGAATCTTCTGTGAGAGAATAAATTTCAGTCATTGTAAGCCACCTTGCTTTTAGTAATTCATTATAACAGCCCTCGGAAACCAATACAGGGCGTTACGGGATTAACTGTGTTCCCTCAGAATTCATATGTTAAAGTTCCAACCTTCAGTACCTCAAACTGTAACTATTTAGAGACAGGGCTTTTAAAGAGGTGATTAAGGTAAAGCGAAGTCATATGGATGGGCCCTAATCCAGTGTGACTGGCGTCAGAAGAGGAGCTTTGCACACAGGCACCACATAAATGGAGGGACAACCACGTGAAGACACAGGGAGAAGGCGGCCTTCTGCAAGTGAAGGAGAGAGGTCTCAGAAGAAATCAAGCCTATAGACACCTTGATCTTGAACTACAAGCCTCCAGAACAGTGAGAAAATAAATTTCTGTTGTTCAAGACACTCAGTCTGTGGTATTTTGTCATAGCAGCCACAGCAAATTAGTACAAGGGGTGCGGGGTAGGAGGAAAGATGAAAAACAAACTTTCACTTTTATCCTTACTATACCTCTACTCATCCACTTTAGGGGCAGAAGATAGTTGCACGTGTGGCTGATGGATTCTCTGAAGGAAGAAGGAAGAGACTGAAACATGAAGAGGTATTGATTGTGCATTGGCAGCTCTGTGCCACGTTGGCCAGAGATGGGGCAACCTTGAATGTGAAAGGTCTTTTGTATTCCCTTAGGGTGTTTATGTAGACATCCCTGGCCACTGCTTTCTTTTATCCTTTGCCTGGGAGGGCTATTCACATAGGGCACAACATTGAGTTTAAAGAAAAAGAGGAACAGGGATGTAATCAGTGGGTAGAAATAAGGAACTAGTGGTTTCCAGCAGACGTAGACTTGGGAATCTATGTGTTTAAGATTCCTTGTAGTTCTTCTAATACAGAGCACTAGAATTTGATAGAAGACAGACATTCAAGAATAACACTCAGTCTTGGAATAAACAGTACCCATTTGGTTGATACTTCCCTTGCAATGTAAGTTTCATGTGCTTGAGACTTTCAGTGACACATTTAAGAAAGACTAAGTCCTCTGGAATTTCTATGAGGTTATTTACAAACCAGACAGTCAGTCGCTGAAGCATAGAGATTTGAGAACAGAAATTATTGTACAGAAGAGAAATACAAGAGTGTTGTGTGGTTTTCTGGTAGGAAAATCCAGTCCATAGTGGGAAGATACTACTACTAAAGAATAGTCAAATTCTCCATATACTATATATTTTTTAAAGTAAGTGGGTCAGCAAGGCAATAGAAATAAAAATAAAAATAAACAAATGGGACCTAATCAAACTACAAGCTTTTGCACAGCAAAGGAAACGATTAAAAAAAAGAAGAAAAGAAAAGATAACCTACGGAATGGGAGAAAATATTTGCAAACGATGTGACTGACCAGGGCTTAATTTCCAAAATATGCAAATAGCTCATACAACTCAACAACAAAAAAACAAACAACCCAATCAACAAATGGGCAGAACACCTAAACAGACATTTCTCCAAAGAGACATACAGATGGCCAATAGGCACATGAAAAGATGCTCAACATCGCTAATTATTAGAGAAATGCAAATCAAAACTACACTGAGGTACCTCCTCACACCGATCAGAATGGCCATCATTAAAAAGTCTACAAATAACAAATGCTGGAGAGGCTGTGCAGAAAAGGGAACCCTCTTGCACCATTGGTGGGAATGTAAATTGGCACAGCTACTATGGAAAACATTATGGAGGTTCCTCAGAAAACTAAAAATGGAATTACCATATGATCCAGCAATCCCACTCTTGGGCATATATCCAGACAAAACTATAATTCAAAAAGATACACGCACCCCTATGTTCAGAGCAGCACTCTTTACAATAGCCAAGACACGGAAACAACCTAAATGTCCACTGACAGATGAATGGATAAAGAAGATGTGTTACATATATACAGTGGACTATTACTCAGCCATAAAAAGAATGAAATAATGCCATTTGCAGCAACATGGATGCAACTAGAGATTATCATACTAACTAAGTCAGAAAGAGAAAGATGAATAGCACGTGATACCACTTGTATGTGGAATCTAAAACATGGCACAAATGAACGTTTCTATGAAACAGAAACAGACTTACAGACATAGAGAACAGACTTGTGGTTACCAACGGGGAGGGGGCATGGGGAAGGGATGGGCTGGGAGTTTGGGGTTACTAGCTGCAAACTATTACAAATAGAAATGGATAAACAACAAGCTCCTACTGTATAGCAGAGGGAACTATAGTCAATACCCTGGGATAAACCGTAATGGAAAAGAATATAAAAAAAGAATGTATATATGTGTATAACGGTGTCATTTTGCTGTACAGCAGAAATTAACATAACATTGTAAATCAACTATACTTCAATAAAAAATAAAGAAATAAAGAACATGGGGAGCAGAGGCTGACCAGTGGAAATGCCTATAAACTAAATTTATATATAGTGCTCCAGGATAAAAAAAAAAAATACTCCTTCTAAGAGTGAAATGTGTGTAGGAACAGTTGACAAATGTAAAAGTTAAAGTGATTATCAGTCCCATTGTCAATTCCAGTTATCATTCTTAAGACTGGCATTAAAAGCCATCAGAAAAATAAATGGGTCAGAATGTTTGTGTTGAATGAAGTAAGGTTACTTTATGATATTTTTAGTTTGGATAAAAATGCATCCCTATTTCAGGTACTGCATATCTTCATACTTTGTATACTTTAATATATAATTGAGTTTTATTTGTTACACAAGAAGACACAAACTGTAGTTGAAAATGACATTTCTCAAATTCTTCTGGATGAGAGACTTATGTTACAGTGCCTTCTGGCAGCACTGAGTGTATTAAGACAAGAAAATTTCTTTTTTTTAATTTTTATTTATTTTTGGCTGTGTTGGGTCTTTGTTGCTGTGCGTGGGCTTTCTCTAGTTGCGGCGAGTGGGGGCTACTCTTCGTCGCAGTGTGCAGGCTTCTCATTGCGGTGGCTTCTCTTGTTGTGGAGCACGGGCTCTAGGCTTGGGGGCTTCCGTAGTTGTGGCACGTGGGCTCAGTAGTTGTGGCACATGGGCCTAGTTGCTCCGTGGCATGTGGGATCTTCCTGGACCAGGGCTCAAACCCGTGTCCCCTGCATTGGCAGGTGGATTCTTAACCACTGTGCCACCAGGGAAGTCCCAAGAAAATTTCAATTAAGGAAGAAGCACCAAGCACTGAAATTGAAACTGTGATTAAAAATCTTCCAACAAACAAAAGCCCAGGACCAGATGGCTTCACAGGTGAATTCTATCAAACATTTAGAGAAGAGCTAACACCTATCCTTCTCAAACTCTTCCAAAATATTGCAGGGGGAGGAACACTCCCCAACTCATTCTATGAGGCCACCATCACCCTGATACCAAAACCAGACAAAGATGTCACAAAGAAAGAAAACTACAGGCCAATATCACTGATGAACATAGATGCAGAAATCCTCAACAAATTACTAGCAAACAGAATCCAACAGCACATTAAAAGGATCATACACCATGATCAAGTGGGGTTTATCCCAGGAATGCAAGGATTCTTCAATATATGCAAATCAATCAACGTGATACATCATATTAACAAATTGAAGGAGAAAAACCATATGATCATATCAATAGATGCAGAGAAAGCTTTCGACAAAATTCAACACCCATTTATGATAAAAGCCCTGCAGAAAGTAGGCATAGAGGGAACTTTCCTCAACATAATAAAGGCCATATATGACAAACCCACAGCCAACATTGTCCTCAATGGTGAAAAACTGAAACCATTTCCACTAAGATCAGGAACAGGACAAGGTTGCCCACTCTCACCACTATTATTCAACATAGTTTTGGAAGTGTTAGCCACAGCAATCAGAGAAGAAAAAGAAACAAAAGGAATCCAAATCGGAAAAGAAGAAGTAAAGCTGTCACTGTTTGCAGATGACATGATACTATACATAGAGAATCCTAAAACTGCCAGCAGAAAACTACTAGAGCTAATCAATGAATTTGGTAAAGTAGCAGGATACAAAATTAATGCACAGAAATCTCTTGCATTCCTATATACTAATGATGAAAAATCTGAAAGTGAAATTAAGAAAACACTCCCATTTACCATTGCAACAAAAAGAATAAAATATCTAGGAATAAACCTACCTAAGGAGACAAAAGACCTGTATGCAGAAAATTATAGGACACTGATGAAAGAAATTAAAGATGATACAAATAGATGGAGAGATATACCATGTTCTTGGATTGGAAGAATCAACATTGTGAAAATGACTGTACTACCCAAAGCAATCTACAGATTCAATGCAATCCCTATCAAACTACCACAGGCAGTTTTCACAGAACTAGAACAAAAAATTTCACAATTTGTATGGAAACACAAAAGACCCCGAATAGCCAAAGCAATCTTGAGAACGAAAAATGGAGCTGTAGGAATCAGGCTCCCTGACTTCAGACTATATTACAAAGCTACAGTAAACAAGACAGTTTGGTACTGGCACAAAAACAGAAATATAGATCAATGGAACAGGATAGAAAGCCCAGAGATAAACCCACGCACATATGGTCACCTTATCTTTGATAAAGGAGGCAAGCATATACAGTGGAGAAAAGACAGCCTCTTCAATAAGTGGTGCTGGGAAAATTGGACAGGTACACGTAAAAGTATGAAATTAGAACACTCCCTGACACCATACACAAAAATAAACTCAAAATGGATTAAAGACCTAAGTGTAAAGCCAGACACTATCAAACTCTTAGAGGAAAACATAGGCAGAACACTCTATGACATACATCACAGCAGGATCCTTTTTGACCCAGCTCTTAGAGAAATGGAAATAAAAACACAAATAAACAAATGGGACCTAATGAAACTTAAAAGCTTTTGCACAGCAAAGGAAACCATAAACAAGACAAAAAGACAACCCTCAGAATGGGAGAAAATATTTGCAAATGAAGCAACTGACAAAGGATTAATCTCCAAGATTTACAAGCACCTCATGCAGCTCAATAACAAAAAAACAAACAACCCAATCCAAAAATGGGCAGAAGACCTAAATAGACATTTCTCCAAAGAAGATATACAGATGGCCTACAGACACATGAAAGAATGCTCAACATCATTAATCATTAGAGAAATGCAAATCAAAACTACAATGAGGTATCATCTCACACCGGTCAGAATGGCCATCATCAAAAAATCTACAAACAATAAATGCTGGAGAGGGTGTGGAGGAAAGGGAACACTCTTGCACTGTTGGTGGGAATGTAAATTGATACAGCCACTATGGAGAACAGTATGGAGGTTCCTTAAAAAACTAAAAATAGAACTACCATACAACCCAGCAATCCCACTACTGGGCATATACCCTGAGAAAACCATAATTCAAAAAGAGTCATGTACCAAAATGTTCATTGCAGCTCTATTACAATAGCCAGGACATGGAAGCAACCTAAGTGTCCATCGACAGATGAATGGATAAAGAAGATGTGGCACATATATACAATGGAATATTACTCAGCCATAAAAAGAAATGAAATGGAGGTATTTGTAATGAGGTGGATGGAGTTAGAGTCTGTCATACAGAGTGAAGTAAGTCAGAAAGAGAAAAACAAATACAGTATGCTAACACATACATATGGAATCTAAGGGAAAAAAAAAAAAAGGTCATGAAGAACCTAGTGGCAAGATGGGAATAAAGACACAGACCTACTAAAGAATGGACTTGAGGATATGGGGAGTGGGAGGGGTGCGATGTGACAGCGTGAGAGAGTGTCATGGACATACATACACTACCAAATGTAAAATAGATAGCTAGTGGGAAGCAGCCACATAGCACAGGGAGATCAGCTCGGTGCTTTGTGACCGCCTGGGGGGGTGGGATGGGGAGGGTGGGAGGGAGGGAGATGCGGGAGGGAGGAGATATTGGAACGTGTGTACATGTGTAGCTGATTCACTTTGTTATAAAGCAGAAACTAACACACCATTGTGAAGCAATTATACTTCAATAAAGATTTAAAAAAAAAAAAAAAAAGGAAGAAGCACCCAAACATTTTTGATTCTTTAAAAAGAAACGTATTTCTAAAGAGAAAAGAGTTAAATATCTTTTTTCAGTTTAGGTAAACTGTTTACCTCTAATTATTTGGGCTTTAAAATTTCTTTGGCAGAGCAACACTTCCGTTATTACATTTCTCCCAGGTAATGGCCACCTTATATAAGGATAAAGTCAAAGTAAAGGTAATTTACTGTCCACTAAAATTTTCATCTTCTGTCAGCATCCAAAATATGAGGTCATATACATGAGCCCAAATACAAATTATAGAGATTAATTTTATTAAAATGCAGCAACAAGCAGAATTTTTCCCCAGTACAATAAATCTTTCAGACGGATTAGAGACCTTGAATTTAAACCTGTGATGTTATCTTGCCCTCTTAAAAATGGTTATAAAAGCTATAGTTAACAGAGTTGTTCATAGACATTCCCATAGCCTGATACATTTCTCTTTAGGCCTCGGGAGTACGAAATAAAAAAACTAAAAGAAACCCATGATTAGAGATTATTTATGTTACAATTATGCATATGCTTGTGTAAGTATGTTAACAAAATTATATATAAGAAAGGCTTCTAAGTAAAGTCTTATAAGGCAGAACTTCAATTTTAAGCAATTAAGATGGTGATAAAAATCATGGCTTGCTGGGATTTGACAATCACCAGAATCACAGGCATCCATCAGAGCTCACACAAGAAATTGTCGCCTCGGGAGCTAGCCAGTCCAGCTGCCTCCTATCTATATGGATCTTTGTTCCTCCTCTGAGATGTGATCCTGCAAATGTCTTTTCACTTCATTACACCCAGAAAGCTGAAGTCATCAGGAGACGCTCAGAGGCTCTCCGTGCTAAGGTCTGGTCCTGTCGGGATTTTGGCAGCGTGCTTATCGTGGCGACTTGAGTTTATTTGTTTTTTAATCTTAGTTAATGTTAAGAATAAATCCTCTAGGACTATAGAGTGTGACCTCTTTTGGCTTTCTTTTCTCTGCTTTAACTCAGTGTTTCTGGATATTTAAATTTTTGCATATATATGTTTTCTAGAGCTCCACTTTTCTTCTTCACTGATTGATGACCTTTATCCAATGTCTTTCTCAAGACATTTTGAGAGAAATTCAGAGTCACCAAACCTATGCCTTATGTTACCTATTTGCAAACAAGTTGTCTAGGTTTATTGTGGATTCTTCCATTAATGGTCAATATAGGGAAGGTGTTTCTTAACCTTTCTAATAATCAAAGCTGTACATTTAGGCCATATTACCTGGTAAGCTACCTCCAATTATTTCAAACTTCTAAAATTCATCATAGAATAATTAAAATAATAATAATAATAATAATAACCAAGATGTGTTCTAATTAGGAGAGATGAAGCTATGTAGTGTTTTCAGTATGGTCAACAATGAGTGAGATTTTCAACTCTTTAGGCATATTGTTTTTAATCTTTAAAATGGGAATAAAAATAGTAATGTCTTTCATAAACTGGGACAAAGGTCTTTGGAATCTGATAGCAGCCAGCATAGGGGTGTAGTCCTTCCATTAAGGGCCCACAGCCCTCTCTGTGCTGGCAGTCCCTCCAACAGGGGTCACAGGACACAGGGTAACAGCCAACGCTTCGATCACTGCAGCCTCCTGGTTCCCATAGCAACTGCTTAGGCTCCCCTCCACCTGTCCTTTCTCCTATTGCCTCCTTGAGGACTCTTTCCTCAAACATCAATTAAGTAGTTGCTATTTCTTTAATCATTCACTCCTTCCTTGACTTCTTACTAAAGAGATCCTAAGCACCAAATACAGCTGACCCTTGAACAACATGGGTTTGAACCACGTGGGTCCACTTATATGCATATTTTTTGCAATAATAAATATTACAGCACTGCACCACCTGCAGGACTGGTTGAAATCCACGGATGCGGAACCAGGGATATGGAAAAACAGTGCATATGGAGGGCCAACTATAAATTATATGCGAATTTTGGGCTGTGAGGAGCGTTGGTGCCCCTAACGTTGTTCAAGAGTCAACTGCACAGTACAATACAAGCACTAATATAAAAAGTTAAAGTAACTTATTTTTAAGAAGTTCCCTGACCCCACATATGAACTCAATGGTTAAGGTGGTATGGAATGCCGACTGAAATAGAATTATAGATCCATCATATTGGACTGGGAGCCCAAATTAGAACAGACCATTTCTGAGTTAGGTGCATTCTCACCCACTGAAAGGCTTAGAGCCGTACCATATTTTCATTAGGGTCATGATATAATTTCTCCTTTATTTGTGCAAAACTTATTCAGTATAAGTAACTGCCTCTCTATTAACATAATAAAATTTAAATATTGTATTAGGCTCAAAGGGTAAATGTCAAAAGAAAAAAATGTGGGATACAGACTTTATGGAAAATAGTATGGAGGTTCCTTTAAAAATTAAAAATAGAACTACCATATAATCCAGCAATCTCACTTCTGGGCGTATATCTAAAGGAAATGAAATCAGTATCTCAAAGAGATATGCGCACTCCCATGTTCATTACAGCATTATTAACAACAGCTAAAATATGTAAACAACCTAAGTACCCGTCGACAGATGAATGGATGAAGAAAATGTGATACACACACACACACACACACACACAGGAATATTAGTCAGCCATAAAAAGAAGGAAATTCTGCCATTTGTAACAACATAGATAAACCTAGAGGGCATTATGCTAAGTGAAATAAGCCAGACACAGAAAAATAAATACTATATGATCTCACTTATATTAGAATCTAAAAAATTCGAACTCATAGAAGCAGAGAGTGAATCGGTGGTTGCCAGGGGCTCGGGTGGGTGGGGCGGGGGGCATTGGGAAACAATGGTCAAAGGGTACAAACTGTTAGTTATAAGATGAATAAATTCTGAGGTGCTTATGTACAACATGGTGACTACAGTTAATAACACTGCATTGTACACTTGCAGTTTACTAAGAGACTGGATCTTAAGTTTTCTCACCACAGAAAAAGGCTAACTATGTGAGGTGATGGATTTGTTCATTAGCTTGATTGTGGTAATCCTTTCACAAAGTACATGTATATCAAATCATTATGCAACCTTACATATAAACAATTTTAATCTGTCAATTATACCTCAATAACGTTGGAGAAAAAAGAAAATAATGTGGGAAATGATAGAAAAAACCATGGCTTCATTTCCTTTACTGTAAGTACATCGATAAGCATCCTTGTCAGTGAAACAGCAAGAAGGATAGAGACGGGGATGACTGGCTTTACACAGATTCGGATACAAGGATAGGTAAGGCAGAAGGTCACCTGCAGAGCAAATGGGGCTTGCATGGCTTGAAGAGCTTTTCTATTGGGTTAAATGTGGGAGCAGCCAGAAGTTCTCATACTCATACAGTTACTTGGCAATAAGGTACCATGGGAAAGAAAACTCAGCATTGATGTGATGGGTTATTGGCTCTGGTCTTCTGTCCAATCTCTTCAAACAGGAGAGTGCTCAAGATTTTATATTTGGTGCTGAGAAGGAGGTTTAGAGAAAGACTGTTCTGTGCTCATACATAATTTTGTTAATTTTGTGTACAGTCAGTACTATCAATTTTCACTATCTTTATTTATGTGCTTTTGTTTCAGTACAGACTGACTGAAAAATACTATAATTTCACAATAACCTGTCCACGAATTTTATATGACCATGTTATTTTGAACTTCACTTATCAAATTATGGCGAGTTCTTTCTGCATTCTTATGGAAATTCTGTTACGGTTGCCAGAATATTTTTATGTGAGACCCTTCTGACAACCAGACATATTCGTCTAAATCAATGATTCGTAGTAGTACATGGAGCTTTTGTACATATGGGGCAGAATTACTTTGAAGCTTTCAGAAGCCACTTCCAGAGAAAAGACCCCAAAGCCTATCTTCACAAGATTGTCAATCTAGGCGTACTGCCTTCCTCCAGTCAGAAACATCCAGGCTGTGGAGACACCAGGAGAGATAACCAACACAAGCTCTTTCCCTTCCCAAAACAATAAAAGTGAAACTCTTAAAAGGTGGGATTTATGCCAAATGGTAGCTGATATTATCTACGATTTCATTAGTGTGAGCTCCTGATTTCATGTAAGAGTACTTTAAAGATGTTTCTCTTCGGAAACTTGATCATTATTTGTTTTTCTTAAAATATGCATAGGCAATGGGAGACCATGCACGGAGTTTATTAGGCCTAGCTAATTTTCTATCACTTCTAGGAATCCAAGATTAGCCATGTGCAGTTCATAGCTGGCATTGGCAAAAGACAAAATGTCACACAGAAAAAGCAAGAAGCACTTTGTTCCTTAAAAATTAAAGTAACGTGAGATGTAAAATATCACAGTAATGCTGAGAAAAAACTAGCAAAATTCTCAGAATCAATCAGCCAAAGATAATTGTGTTATTAAGAAACTATGTGACTGTGTATAGATGAAAAGCCATATTTTATTCAATCTGAAAAAGCTTTACAGTATATCTGAAACATCTAAATTACTTTTATTACTATATATAAAATGTATAATTTCGAGTAGCATGCTGGATTAATTGCCTAACAAAGTAAGTGAGTCCCATGAGCATGCTATGCAAATCATTTTGTAAAAGGTCATTTTTTTTTTTTAGCAACAGTGGTCAGATCAAATATGCAATTTCTGGAATAATGTGGCACATAATGTGCTATTACATTCAAATCATATGGCTATTAAACCCAACAAAGCCTTATTTTCAGGAACTAAGTATAAATTAAATGAATCTGAGCTATTTGAGATTTATTCAGCATTCACTTACTTCACAAATGTTCACTGATGATTTACTGAGTGCTCAGCACTGGAAAGGATACAGTCACCTCTCTTGCTCATTCTGGTCTTTGCAGCCATAGAGCATTTTATCTCCAGACGTCTAGCACAGGAACACAGAGGAGGTACTCAGTAAATAACGGCTACGCTCCCTGATGAAACATTGTGGAACATGTACCGGGTACAAGATACTGCTGTAGGTCTTGGTGAACAAAATGGACAAGTTTCCTACTCTCATGGAAATTCTCCAGTAGGAAAGAGACCATAAATAAGAAACAAATAGGATCCCTTCAGACAGCAGCAATTGCCTGAAGAAAGGTAGTGGGATAGAACGAACAAGTGTGGGCAACATATGATAGAAGGATCAAGGAAGACCACTTGGAGCTGAAAAGTGACCAACCAGAAGAATTAGCCAAACAGAAATTGAGAGGAAGGGTACTTTAAGCAAAAGTTGCTGATGCAGAAGTCCCATGCTCCCAGACCATTTTTAATATTAATATTTTCCCTAAGTATGGATTCTTATAACCTCAGGTGTTTCTTATTGTTCATCAAGAGAAGAGGTTCCAAACTGGTGGCCAGCAGGCTAGACGTGTGCTGCAAAGCTGTTTTGTTTGGCCAACATAATGTTTTGTTGGTGCTTTGTTTGTTTTATTGTTTTAGGCCAGCAGTCAAAAGTTGAGAAGTTTCAAATTAAAATCCAGATTTCTGACTTTTCATTAGAAACCAGAAGGTCTGGAGTTTTGGGGCCTGAATTCCAGCACAACAGTCATCAGATGTAGCTGGTGGCAGCTATACTCTTTAGATGAGGTGTGAGGTTTTGCATCACATTTGCTAATCTCTTGTCACTTTGTTCTTTTGCCCCACTGCTGAAGCCAAAGTTCAGCTGCCATGTCTCACCATGCCCCTGCCATTGGTTTTCTCCATAACTATGTTTCCATCAAAAGTTGGCAAAGAAAAGCTAGGTTTTGAGGGTTATGTGTTTCAAGAAAAATGGTAGAAAAATATGTAAACCAGTCTTTACGTCAGTTGAATACAATCCAGTTTTTCTCTCATTTATATTTTCTTGCTGGTCCTATTAGGCATATGAGTTTGCGACACTTGAACTAGGGTTTTAAAAAATCAACAGCATGGTCCATAATTGTTTTTTGGAAAAATAAAATCAGAATAATTGCACTTTTAGGCTGCTTCTGTGGGACAAGTTTCGGTATCCGGACCAATTGAATTAGAATTTTATTTTCAACACTCACTAAAATTATAATGGACCAGATAATATGCCTTTCATCCTCAGTGTTCTCATCTGTAAACCTATCGACTTGGATATATAATAATTAACTTTGTCACATTATTCTAAGAATTAAAAGAATCAATCTATATAATCACAGACACTCAATAAATGTAAAATTCTCATTATTACATGTACAATTTGTGGTTTGGCACTGAAGCGCTCAGAAGAATGATTTACTTCACCTTAGCTATATTGTGAAGTTCTCATAAGGTGGTTAGAAAGGGAAGAGACTGGGGGCTTCCCTGGTGGCGCAGTGGTTGAGAATCTGCCTGCTAATGCAGGGGACACGGGTTCGAGCCCTGGTCTGGGAAGATCCCACATGCCACGGAGCAGCTGGGCCCGTGAGCCACAACTACTGAGCCTGCGCATCTGGAGCCTGTGCCCCGCAACGGGAGGGGCCGCGATAGTGAAAGGCCCGCGCACCGCGATGAAGAGCGGTCCCCGCACCGCGATGAAGAGTGGCCCCCACTTGCCGCAACTAGAGAAAGCCCTCGCACGAACCGAAGACCCAGCACAGCCAAAAATAAATAAATAAATAAAAATAAAAGTAGCTATAAAATTTAAAAAAAAAAAAAAAGAAAGGGAAGAGACTGGGGAAGTAGAAGAAAGGGAGGGGAAAACAGTAAAATTATTCAGTGTACAGTGAGTGCCAGCTACGTACCAGGTTCTTGACTCATACTGTTGTTACAACAATCTTAATATTGTAGGCTACCTCCATTTTACAGATAAGGAAGAGAAGGTGCAAAGAAGTTCTGTACCTTGTTAAGGTCACACAGGAGTAAGAGAGTAAGAGAGATGCTTATATGCAAACTTTTCATAACCCCTTCTCGTGTTTAACCCTCACCCCAGCTAGAACAGGTGTAGAGCTATTATATAACTTCCTTGAGCCACTGAAATGAAACAATCCATACCAGTGGTTTTATCAGACTTGGACATGCATAGTAATCACCGGTAGAGCTCATTAAAAATGCCTTATCACTAGGGGCTCTGATTCAGTGGGTGACCCATCCATTTGATATTGAGAAGCAGCAGTGGATACCTCTCTGGGTCTCAGGAGCTAATTTTAAGTGAAAATTGTAGAACATAGTGGAAATTTCCAAATGCTACCTGAAGATAAGACACTGCATGAGAATGGCTAAAACACATGCTCCTAATGTCACATAACAATCTTTAAAGTCATCTCGGTCATTTTAAAAATTAGGGTAGAGTTGAGAGGACAGACAAGACTTGATAGAGTGGGAGCTAACTAAAATAATTAAATTATAATAAGAAGATCTGGATCATGTTTTGTTCTTTCTATGCATTGTCAGAAATATTTTAGATAGTTTCCTTACTCAAGTATAGAATATAGTAACTCTGTTTAACTGAATACTAAAATATTAATATTTAGAACCCTTCTTAATTACACCTTACATACAAGCCATTCACATTTAAACATTCCTAATTTCCACTGTATTTCTATCTGAAATGGGAGGCTCTCCTGCACCCACTACCAGTTTCATTGTATCTTTCCTGGTAAAAACTCTGAGAGGAGTCATCACAGCAAACAGCAGACACAATTGGAAATTACTGTCACCGGGATGCAGGGTGGAAACTGTTGATACAAAGAGAAGTACGATTAGGTCACTATCTCCTTCCTTAATTTTCAGGTGGAATGAATTGTAAGGCTTAAATTTTCAAGTGCCACCTTAACGTCTTTGAACCTCACAAGGCCCCAAAGGCCTAACCACGAAATCACTGTTCTTGCCAGAAATGCCCCCAAATTCAGCAGGAAAGACTCCCCGACAGCTAGTTCCCATATCAGCTCGACCAGCTACATTGCCCTCTTCTCAATTTAAGGGCTTTCCCTTCCTTGCCAGCTCACAAAATTATTCAGACAAGCCTGTCACATTCTCCGTGGGAACCCTACCTCTGGTTACTATGAAACCTGCCTCTCACAGCCCCTGTTGGTTCCCTCTGCTCCGGAGTGCAAACCTCCACGTGGCCCCGCGTGGTGTTCGATGTCTGTGAGTATATGTGATGAATAACTGGCTGCCAATCTCGTGTGTGCAGTGCTGTGTGTTGTGTGTTCCACCATCTGTACTATCTTAGGGTAGGGAATCCCTCTTCCACCAACAGGGTGAACAGGAGGCAAACAAGACAAAGAATATCTATAAACCTTAAAGTTTTCAAAAATTCACTTACTGTTTAAATGTCTTTTCTCTCTGCAATTACCTTAATGTGAAACCCTCCTTTTACCTAGAGTAGAACTTAGGAAACAAAGACTTCTCTTTGAAGTCAATACAGACCTGGGTTTGAATTCTACTTTGTACCTTCCTCAAAGCGCTTTAGGAAAGTTACTTAAACTTTCTCATCTATAAAATGGGGAAAATATTATTTCTGTCATAGTGCTATGGAGAAGATTATGTTGACACTATACATTAAATATTTAGCACAGGCCCTGGGTTGAGAAGATTAGGTAGGGATAATATACATCAAGCACTTGACATAGTTCCTAGAACTCCATAAAGGTACAAATCAAATAATTATATTTTCAAGACCAACTGGCAAGTGTAACAAGATAAAGATGAAGGCCAGCCATTGTGTGTCTCTGTCATAACTCAAGAAGGTATGAGCATTAGGCATCTAGACTTTCTAAAAGTCAAGGCCTATGGAAATTGGAGGAGGAAGTTACCACAAAGCAGAGGTTCAATCACCTAGGAAGACAAGACGTTGTCCCTAAAAGAGCAGATGGGTAGTCCTGGCCGGAAAACAAGGGTCCTGGGCCAACTCCAGAAGGGTTTGGTACTGAGATGTCCAGCTAGGCCAGAATCCACAGCAGCACGGCACATGGAAAGCATGGTGTTTATGAGCACAGCTATAAGATCAACCACAGCCAATTGATCCAAATGCCATTGACCCAAGATTCTGTTTACCTAATAATAAATTGATCCATATGTTCATTACTGCATTTCATATTTGTTACATTAATATTTTTAAGTGTTCTTGCTTCATTTTTACTCTATTTTTGGCTTTGTATAGGAAACAAATGAATATATTTTAAATAATCTAAAACCCAGGAGACTATTCTCAATGTTTTCATGTCTTAAATAATATTCCAGTGCCTAAGTTTGCATATAAAGGTACTTTTTATTCTGTATTTAGAATAATTAATAAGACTTTGAAAATTTAAAATCAGGATTGTTTACCAAAATAGTTGCACAATTTACATTCCCATTAGTAGCATAAAATATTGACCCTTTAACTAAATTTGGGTTAGACTGCTTAATATTACTTCATACAGTTACTGTTAATTTGATTTCCTTCATTATCATTAAATGGATGAATATTTTTATTTACTTTCGTACTAAATGTAGTTTCTCACTTATGAATTGACTGTCCATAACATTCAACCCTTTTTCAGCTTATAAGGTCTCAGTGTTTTAGCTCCACTTTGAATGGGTTTTTTTAATAGTGAAAAATACTATATTTGTTGCAATCAGTTTCTCCAATCTATTTTTCATCTTTTGTTTTTAATTATGTAGTTTTGTCTTTTGAAGCAAAAATCATACCTAAAATTTAAATGTTTATAGGGTCAATTGTCTACTTTTGTTTTGTATGCTTATGGTTTCTTTTAAACTAAGGAAGCCTTCCCTCCGGTGATCTGACAAATAGTTAATGATACATTATTTAATTTTTCTATGGTTTGATTTTTTTTAACTCAATGCATCAGAAACCTATTTCTTAGTGTGGTGTGAGGTGAGGTTTCTAACTTCTGGCTTGGTATTTATCAGATAAAGGATCTTCATTTACAATTCCAAATTATTTTCTTTTCATCCTTAGAATCTTCACTTTCCCCAAGGCCAAGAAGAGAGATAAAAGATTGCAAGAAAGTGTGAAATACTGTATTGTTGTTTCCCTAATTAACATGGAGTGAGCATCTATGCCAGGGAATGACTTTTCTGAATATCTTCACATTCTGGTTAATAACTTGACTTTTTCTTGTTTGTAGAAAAGACTTAGATAGATTGACTAAAACATACATAAAATACTCATAATTAGGAGAAATAGAAAAAAAATAAAGGAACATGGAAACTCTCAACTTTTACTAGAGTCTTTCATCTATGAAAGGTAAATATGAATTTATGACTTCCAGATTATTAGACAAACTGGGAGCAAAAATGTTTTTTAGAAAAATTATGTATGGAATATTAGGAGAGAGCTGTGAGATGGGGCAGGAAATGACATTAGCAAAGGATATCAATGTGAGTTAAACAGAGCTGGGAAAAACAGTTCTGTTGCTACTTTTTGGAGGGTCAATTTGGTTGCTTTAGGCAGACTAATCCATCAGAACCAATGAGAGAGAACATGTAAAAGTGCAAATCCAAACAGGGGTCCTAAATGGCTAAAGAGCTTATGGAGAAAATGCAGAAGACCAGTGTCTTAACTGTGAGCCCTGTTAGTCCCCTAAGACATTCTCTAGTTGCACTTACTTTTACCTTTAGGTAGAAAACTAAATTATGGGTAAGAGCAGAGAAGGACTTGGTAGAGCTGGGTGGCCAAGGCAGATATACCCTTCCCAAGTTACTGACCAGAAGGAGTAGAAAGAGGGAAGGACAAGATTAGTATGGTTAGGGAGCTTTGTCTAGTTTTCAAAAAATGCTTTTGTTTGTTTCTTTGCTTACTTGCTTGTGTATTTGTTGTCTCGGTCAATGTACCAAGTGCTATGGTCAGAATCAAAGACAAGCAAGTCCAAATGGTCTGAAACTATATCTATCCACCAAATATTCACTGAGGTCCTATTATAGGCCATTGCCCATTTTAGGAGTTTGAAATACATGCAGGAACAATCCAGATATGGTCCCTGCCCTTACAGAAACTCTTTTCATCTCTTTCTCTTGAAATATTTGAAACAAAACACAGAGAAAAACATAACACATATTCCTGTATCCTCTTGAGATTTAACAAATGTTAACATTTTGCATATTTGTTTCAAAACTTTTATTTAAAGAAATAAAATCATATAGCTACAGTGAGAGCTGCTTTGACATCTCTCTAATTTAATTTCCCTTTTTCTCTTCAGGGAAGTTATTAATTGTCTTAAAGTTGGCATTCTTCCAATTTTTTAAAAAAAAATATATTACCACATACATACCTGTTCATGAAAACTATGTAGTGTAATTTTGTATTTTGCTAATTTTGAAATGATGTTTTTAGTATAAAATGATACCCTGCTTTTCATACTTCATATCAGATTTTTGAGATAATTCACTTAATATTTATTAAATACATATTATGTCTCAGGCATTGTTCTAAGTGTTAGAATAAAGCAGTGAAAAAAAAAAACCCTTAAAATCCATGACCTTATGTAGCTTATATTCTAGTAGGGTGAACAGACAATAAACAATAAAATATGAAATATTCTATGTAGGCTGCTGTTATGGACTGAATTGTATCCACCCACTCAAAAAGCAAAATCCTATGTTGGAGCCCAAACCTACGATGTGACTCAATTTGGAGATAGGGCGTATACAGAGGAAATAAATATTGAGAGGTCAGAAAGGAGGGGTCTTCATATGCTAACACATATATATGGAATCTAAAAAAAAAAAATGGTTCTGAAGAACCTAGGGGCAGGACAGGAATAAAGACGCAGACGTAGAGAATGGACTTGAGGATACGGGGAGGGGGAAGGGTAAGCTGGGACGAAGTGAGAGAGTGGCATGGACATATATACACTACCAAATGTAAAATACATAGCTAGTGGGAAGCAGCAGCATAGCACAGGGAGATCAGCTCCGTGCTTTGTGACCACTTAGAGGGGTGGGATGGGGAGGGTGGGAGGGAGACGCAAGAGGGAGGGGATAAGGGGATATATGTATATGTATAGCTGATTCACTTTGTTATACAGCAGAAACTAACATAACATTGTAAAACATTTATACTCCAATAAAGACGTTAAAAAAAAAAAAAAAGAGACAGGCATTACAAAAACCTAAACAAAAATAAAATAAAAGAAAGGAGGGGTCTTAATCTGATAGGACTGGTGTTCTTGTAAGAGAAAAAAACACCAGAAAATTTTCTTTCTCTCAGTGCCTGCACAGATGAAAGGCCATGTGAGGACACAGTGAGAAGGTGCTATCTACAAGCCATGAAGACAGCCCACACCAGATACCAAATCTACTGGCAAAACCAACTGACATCTAATGACATCTCAATCAGAAACTTGTAGCCTCCAGAACTGTGAGAAAATAAGTGTTTGCTGTTTAAGTCACCCACTGTATGACATTTTGTTATAGTAGCCCAAGCAGACTAATACAGTCACTAGGAATTAAGTGCTAACAAGAGAAATAAAGTAGGAAAAGGGGAGATGAAGTGATGGGGTCAGATTGGAATTTGAAATAGTGTGTCCTGAAAGGTCTTAACTGAGAAGTTACTCTTGAGAAAAGACCTAAAGAAAGTGAAGGAGCCGATCACTTAACTGTCTGAGGAATCAGGAATTGCAAGTATAGACTCTGAACAGAAGAGTGCCTGCCATGTTCCGGGAGCAGTAGGAGGTCTGGATGGCCAGAATGGAGGGAAAGAGTGGAAGGGCAAGAGGAGATGAGGCCAGAGGGTAACAGAGGCCAGATCACATAGAAACCCTGGGAGAGTGTCTAAGCAGAGGAATGACGGGATCTGACACTCATTTTAACAAATTGCTCTGAACAGTCCTGTGGATAAAAGATGAAAAGAGGCCAGGGGAAGAAGCAGGGAAACCTCTTGTAAAAGTTACTTCAGTAGCAAAAGCAAAAGATGATGGTTATTTCATCCAGGTAGGTGGCAGCGTGGGTGATGAGAAGCAATCAGATTGGAGATACATTTTGAAGGCTCTGGACAATTGTAAGAATTGTCTTGCCAGTAACAGAGTTAAGGAAGACTGCATCAGGGGCAGCTTTGAGGTCATAGGATTCTGAGTCCAAGATGTTAAGATGGGATGTTGAATAAATGGGCTGTGAGATATAAGGGTCTGAAGTTCAGGGGAGAGATCTAGGCTGGAGATAACAATTTTAAAGTCATTGGCACAAGGATGGTTATTTAAAACCATAAAAATGGATGAGATCACTTAAAGAATAAATGTTGATAGAAAAGAGAAATCCAAGGAGAGTTTATGAAGATACTAGCCACAAGCAAAGGAGACAAAGAGATTGGTCAAAAATTTAGGGGGAAAACCAGATGTCATAGCCTGGATGTTAAATGAAGAAAATGTTTCAAAGGGGTCATGAAATGGATCAAATACATCAATATTATTATCCGTAGATCAAGGTCATTCATTTACTTCCTGTATAGTTTTCTATGATAGGAATGTAACCATTTTTATTTATGCATTTCTGTTATGATAGATATTTTGGTTATTTATGACGTTTCACTTTTATCAGTATTGTAGCAATGACCATCTCTGTTCATGAATGCTAATTGCTTTAGGATATCCCTATATAAAGAAATGTTGGGTGGTAGAATATGCATCCTCAGCTTTTCTAGATATTTTCAAATTGCTTTTGAAAGTGATTGTGCCAATGAATATCCCATTGGTAGTAGCTGAGGGCTTACATTCTTGCTCACACATGGTGCTGTCCAATTTATTTTTGATGGATGGATGTGAATTGGTAACCTGTCATTTTAACTGGCATTTGCCTGACAGTTGTAATGAAAAGCATCTTATGTGAAATACCTATTCATAATCTTTGCCCATTTTTCAACTGGGTTGTTTTCCATCCTTATTAATTTTCAGGGACTCCTTATATAAACTGGATACTAACCCTTCACTGGTTAAAAACATTGCAAGTCAATGCTTCTTCCAGTATGTGACTTATCTTTTACTTTGTTCATAGTATCTTTAGTTGTACATTAAAACAAAAACAAAACAAAACCTTTAATGTATGTATATGCATAATTGGGAGGAATTAGTTTTAGGAAGAGAAGATGGAAGACTAACAGATAAGTTTTAAGTTTGATGACAAAGAGTAGAGTGAGTTGTCCACCTGATAAACTATTATTTCAAATAATGAATCAATTAATCAACACAAATGATCAATTAATTAATCCACCAAAAAGTAAGCCAACCAGCCATACTTTGAAAGTAGAAGGCTAGTTGGTAGAGTTCTCTTGTAGAGAGAGGAAAGCAACTATTGATGCATAGGTAACTAAGAAAATTCTGGACAATGTTGAGAATGCAGTTGAGGTGATAGAATATGACTTTACAGTAGCTCTTGTCTATGCATCTGTTGGATTTTCTCGAGCTAGACTCAGCTTCCCAAGTGAAGGCAGAGGGAGAGCACACGCTGTGATCCTCCTAGCATTGCAGTTTTCTAGGAATCTCTCAATAACAGAGGCTCCCAAAGAAGAAGGAGGTTTATATGAAGGTGGTGAAGGTCTGGAAGTTGTATGAAGAACTGAGGATACTGTGGCCCTATCTACCTATTCTGAGGTACATGGGGTGCTGTGGACTGAATCACGTCCCCCACAACTCATATGTTGAAGCCCTAACACCCTATGTGACTATATTTGGAGATAGGACCTACAAGGAGGTAATTAAGGCTAAATGATGTCATAAGGGTGGGGTCTTGATACAATAGGATTAGTGTCCTTATAAGAAGAGACACCAGAGAGCCCTCTCTCCACCATATGAGGACACAGTGAGAAGGTGACCATTTGCAATCCAAAGAGAGAACCCTCTCTAGACACTGATCCTACTGGGACCTTGATCTTGGACTTCAGTATCCACAACTGTGAGAAAATAAGTTTCTGTTGTTTAAGCTACCTAGTCTATGGTATTTTGTTATGGCAGCCTGAGCTGACTAAGACATGGGGTAAGGGAAAATGAGCAGCCTCCATTTGAGAGGCCTCATCAAGAAACTGCATATCAAAGGAAGAGTAAGAGTTCAGTCAAGGTAAAGGGAGAGAAGAAGTTTTCTGTAAGCAGCTGAAGACATAGATCAGTTTGTTTCCCAGGAAACTGAATCTCAAATGGGCATAATTTTCTTTATTCCACAAAGATGCCCCATGACTATTGCTGGTATTTTTATTTTGAATTTTGGAGCTCCTTATTATTAAAATAGAAATTTTAATATTTATGATAGAAATATTTTTTAAATTTCAAGTTTGGAATTTTTATATTTAAAAATTCATTAGTTTATTTTTTCCACAGGTTTATTTTTATGATTTTCATATTATTTATCTAAATGACAAGATATGAGAGACAGTTTCTGGCTGCTATTTATTTTTTTTAGTTCCAATAAATGAAAAACCTAATTCAATAAACATTTTACCATATTTTGTTTTATGTTACTAGTTTTTGATATATAAGAGTGCTCTTGTGCTACAGAGTAATTTTTATATGATGGACATTACTTATGGATCTGTTGATGATCATATCTTAAGGAAAATTTGCAGACTTTTTATTTCAGGCACTTTAATTGGTATTTCAATATAGGTATTCCTTTGATTTTGGTTTTTATGTTATATGCATTAAAATATATATCAAATAATCAAATTATTATAAAATTTAAAACCATCACAACTACTATATTAGCTATCAGTGTTTCAGTAAGGGTTAAGCAAACAGTCATGAATATGCTACTCCAATGTATACTAACATCCAAGAATGCTAACTCATTACACACTCAGTGGTTCTATAGTGTTTAAAAGAGAAAATAATTGTGTGGATTAGTTTTTATCAAAACAGATATTCAAACAGATGACACTAGTACCTTAATATAAAACCAACCTCAAGAACAACTTTTCAATTTGCTGACATCACAAACCAGCCTTGTTCAAACAATCATATATTTAACTTTTCATCAGCATTCTCATTATTCCTGACTTAGACACTTGTATCCCAATATATTTTTAGGTCTTAGCTTTATCACATTCATCTCTCCATAAATAAAATAGCTTCTATTGTTTTAAACCATCGTTATAAGCCACAGTTCAGAGAGGGCTTTTAAGATCTACTAGAGCAGGAAGGTGTATACAATCTCTGAGTGTATATCAGGAATATTTCACTTTACTAGTGGCTTTAGAACAAGAAATTCTCAGTGTTACATCATCCTGCAATGCCCACTGATGAGCTCCAAGGCTATAAAAGTATAATAAGTTCTAACAATTTTATGTAGAGATGTTTTTCTCATTTAGAAGTTTGACTTTTACTATCGCAATGTAAACACATCCTCTATGATAAATCTAGTTGCCCTTGAAGAGATTTATTATTTACATGCATGCCTTGCAAATACCTTATCAAAATCAGGTGTAGGATAATGATCTTGGCAATAAATCTATTCTAATGTGCCATTTTTTCATATTATATAAAACTTTGAGAACTTTAAAGACTGAATAAAGATTCAAGAAAAAATTGCTTAGGACAGAATGAGAAAAAATAGTAAATAGGTTAAACAAATCCTATGTACAATTCTGAATTTAAAAATTTTTCAAAAATTTGAATTTATTTTTGTTTATCTAGAGTTAAGAAGACAGGTAAAATACTGAGTTGTGTATATGCAAGGACATCAAATGAGTAGACGACAATTCAAAGGTTCATTTTTAATATTTTTTTTCTCGTATCCTTATTAGAGCCTTTTCCTTGTTCTCGTTCAATAGAATATTAGGGATGTAATTAGTGCTAATGGCTCTTTATCAGCAACACAAATTCATTTTTATTCCTTTTTGTTTGTGTTGCATTTTGCTGGTTCCAGGAAGGTCCTTTGGCTCTTACAAAAGACCTGTCAAAAGCCAAGGGGACAAAAGAAAATGTGGAGATTACGGGCAGGAGACCAGGGTCTAGTTTGTTAATAGAACATTTGTATCTGGCTGAGCTGGCTGTCTTTGGAGTGGATGTAGCTGGAGAACCTTGGGTCTACTGAACAGATGTTCCCTCTCCAGAGTTAAAAGACCACACACCTCCTATTGCTCTGAAAATGAAGATGGAAGATATCAGAAGACAGAACAAAGAGGTTTTCATAATTCTTCCACTGCCTTTAATCACACTTTAAGTATGCTAGATGGCCCAATGTATATGCTGCTTTATTTCACCACCCCAGACAGAACTGAAATAAATATGCATGCATAGAACTAACTTTACTGTTAGAATTTGTTTAGTCACTTCACTCAGTAATTATAACCTGAAGGGTATTCCTTTCAGTTAGCAAAAGCAAATACTAATCTTAATTTTAAAATTGATAATGATCTTCCAGTTAATATAATTATCATTGCAGGAAAGTAAAAGGATATATCCTAGCAGTGCCCAATTAGAGATAATGTGCTTAATTAATAAAGATACTTAAATGATTATGTTTTTAATACACGTTAAGGGTAGTGTCCCATTGTCAGTCTTTAATTCCTAATTGTTTTGGCATCATCAGCAGTACATTTCCAGAACATTCCATCCCAAGTTAAAATGATCTATTTTTTTTTTTTTTTTATAAAATTGGGGAGAATTTGACACTAATGTTTCCCATAAATATTTTGTGAATTTTCTTATTTGGGAATGAAAGTCCAACATTTCTAATTATTCCAAGGATAATTCAAAACATATTCAAAACAATGTTTTCTCCAAATTTACAGCCATCTCATTTTCATTGGAAAGTGACATTTTATTATTCTAATAAAAATTGTAGGCATTTGCTTCTATGTATTTCAAGGCCAGGGAAGAAAGGACAGACATGTCCTTACAAACTATAGAACATAGGGAAACACAACTATCTACAACCGTATTTCTAAGATATCAGTCGATTCATAAAAATAATCCAGCTTGTGAACAAAAATGTTGACTGACTCTCTGACAGATAAAGCTGTCATGTGAGAAAAATCATTGGGAGGATGCCTGGATACGTTTTGAGCTTTCTCCTAGGATTTTAGAGAGGACCTTCTTCAAGTACTGGGAGAAATAAACCATTTTTGGTACGGCAAATTTTTTACATTAAAAGATTAACGAAAACATCCAAAGAACACCCAGAGAAACTATCTGTGTTTTCCTCATGACTTTTTCTCTTCTAATTGTGTTCTTAAATACATCATTTGCTGAGAGTATAAAGAAACAGTCGGGTTTATCATGGAAAGACTTTAATCTAGAGCACCATAGGGTTATGTGTGCTTTACATTAACTAGAAATGTCATCTCCAAAACATATTATTTGATAATCATTTAGTAGCTCCAAGTTGAAATTCCATCTAATGTTCCCAGCTCAGCATTTTGCAATTGACTGCTAAGATAAGAGAACTGGAAAAGCATGGAAGGCAATTATTAATGTTTCCACTGTTGCCAGGACCTTGGAGCTTTGTCCCATTTTCTCCTGGTGGCTGGCCTTCAGTTAAACCCAATTAAAGGAACATCTGTGCTCTACTGTCGCATCATCATCACCAGACTTACTTCCCTTCAGAAACATACATTCTCTGGAGAGCAGAAAACCAAGAATTTGTCTTTATTCTATATGGGTACAGCTATTGCTCCCCACCCCACAGCATTTTTCTTCTCACTCTCAGTTGAACAGTATAACTTCCACAGAATAAATTTTTATGAAGCAGGCATAGGAAATAATGCGGTACATTACGGCATTTCAAGAATTTGGTGGTGATGGGAATTGGAAAATCCCTGAGAAGACTGTCTCCTGGGGTTTAATTTTCTTTTCTTCGCCTATTCAGAATGAAAGAGGTTTACAAAGTGGGAACTGACAATCTCATCATAGTCCAGTAGAGTTACACTTGATAAAATAGACATTAAAAGTTAGTCTAGGAGCTGTGCATATTAACTGGATGTCTGGCCAAAACTCTGCAAGGGGATTTTCATCCAACACTGAAACTCTAGAGAATGGTACCAAAGACAAACACATCCTTTGTCCACTGGCAAATGGTGAGCCTTGACAAAAGGTATCCAACTGAGGATGAGAAAGCAAAACAATAACAACAACAAAATAACAATAAAGGGACCAATGTAAAGACACAGCAGAAAAAAAAAAAAAAAGGAAATCATCATTCAAAAAGCTGAAAAAATGACACGAAGAACCAGAAATAATAATAATAAAAGGAAACTGCAATAACATTTTAGACTCATTATAGGATGCAAAACAATACACAAAGTCTATGATGTGGATGTAAAAGGTACACATAAAGAACAGGCTAATATGGATATAAAACAGGATAAAATGAAATGGGAGGTGGCTGAGAAAAGGAAGCATAGTGGAAAAACTCAAATGCAATGAAAGAATTAAAATCACATTAGACATTAAAATTGATTAAAAAATAAAATCAGTGATAAAATGAAAATCTCAATTATTTTTCCAGAATGCAAGAAAAATGACCAAGAGAGGGCAGACAGCAGAAGCAAGAAGAACTACAATCCTGCAGCCTGTGGAACAAAAACCACATTCACAGAAAGACAAGATGAAAAGGCAGAGGGCTATGTACCAGATGAAGGAACAAGATAAAACCCCAGAAGAACAACTAAATGAAGTGGAGATAGGCAACCTTCCAGAAAAAGAATTCAGAATAATGATAGTGAAGATGATCCAGGACCTCGGAAAAAGAATGGAGGCAAAGATCGAGAAGATGCAAGAAATGTTTAACAAAGACCTAGAAGAATTAAAGAACAAACAAACAGAGATGAACAATACAATAACTGAAATGAAAACTACACTAGAAGGAATCAATAGCAGAATAACTGAGGCAGAAGAATGGATAAGTGACCTGGAAGACAGAATGGTGGAATTCACTGCTGTGGAACAGAATAAAGAAAAAAGAATGAAAAGAAATGAAGACAGCCTAAGAGACCTCTGGGACAACATTGAACGCAACAGCATTCACATTATAGGGGGTCCCAGAAGGAGAAGAGAGAGAGAAAGGACCTGAGAAAATATTTGAAGAGATTATAGTCAAAAACTTCCCTAACATGGAAAAGGAAATAGCCACCCAAGTCCAGGAAGCGCAGTGAGTCCCATACAGGATAAACCCAAGGAGAAACACGCCGAGACACACAGTAATCAAAGTGGCAAAAATTAAAGACAAAGAAAAATTATTGAAAGCAGCAAGGGAAAAACGACAAATAACATACAAGGGAACTCCCATAAGCTTAACAGCTGATTTCTCAGCAGAAACTCTACAAGCCAGAAGGGAGTGGCATGATATACTTAAATTGATGAAAGGGAAGAACCTACAACCAAGATTACTCTACCCGGCAAGGATCTCATTCAGATTCGATGGAGAAATCAAAAGCTTTACAGACAAGCAAAAGCTAAGAGAATTCAGCACCGCCAAACTAGCTCTACAACAAATGCTAAAGGAACTTCTCTAACTTCTCTAAACACAGAGAAGAAAAGGACCTACAAAAACAAACCCAAAACAATTAAGCAAATGGTCATAGGAACATACATATCGACAATTACCTTAAATGTGAATGGATTAAATGCTCCAACCAAAAGACACAGGCTCGCTGAATGGATACAAAAACAAGACCCATCTATATGCTGTCTACAAGAGACCCACTTCAGACCTAGGGACACATACAGACTGAAAGTGAGGGGATGGAAAAAGATATTCCATGCAAATGGAAATCAAAAGAAAGCAGGAGTAGCAATTCTCATATCAGATAAAATAGACTTTTAAATAAAGAATGTTACAAGAGACAAGGAAGGACACTACATAATGATGAAGGGATCAATCCAAGAAGAAGATATAACAATTATAAATATATATGCACCCAACATTGGAGCACCTCAATACATAAGGCAACTGCTAGCAGCTATAAAATAGGAAATCAACAGTAACACAATAATAGTGGGGGACTTTAACACCTCACTTACACCAATGGACAGATCATTGAAAATGAAAATAAATAAGGAAACAGAAGCTTTAAATGACACAATAGGCCAGATAGATTTAATTGATACTTAGAGGACATTCCATCCCAAAACAGCAGTTTACACTTTCTTCTCAAGTGCACACAGAGCATTCTCCAGGATAGATCACATCTTGGACCACAAATCAAGCCTTAGTAAATTTAAGAAAATTGAAATCATATCAAGCACCTTTTCTGACCACAATGCTATGAGATTAAAAGTGAATTACAGGGAAAAAAATGTTAAAAACACAAACACATGGAGGCTAAACAATACGTTACTAAATAACCAAGAGATCACTGAAGAAATCAAAGAGGAAATCAAAAAATACCTACAGACAAATGACAATGAAAGCACGATGATCCAAAACCTATGGGATGCAGCAAAAGCAATTCTAAGAGGGAAGTTTATAGCTATACAAGCCTACCTCAAGAAACAAGAAAAATCTCAAATAAACAATCTAACCTTACACCTAAAGGAACTAGAGAAAGAAGAACAAAGAAAACCCAAAGTTAGCAGAAGGAAAGAAATCATAAAGATCAGAGCAGAAATAAATGAAACAGAAACAAAGAAAACAATAGCAAAGATCAATAAAACTAAAAGCTGGTTCTTTGAGAAGATAAACAAAATTGATAAACCATTAGCCAGACTCATCAAGAGAAAAGAGGGAGAGGACTCAAATCAATAAAATTAGAAATGATAAAGGAGAAGTTACAACAGACACCGCAGAAATACAAAGCATCCTAAGAGACTACTACAAGCAACTCTATGCCAATAAAATGGACAACCTGGAAGAAATGGGGAAATTCTTAGAAAGGTATAACCTTCCAAGACTGAACCAGGAAGAAATAGAAAATATGAACAGACCAATCACAAGTAATGAAATTGAAACTGTGATTAAAAATCTTCCAACAAAGAAAAGTCCAGGACCAGATGGCTTCACAGGTGAATTCTATCAAACATTTAGAGAAGAGCTAACACCCATCCTTCTCAAACTCTTCCAAAAAATTGCAGAGGAAGGAACACTCCCAAACTCATTCTATGAGGCCACCATCACCCTGATACCAAAACCAGACAAAGATACTACAAAAAAAGAAAATTACAGACCAATATCACTGATGAGTATAGACGCAAAAATCCTCAGCAAAATACTAGCAAACAGAATCCAACAACACATTAAAAGGATCATACACCATGATCAAGTGAGATTTATCCCAGGGATGCAAGGATTCTTCGATATACGCAAATCAGTCAATGTGATACACCATATTAACAAACTGAAGAATAAAAACCATATGATCATCTCAATAGATGCAGAAAAAGCTTTTGACAAAATTCAACACCCATTTATGATAAAAACTCTCCAGAAAGTGGGCATAGAGGGAACCTACCTCAACATGATAAAGGCCATATACAACAAACCCACAGCAAACATCATTCTCAATGGTGAAAAACTGAAAGCATTTCCTCTAAGATCAGGACAAGACAAGGATGTCCACTCTCACCACTATTATTCAACATAGTTTTGGAAGTCCTAGCCACGGCAATCAGAGAAGAAAAAGAAATAAAAGGAATACAAACTGGAAAAGAAGAAGTAAAACTGTCACTGTTTGCAGATGACATGATACTATACATAGAGAATCCTAAAAATGCCACCAGAAAACTACTAGAGGTAATCAATGAATTTGTTAAAGTTGCAGGATACAAAATTAATGCACAGACATCTCTTGCATTCCTATACACTAATGATGAAAAATCTGAAAGAGAAATTAAGGAAACACTCCCATTTACCATTGCAACAAAAAGAATAAAACACCTAGGAATAAAAAAAAAAAAAAAAAAGGAAAAATGACCAAGAGATTAAAAAGAAGGGGGCAGAGGAAAAAAAAAGTGATAGACAAATTCAAGGACAAATTATGGAAGAATAATAATTTTAGATATTTTAAGGAAAAAAACCAATCATACATCAGTAAAATCTAAAACAAACAAGCAAACAAGGATCTGAGTAAGTCAACTGAAAAATCATCCCACTCTATCCATAGAATGATTGAAGAGTCCTATCCCAAGACACCATTGGCAAAAATTTTGAATTAAATGTTTAAAGAAAATACTGAAAGAGCACTCAGAAACACTGGCTTGCCTTTATATTTTTCCTCTGCATTTACTAAGCGTCAGAAATTTTTGGCATAACATCTATAATGTTTTTAAAGTTAAGGGTTGTAACTAAAGTATTTTTAAGAAATTGTCTTTCATTTGTGAGGCCAACAAAAAGATAGTCCCTTATAAGCAAAATTTTCAAAATATGCTAATCACTTACCTATCTTGAAAACAAAAGACATAAGGCTATACTTCAGGTGAGATAGAATTAAGAATCTGAAAAAGTAGAAGTAGTGATAGACACGGTAGAGACAAATTTGCATTTATTTTCCCCTTCTAGGAAATATACCAAGAAGAACTTACCTGAAATACAGAAAAGATTTAAGCATAAAGAAACACATTATAGGACAATTATAGCATAACTGTGAAAAATTCCTAAATATTCAACAATAGAACACCATGCAACAAGTTAAGTTTGGGATGAATTTTAATGATATGGGTTCATTTTATGATGAAATTTTTAGTAAAGAGCAGAGTATGAAATGATAAATCCATGAATGAACAATGTAATGAAAAATGCACATGTAATTTTTATCTATAAAATTTTTATATCTTTAAAAAGAGATCTGAAGTAAATATTAGATATTAACTTTTTGAAAATATTTAGTGGGTATATAACTGTGTTTTTGTTTTTCTTTTACGTCACTATATGTAGTTTTTCAGAACTAATTAAAAAAAAAGTGGTCATAGGGAACAGACTAAGAAAACTTTACTAAATCTATCACTTTTAGGTGCTGATAACATGGTTCTTTCCCACCCCACCCCATTTTATATTTTCCATTAATTTTTCCACATTTCCTAGAGAAAAAAGACATTGTCGCAAATTAAAGAAGATCATCTACCATGTTTCAGAAATAAGAGTTTTTCAAACAGTCTAACACCAACCCACTGTTAGTTAAATGAAATTTAACCTATCAATTACCTCATCCATAAAATAAAAGGGTTAACATTTCTGCTTCCTAGAATTATTATGAATTTTACTTAATAAAATGCTCTGAAGCAATACATCTCTATAAGAAGGACATTTTTTGTATGAGTGGGGAGGGAGCTGACTTTTACTGGGATTAGATAGGCTTGGTTTGAGGCTGAGGCACAGCAATTGTTCTTGTAGCTGTAATTGGAGTTAAACTGCTAAATGAGGCTCTCTTTAATAGGGAGTGTTGTTCATTTCCCTTGGAAGACAGTGTAAAACAATAGTGTCAATCTGTTATTTTGGCAACATTAAAGAGAACAATAGAGGCAGAAATTTTGCCCTAGAGGAGGAATTCCCCATCTATTCAGTAAGGCATTACTACAGGGATAAGTACAGAAAAATCAATAAATGGAGTGGGCGGCAGTGTGTTCTAATTCATCCAAGGAGCCAGTGGTCAGATCCAGAGCTGCAACAAGGGTCAGTCTGTCTATTCACCTGACGCTGTTCCTCTTCTTCCTCCATATACAGCTAGGACATGTTTCCTAGGCTTCCTTGCAGTTAGCTTTGCTCTTGGGACTGAGAGCTAGTCTGTGACATATAAAGAGAAGGGATCTACATTCCAAAGTGCTGTACTGGCATGTGAAACCCTCCCATGAGTGATCCTTCGCTCTCCCTTTACTGGCTTGGTTACAGACTTCCATGGTGATTAGCCTGGGCTCTGATCATGGCAGAGACAAGAGATTTCTACCAGTTTCTCCTAAGTACACACTTCGGGTTTTTCATGAAAACAAAATAAACTTTCAGTGTGTCCATCCACTAAAATTTTTAGTTTGTATGCTATAGTGGTTAGCACTGCCCTAATTAATAGAGGTTTTCTCATACTAGGAAGCAGCAAGGTGAAGATATAAACGCTGAAGGGCCCCTATCTGAGAGTAGAAGGGGAGAGGTCGAAAATAATGGGAACCTGCATAAAAGCCTTCAGATTTTGAATCAGGGTAGCAGGGTGTAAGTGAGGTGCAGAGCAGGCATGGAGCAAAGATTTGTTGATTTTAATTGCCTTGTATTGATCCTAATATCATACAACATTAGCAGCCAGGACAGAATCAAGCTTAACTAGAAATCAAAGGGAGTGTTATGTAATAGCTTATTCCTATTAGCATACAAATATGGTCTCCATCATTTGAAAAACTACAAAACACTTCCTTTGATTCCATATCTTCACAGTAGCTGCCACTCGATATCTCTGCTCTTCTCTGAGCCAAACCTCAGCAAAGAGGAAACTGTCTATGTATGCTATTTCCCATCATGTTTCAAGGAGTCCTCTCTGCCTCAGTTTCCTTTATTTGTAAAATAGAGAGCATCAAAATACCCGTATTATAGATCTGTTGTGAAGATCAAATAAGATAATGCATAAGAAGAGGTTAGAGCCATGCCTCTATCATTATTATTATTATTATTACTGCATTTTCATGCTTTCACACTTTTAAATTATCTTCCCACCACACTGGATTTCTCTCTGCTCCTTGAGTCAAGTTGATTTATTTCTGCTGTCCCCACGTTGATACTTTCCATATGCTTTCTCCCACCTGCAATGTTTATTCCACCAATCTCCGTGACTGGTTTCTTTTCATTCTTCCCTTTGGAGTGGCTTTTCTACTACCTTATCTAAAGTGTCATCTTTAATTTTTAATGATGCCTTATTCTTTTCCTTCATGGCACATACAACAATTTGGAATTGTTCTGAAACACATACACACACCCATTCATTTAGTGCTTTTCTGTCTTACTGAACTATATAGACTTCAGTGTTCGTTACCATGCTGGCTTTGTTCACCTAGGACCCTCCTCAGTGCTGGCACATATTAGGTTGTCAATAAATATGTATTGAGTGAACAGATAAATTAATGAATGTAAGTACTTCTTGTACTGGGTTCCAACTTTTCCAGTTGGGGAGAAGGCCTGTATAAAAGAAGATGAGGAACAACAGGTGGAAAGTGTTGTAGATAAGAGCAGATAGACAAGGCAGCGCTTCCTGTGAAGGCATTACAGGATGTGAAACATTCTATACATAGACATGATTATTTTTGTAGTAATCAAGGGATAATTCAAGTTCACATAATACTTATTACATTTTTATGTAGCATGAAGTCCATGTGTATAAGATTAAATTCATCTTTGTTAGATCTAGAAATGCTTTATGTTTCAAGTGATAAGCTCATGGAAGCAAATCTTAAATGGTGTCTAAGATGAGGCACTGAACAAAGTAGATGCTTGATAAATACTGATTAGTTAATAAATTAGTTAATAGTTCTCTTGAAGTGGTTGGGTAGCTGTAATTGCCTATTCAGTTCTAAGTAACTTATATCTAATTCCACATTTTGATGGAAGCAATCCTGCCAAGTGAAATTGGCTGCAGTCTCTGGCTAAGCTCAGCTTATTTTAATATTTTTGGCTTTTCCCCAAAATATTTAGAGTTTTCTTTTCACCTTCAGTGATTTACTGTTCAACCATGGTTCACAGAGGCTAAAAGTATCAACCTTAATACCTATACAGTGTTGCTGTCAATGTCTTGAACACAATTTTCTCATTCCAAGGGTATGGCAAAGAATTTCCAAGCATAAATTATATATTCTCTCCTACTTTCATTTAAACTTTTTTTTTTTTAACTGAGAGCATATTATATACCAGACATTACCTTCAGAGGTGACTTTAGTGGGGTCATGGTGAAAGAAGGATAAGAAATGTACCTCTGTATGATACAAGGACCTTGTTGTCTTTGTTAGTGATTTGCATAATACAGATGCCTCCAGACTTTCTCTGTGAATTTTTGAGTCTATGACACTAAGAAAAAGTCTAGAATGTTTCTGGCATATACAATGAAAAATTAAGTAGTAGTATTATTACCATCATTGATTAAAATGGTGCTAGGAAATCCTCTCCCAAAGGGTATGCATCCATGTTAAAGAGTTAGAATGGGAGTTGTATGAAGACTCTCACTTTTCTAAGACAGGTTCCTTGAAGTGAAGGATAACATTTCAACCGTGTAAAATGCCAACAGAACCCTTGGTTCTCTTCATGCCAAGCACATTTAGTACCTCAAGCAGGGAATTGTGAGAATGATGAAGATTTTCTTTTTATGCACCTCCTTCTCTATATCTCCTTTTGCAATCTTCCCTCTACCATTGCCTCACTCAGGTTCCCAGGGCCCTGATACTGTTGTTTATCAAAAACCTAATTATTGCACCTTGCATACCCTAAAGATACATCCTCCCTCTTTTCTCCACCATCTTTTATCTCAGGATTCTCCATTCTGTTAAAGGACAATAGGTGACAAATCAGTCAACCAGCGCTCTCTGTTAAGAGCCCCTATCCTAAGGGAGGAGGGGGAGAAGCAAAGATTCTTAATGACAAATCTTTCTTTTGCTCACCTATACCATAGTTTCTTTTATTTACTACTAATATTAATAACTTTAGTTTCCTTCCCCCATTTGTTTCATGTGCATCACAGTAGCAGTGTAACATTTTTCCCCTAAAATAAGTTAGAAAACTGTAATTTTTTATTAAATTTTTTAATCTGATAATTATTTTCTTGTTTTGATCTATTCAATGCTTATCTCTCTCATTTCCATTTACCTTCTAGTTAACCTTATCAAATCTCTTCTTATTCAATTGCTGACCCCACCTAGACTTTCCAGTTTGAACTTTGTTAATATGGTGAAACATCTCCATTCATTCACTTATTTATTCAATAAACATTTATTGGATATCAGTGTGCCAGAAACTAGAGTTGGTCCCAGGGATGTCAAAATCCTCACCCCTCACTCTTGTAAGTGAAGGTGTACCCAAAAAACATTGTATAAAAAGTAAAGAAGAGAAAGCAAACAATAACCTGGTGTGTGATTTGTTTAAATCCAACCATGAAGTCAGAATATGTATTAAAACTTAAAAGAGGTATCATAGACATTTGAGCATTTGGAAAGTCAAGTTGAGTCACACCAGTGAACTGCTGCCTAATCCTGTTTGTATTACGAAGAGAAGTGTTTTTTTGTGGGTTTTTTGGTATGTTTTGTTTTTTCTCAGTATTAATATATACAGAAGAGGAAGAAAAGGCAACCACTCTGAATTTTCTGTCTCATAAAGAAAAGATCCAGTATCTTTTCACTAACGTACTATTTACAGTTAGATTTGTGTATTTAAGTTTAGAATTCCAAACAAAAGTCTCTACCATTGATATTTTTATGACTCAGATTGAACCCTGGATGAAAAAGAATTCCGAAGGTCCAAGGCAGCATGGGAAACCTCTCCCTAGAGCCCTAGAGTGCAACAGAGGACACTGATCTAAAGTCTGGGTACATCCTATGCCTGGTCTCCTGCTGACAGTAACAGCGTGCCTTCTGGGAGGTGCAGAGTTACCTCTGATAGAAGGAACCAGGGATTCATTCTGAGGGTCAAGGCCAGCAGGTTTATAGGAGCTATTGTGGTGCACACTAGGAAATGATTGCAAGTTGATGGTGAGTGTGCTTTTCCAGGCATGTAGAGGGTTTTAGTGCTGCAGGTGCAATTGCCACAAAGAATCAGCACCCTCTTACTGAAATTAGAACATATAAAATGACTCAGGCTGGTGGACAAATTGCAGTACATGGCCCTGCTGTGTTAGTGACCGATATTCACTTTCAAACTTAGTACAAAGCTCTGTATCTGGAGCTAGCAACTTAGTGGAGGGTGGCAAGGAAGGTAATGTATTCAAGGGAGAAACAGGGAAATCAGATCTCTTTAGATCAAAAAGTCAGCTTAGGATAGGGCAACCCAACCTCCATCTTCTAACTTTATGAACAATAACTCTGGGAGGAGTCAAGAGTACAAGGAGGTGGATAAGGAATTGGAACTCCTGGTAAGAGGACAGGAAGGGCAGGGCAGAACATATTTAGGAGCTTGAAAGTCATTAAAAATGGGTAAGTAGAGTCTAAATGTTTAACACAGGAATTGAAAATGCCAGGTCTCAAGAACACTTTCCATGGATGATATGATTTTCAAGTTTTAATGGTGAGATTTAGAATAAGGTTATGAGTTCAAGGAATTTCTACTTTTCTTAGATTGGTCTTCATCTGAACCACCCTGTAAATGAAAATAAGTAGAGAAATTGACTTCAAAAGGGTTATAAAATGACCTTTGGCTGGGAGAAATAGTGATATGGTAAGTCTTGTGTAGACCTTACATTTATGTTTCTTCTATATGATATAATCTTTTGTTTTTATTAGTTTTTATGTTTTAGAGGGTGTAGGAGTCTTATAACTAATTTGAACATGGGCACAAAAAAATGTAAAGGAAGTAGGAAAATACTGAGATATAAAGGTACTCAAGCTCACATACAGGTGGAAGTATTTTAAAAAATACCTCCATAGAAAAAAAATTTTAGAATATATATTTTACCTAATTAAAAATAATTGATATTAGGCTTCCCTGGTGGTGCAGTGGTTAAGAATCCGTCTGCCAGTGCAGGGGACACGGGTTTGAGCCCTGGTCCAGGAAGATCCCACATGCCGCGGAGCAACTAGGCCCGTGCGCCACAACTACTGAGCCTGCGCTCTAGAGCCTGCGAGCCACAACTACTGAGCCTGCATGCCACAACTACTGAAGCCCACGCGCCTAGAGTCCGTGCTCCACAACAAGAGAAGCCACTGCAGTGAGAAGCCCACACACTGCAAAGAAGAGTGGCCCCCGCTCGCTGCAACTAGAGAAGGCCCATGCACAGCAACAAAGACCCAACACAGCCAAAAATAAAATAAATACATTAAAAAACAAAAACTGATTTTCTAACTTTATAAAAAGAATAATTGATGTTGACAGACTGATACTGATATAATAATAGTCTAGTTTTCAGAGCTTGGAATCAGATTAAATTTTACATATTACACTCATTCTATTTAGCTGAATTCAATAAATATTTACTAAACACTGCTGTAGACACCAGAGATGGATAGACAGCATTTTAAAGAACTTTTTTTAATGCCAGTCTTTTCTGGTCCTAACAAATTAAAAAACTCTTTGAGAGCAAGGGCATCGTTAGAGATGTGAGTAAAAGAGTTGTGTTCAAGGGATTATGACAGCTATTGGAAGAGTTCATTTTTAGAATACCTTTTCAGTGACCAAGTGCTCAGTTTTGACTGAAGAAATCTAGGGCTAAGGAAGTCCACATACACCAAGAAGGTAAAGTTTCAAGAAATAAAACATGGTAAACACTGTAAAATGCTCCAGACTCCAGGAGCAGGAGAACTGAGAAAACATATGTAAGATTTGACTATTAACAGATGATGTAAAATTGTAGAATTGGAAGCTAAATTTAAGGATTTTAAAGAAGGCAAAGTCTGTGAAAAAGTTGAAGCAATACCTAGTTAGCTCTTTCAGGACACAGAGTTGTGAGAGCTGGAAGAGCTGTGTGTGTGTGTGTGTGTGTGTGTGTGTGTTGATGCTTTTTTTATTGTTTCCTTACATTTAAGGTTACAATTTGGGTAGAGAGATGATAGACCCCACAGAGGAGGAGATACTGGAAATGAAAATAAAAATGAAAATAATTAAAGATATCAAATCCTGGAGGGACAAAAGTGCAATGATATCAAGAGCAGGGGTTGAAACATCCATGTTGTCTAGGAGATGAAAGAGTCCTGCGTCAGTCTGCAGGGAGAGGGTGATCTTTCTTCAGACTGGGGGGAATAACCCTTTCTCCCCTGCTGGGAAGGGGTTGGGGTGGATTGGGGCATGTACAGGATAGAGAGGAGTCTGAAAGGAAATAGAGATGGGAAGTATAAGGGAATGTTTGGACTAGAGACGAGTGAGTTGACAAGGTTCATGTGTGATAATCTGCATTGTCTTGATAAAGTAGGAGGCAGGGATAATGAAATTGAATTTGTAATTCTGGACTAGAATAAAGGATCAATTCTGGTCTAACTAACCCAGTAGCAATCTGGGAGACTTTAGAGAGGGAAGCTATTTAGACTAACACTAGATCTGTTTTCATTATTATTTATAACAGCGGTCCCCAACCTTTTTGGCACCAGGGACGAGTTTCCTGGAAGACAATTCTTCCATGGACAGGGGTTGGGGGGATGGTTCAGGTGGTAATGCAAGTGGTGGGGAGCCGCAGAGGATGCTTCACTTGCTCGCCCGCCTCTCACCTCCTGCTGTGCGGCCCAGTTCCTAACAAGACGCGGACCACCACTATTGGTCCGTGGCCTGGGGTTTGGAGACCCCTGATTTATAACACTGCTTTCTTCTTTGGTACGTTTCATAAACTACATTAGATCTTAAAGACTCCCTTAACCTTTCATGTTTACATGATTTTTTCAGAGAGTGAGTCAGTACTTTAAGTGCAAAAAACTTTATTTGGTTTAATTTTTCAATAAAAGGACAAAGAAGGTAGAGAGTGAAGGGAAGAAGCTAACGTTTATTGTCTAATTTCAGTAGGAGAGATGAGACTTTGGACTAAATCAAAATAACAAAATACAATGAGAAACACATTAACTTATTGTTGGAGAACACATTTTTTAAGAATAGGATCTTTCAATAAATATCATACTGTTCAACTAACCTAAAAGTCAAATGGAAACATTCTACTCTTATAGAAACTTGCCTGTCAACAAGTTGAACTTGCCAAGTAATAGTTCTCAAAGTTTCTATATTTCACATGCAAGTGGCAGTTTGACAGAATAACCTTGTTTTTATGTTTAAGGTAAAATTATACTTCTGCTTAAAATAATTTCAATTAGTGGCATTTCTTCCAAAACTTTCATTAACAAATAAAACTTCTAATTTTTCAAAATAGTAAACATCTCTGAAGTGCTTCAAACAATTTATAGTTGATTTAAACAATTCAAATAGAAATTTTTGAGAAAGAAAATTCTGTTATCCTTCTGTAATATTTAACCAAAGATATTCTTATATAGGCTAAATAGTTTTATCAAGGTCACATAGTTACTTAAGAACAGAGGAAAATCTGTGACCTTCAGTAACTCTTCATTTAGTCCCTTATCTATCCACCCATATCATGCTTCTTGCTCCCATAAGTACTTTGAATCCTAAGCGACTCTCTCTTCCTCAAGGAAATGTCTCTGGGAGGGTTTGGTAATGATGTTATACACTTCATTGGCTCATTGGCTAACGGAATAGATCATCTCCCATATTATTCTATGATTGTGACTCGGAGGGAAGACCGGGCCACGTGTGGGGAGAGAAAGAATGCTGGAAAATCATGACAGCATACACTCTCGAAATTAATGAGCATCTATGTTTTTTTTCAGTCTTAGATTTGTGTTGAACTTCTGAAAGAGTTTTAAATAAAATTTGCTGCTTTAAAAAGAGTTTTTATAGACTCAAAAAAAGCAATAAAAGCAATGCTTCACCTCAGAGAAGCAGCACCAGTTGCTTTCAGAGGCTAGGAGCTCTCAGACTTAAGGCCATGGGACCTATGCCCCCTTTCGTCCTGTACTGGGAATATCAGCATTTAGCTGAGAGGTGTGTGTAGTGGCGTGTGGTCAAGAGACATTGGATTATACCCTTGTGTGCTAGTTTCCTAGGGCTGCTGTAACAAAGTACCACACACTGAATGGATGACAACAACAGAAGTGTATTGCCTCACAGTTCTGAAATCTAGAAGTCTGAGATCGAGGTGTTAGCAGAGTTGGTTTCTTCTGAGGGCTGTGAGGGAAGGATCTGTTCTAGGTCTCTCTCCTTGGCTTAAGAGTGGCCATCTTCTTTCTGTGTCTCTTCACATTGTCTTCCCTCTTTGCCTGTCTCTGTGTCCAAATTTCCCCCTTTTAAAGGAACACCAGCCATTTGGAATTAGGACTCACTCTAATGACCTCACTTTAACTTGATTACCTCTGAAAAGACCCTATCTCCGATAAGATTGCTTTATGAGATTAGGACTTCAGCATATGCACTTGGAGGGTGGGGGACACAATTCAAGCCAGAATAACTTGATAATACTAGATGCACTGCCTTAAACCTATTATCTAAAGTTATCAAAAAGAAGAACCAGAAATACTGACATTGTGTGTGTGTGTGTGTAGGAAGTGATGATAAATCTGTATCTGTTAATCTATTATAAGGCATTTGTAAGAGAAGATAAATCAAGAAATGACAACATAAGCACCTTATTTGGAAATATAAAGGTAGTCAAAAGAAGAACTAAATCTGGAGACCATTAAAAGTAGTTTTCTCTGAGTTTTGAGATAGGGGCAGGCACCAACTATTTTCATGAGAGATCCTGTTGAATTATCTCACTTTTTAAAACCGTATGTACGGATTTTGAAAATTTTTAATTAAAATATAAAGGCTTAAATTTCTAAACTAAAGGTTTAAATTTCTGATAATTATGAAATCAATTGGCAATTGTAAGAAAATAAGAATAATCTTGGAAGATCAAGTAAGATGACTTCACCGGATAAAAACTTGTATGATGTCCCTTTGCGGGTAGTTGGCAATTGATAGGGAAAGATGGGACTTCACAGGACTAGGGAATAGAGCTGCCTTTTTTTCACTGACAAAGGTAGTGTCTAGTAGGAAAACATTGTGAGAGAGAGTGTAAAATTGGAAATAAGGTTACAGGATTAGGGGATAGAGAATGAGGCTGAGAGTATCCTAGATTTTTTCTCAGACACATCACTCACCTATTTTATGGTTTTGAAGAAGACACTTAACCTTTCTATCTCACTTTTTTTTATTGTCTGTAAAATGAGAAAAATACTCCTATTTCCTTTGATTTATAATGTTTTTCCTCAACCATTTTTAAACAGTCTTCTTTTCTTCTTATTCAGTTGTATGTGCATATATATAACATATATTATATTAAATATATATTATATATATATACTTGTGTGTCTGTATATGTAGATACATTTATTTTATTGTCAGATGTAGTAAAATGTTATTGCCAAACTGTAATAAATTCTCCTTCAAAGGACTTCTAAAGATCAGAAAAACTCATCCTATTTCTGACACTACACAGCAAAGCTCCCATCATCCGAGTTGTGAATAAGAAGTGAACACCCGGACTTCCCTGGTGGCACAGTGATTAAGACTCTGCCTGCCAATGCAGGGGACACTGGTTCAATCCCTGGTCTGGGAAGATCCAACATGCCGTGGAGCAACTAAGCCCGTGAGCCACAACTACTGAGCCTGCGCTCTAGAGCCCAAGACCACCACTACTGATCCCGCGTGCCACAACTACTGAAGCCCACATGCCCTAGAGCCCGTGCGCCGCAACTACTGAGCCCACGTGCCACAACTACTGAGCCCATGCGCTGCAACTACTGAAGCTCTCATGCTCTAGGGCCCATGTGCCACAACTACTGAGCCCGTGTGCTGCAACTACTGAAGCCTGTGCACCTAGAGTCCATGCTCCACAACAAGAGAAGCCACAGCAATGAGAAGTCTGCGCACCACAACAAAGAGTAGCCCACACTCGCCACAACTAGAGAAAGCCCATGCGCAGCAACAAAGACCCAATGCAGCCAATAATAAATAAAATAAAATAAAAAAAAAAGAAGAAGTGAAAACCCACTAGCAGCAATTAAACAGCAACCTATTGGTTCTGGATATGGAAGTGTGTTTACAGAACAATTTGCAATGGCCCTAACTCTAACTGCTAATCAATTTAAGTGACTTCCATACTGACTATAGAGAAAAACAAACAAACCAACACTTCTAGGCTCAATGAGATTCTGCAAAGCCTACTCCTGCAGAGAACCCAGAAACTGAATTTGGGGAAGCTCTTTTCAAGCTGTAATGAGCCACCTGCCTCCAGCTATAAAACCCAAAGAGGAAAGAGAGGAGACATGCTGAACAACAAGAGGCAATTTCCAGCATTGTGCAGCAGGGTCTCTGTAGAGAAGTAATTTTTTGTATAATGTCACCAGCCACCAGCCTTTCAGGGAATGTGGGACTATGTCTTGGGTTAGTTTATATCTGATCATTGTTTTAAGTGTTATCATTGACTTTTTTATTCATCGTCAACTTAAACAGATGAAGAATGCAGGTGCAAATTTTATTTTCGTGAAACAGTCATTAAATGTTTACTGAATGTTAGTTACCATAGTAGGTGCTACAGACCAAAGGAAAAAAACGGTGGGAGTGGGGCAGCCGTTAGATATGGAAGTTCTCAAAGTGAAAGGCCTCTTCAGGCAGAGGGAACCATCATTATGGATCACTGAAGAGAGAGAAAAAAAACCAGGGCTCAAGTACACTGTCTATTTTATGGACATATGTACTGCAAATTTTGTTTTGTTTTGCTATACCTAGGAGCAGTCATTTGACCAAATTGCCATTGCACTCTGGAAAGAGGAAGACAGAAAACAGAATGTCTCCTCCATTAAAGAATGAGTTCATCTTGTTTCCCAGGATGGAGCTACACTAGCCTTTGCTATCACAATGCCCTTTTTGTATTTTTTAACTTTCTTCATTCTCCCCATTCTCAGCATGATAGTAAACCAACATGGTTTACTCATTAATACAGGGAGACACATTTCAAGATTCAAAAATGTAGATGAACCTCATTAATTTGGAGAAAAATACGAAAAGAAAGCTAAAATGATTATTAAAAACTCAATTTTTATGGAGTTTGATGACTTTAAGTATCTCATGGTAAAGGCAGTTTATGCATTGATTCCTTTGGCCTGGAGCTACTAACGCCACTGAAAAACCTTGCTCACCAATTTAGGCAGCAATATTTACCTAAGAGATTTTTATTGTTTTTGTTTTTACTGTCATTTTTTTGCTTGTTTGTTTTTATCAAAGGAGGGACATAATCTGGGTTATTCTTTGGGGAGATAACTATGGTGATGTGGAGAAACTGAAGGCAGTAAAACTCTTCGGTAATTAGATATCTAGGTATTGTATTTGAGCCAAGTAAGTGATAATAAGCCTGATAAGATAGGAGCAAATATAATACACATTACAGAGGGAAAATCAACAGAACTATGTTTTATTTATACTGTTTCACTTTCTAAAGGACCAAGGAAAGCCACGTCCTATATATTGAAGTTTCATTAATATAGGCTGGTTGAATAAATGAACACACACCCATGAAACGGAAAATTCTTTCATACATGAATGAATGAGTTAAAGTTTATAGGATTTGGGGAGTGGGCAGCAATGCAGCAACGATAAAATTATAGCTTTAAGCCTTAGTGGCTGTTGGTATTGGGGTGATCTTAGGTCAGAATTGGCACATTTATTATTGAGACCTGTTCTCATCAATTTTACAATTGTTGTTCATCCAGAGTGAGACATCCAGTTCTGGGAGCACAGGACCATAGTACCTAAAGAGCAGACTGCATAGATGTGATGCCTGAGGACGTATATAGTTAAAACTGGTAACATATAGACCCAATCGTAAGATTTTCTGGGAAAGGTGTAGAGAGAAAAGGGGAGTGAAAGGGAGTGAAAGGAAGAGAGGGAAGGGGAGAGGAGCGGAAGAGATGGGAGGGGCAGAGGCTTGAAGAACAATGTTTATAGTGGATGAGGGTTACGTGACTATGCAGTGACAAAGACACAGGCATTGTCAGAAAAGTCCTTTCTATTATATTAATTACATTTTTAAAAGTTCCACTAATATGAAACTACTGAATTGGTATTATTTGTCTTCTGGTTTGAATAAATAAAACAGAAATGTTTGAACTAATCAGAAGACTGCATTTTAAAGGCAAATATGAGGGAAAACATTAATGAAATCCCAATTATAGCACCGAATGATTTTTTTAAAAGTAACATTTAACAAAAATGCCCTTTTTGTTATTGAACCGTATTGGTATATTTACTCATTTTGCGAAGCATAACTTATTTTCTTATAAATTATGTCGAAATTTGCATCCTAAGCTATTAGTGGCCACAAAAATCTTAGATGTCTCTAAAAGTCCAAGCCACTTTTTTTTGTAACAGAAAGCTAAAATTATATATATAAATATTTTAATAATAAATAATACATATATTTATTTATATATATAAATATTTTAGTTTAGGAGATTATTGCAATTAAAACATTCAAATGGTTTTATGAATTAAATGGACATATAATGAAGAAAAAAAATGATGAGCTCCATTAAAATACAGAATTTTCATCATTTTATTTTTATACATATAGAAAGGTCAGAATTTAAAAATATAAAATAAATGGAATGGGGAGGAAATCTTTAAGGAACTTAGATAGTGGAACGTAAAATCAAACATGTGTAATATATGCAAAATAAATTTTTAAAAAAAGGAGAAATGGTGGAGAAAAGGAGAAATGGAGAAGATGTATCTCATTCTTTGCTCAAACCAAAGTTAAGTAAGAATCTTAGAACATTAAAGCAAACAATCTGAGAGACTGTAAGAACACTTTCCTCTCCACCTCTACCAACATATTTTTGTAGTTGAAGTCTCAGAAAGGTAAAGAGGCTTGTTAAAGTCACCAACCTAGTTCATGGCAAAAGCAACTTGACATGCTTCCTTCGTGTGTGTGTCTGTGTGTGTGTGCGTGTATGTGTGTGTGTGTGTTGAGTGGGGGATGGTATTTTCAGGTTGGTGAATAAATAAAGGAGAGGCTGGAGGAATGGAGGAGGTACAAGCTATGCAGCACAACTTTCAAATTAAAAAAATTTTAAAAATCCAAATATTCAATTTTCTCAATGCTTCAAGTCTTTTGACTTTAAGCTCACTACTATTTCAACTGAATTTCATCCCTGAGCGAGTAACAGAGTAATCAAAGCAGTATTCAGTTCTGTGAGATTATAGTCCTGTTCTGCTTTTAGAATTCTAAACTCTGTAGAAAAAAAATAATGGAATATCTCAAATTTTCTTGAAACAAAAAAAGGCTAAAGGCCACACTTTCTTCATTTGCTCCTCACTGCACGTGCTTATTTCTGCCTTCTTTCAGTAGAACAGTCCTTTGAGACAGCGTCATCCTCTCTATGACACATTATGATTTTGAACACAGAAGAAGGAGACTTGGAGCAGGAGACAAGCAACAGGGACAAACAAACCACTAAGGTGCAGGATCCCATTTTCAGGTAAATGACCTTGCTAATGGAGAGAACGATGAATGCCAACAATGACTTAAATAGGACCCTCCAAAAATCCACTCCAAATTTAACTTTCTGTATAAAGCCTTCTTCAAAATTTTCTATAACCTATTAAAACATTTTAATGAATATCATATTGAGATGGAAGGAGGCCATTATAGTGAACATCCATTGTGTGGGGAATTTGCATTAACACCTAAAAAGGTTTTGGTCTCTTGCTCCTTAGCAACTGCAAGTGATTTCTTGTAAATTTATTTTTCCTGCTTTAAGATGACCTTGTTCTTTTCCTTCCTAATTTAGAGTCCCAAGGGGAGGATGGTCTGAGAAAATGGTTATTAAAAAATGCCAGTTTAAAAAAAAAATGCCAGTTTTATCAATGAGCTTATTGTCAAACTAATATTCAGAAAGCGACAATTAAACTGTTTCCTTTCACTCTCCAGGATGTTCTGAATGTGGTATTGAGTCTCGGGGATTACCTTGTCCTAACAAAAATTAGACAGCAATAATAATGTCTAATATTTGTGGAGTGCCTACAACGTGCCAGGCACTGTTCCAAATATCATACATGTATTAACTCATTTATACCTTATTACAACCCTATGAGGTCATTGCTAATATTATCCCCATTCTACATATAAGGAAACTGAGGCAGAGACAGGTTAAATAACTTGCCAAAGGTCACACTACTACTAAATTGTAGAAACAAGTAAAAAATGAGGCAACTTGACTGTTCTTAACCTGTAAGCTAGAAGTTTCTCCTACTGCACCAAATTTATGTTCCTTAGTCCAACTTGGCATTCCTTTCCAGGTAACTACTAAATAGAGATCAGCCCAGAATTTAATAACTCAATGGTGTTTGTGAATTCTCAAGTCTGGAATATAAGAATTTAAATGTACTCCAAGAATCATGTATTCCAAGGCCCCATTTTACAGCTGAAGATCGTAAGAACAGTTATGAAACTGACACATGAAAGAAGTAATAGTACACGGAACTAGAAGTTGTTCCCCCATCTCCTAAATGCTTTCAGTCTTCTTCCTTTGATCCTGCATTGAATCTCAGAGTACTTTAAGAGACAGTTCCCTTGTCATATGACTGGAAAACTTTTTTGTACTGATACAAATAATTTCAATAAATGTTAGCTATTATATACCAGGCAATATGTTGTGTTTTTATATACAGTCTTTAACTTATAATTATTATCCCTTTTATAGGTGAGAAATCTATAATGATTTGGGTTAAATGTTACAAAAAGGTTTTCCACCTAGTTTAATTCAGAGACTGGCTTTTCCATTCCTCAACAACGTGCTGTAATGAATGTCACACAGCCCACTGAGATCCCACTTGAAGACTGAAGGTCTTACTCTCCTAGCTGTTGCCCTCTGAGAATTGTTGAAACCGAACAGAGCTTCCAAGGCCATGCTCCCTTCCCAGGGCCAGCTCATAACCAAAGAATGTACAGGCCAATTTTCAAGGCCCATGTCAGCCTCCGAGCTCTGCGTGGGATCGTAGGGTTGGCTGAGGTCATATTGTGAAGTCCAACTTCTCTGTCTGCCAATCCTGCTTCCTTTACTTTCCTCCCCAACAGGTGTGAATCCCAAAAGCCCTCCCTAGCAAACTTCCTGCAGGCTGATCTTCATCTCAGAGTCTGCTTTTAGGAGGACTGGACACGACATTTAGTTACTATGAATTTCATTGGAATTAAGCAATACTTATCAAGGGACAAGAACAGGTCTATTTACAGGTGCGATAAACAAAGTATAAATTTATATACATATGTATTAATATATATTTATATTTTTGTTTATATTTTGTCTCAGAAATAAACAGAGAGAGAGAGAGAAGCCATTAATTATTTCTCTGTCTCTCTCTGATGACCCATCCTTGGTCCCAAGGTAGCAGATGCTCATGATCAGAGCACTCCTTCGAACGGATGTGCTTGGCAATGGTGATTCATACTCACTGTTCTTAGATTTAGAATTTGACATTGCTGGTCCTCCATGTTTTACTACTTCAACTATCCTCTGAATGGGAAATTGGGAGGGACCTAGTTCCGTATGAAAACATCATGTGAACTGTATTACTTTCCTAGGGCTGCTGTAACAATTTACCATAAACTGGGCAGCTTAAAACAACAGAAATTTATTCTCTCACAATTCTGGAGGCTGAAATCAAGGTGTCATCAGGGCAGCCTCCCTCTGAAGGTTCTAGAGAAGAATTCTTCCTTGTCTCTTCTAGATTCTGGTGGCTCCAGGAGTTCCTTGGCTTGTGGCAGCATCACTCCCATTTCTGCCTCTGTCTTCACATGGCCTTCTTCCCCAGGGACCCGTATCTCCGTGTCCTTCCTCTTATAAGGACATCTGATTTAGGGCCCAGTCTAAATCCAGGATGATTTCATCTCAAGATTCTTCATTAATTACACCTATCAATACCCTATTTCCAAATAGAGTCACATACTGGGTAGACATGAATTTGGGGGGACACCATTTAATGTACTCCAGGAACAAGCAAGTTATTCTCCACAGCAGTCCCTCTTACTGGCACTCAACTCCTTTTCAATAATCTCAGCCTCCCACCCCTCCCCATCTATTCCTGTTGGGAGCATGCTCAGCTTCCCACAAGATCCTCTCCTCCAATGTTGTTACAACAGAATTTAGGATTTACTCCTCATTAATTTATTATATATACTCCTAAGACCCAGTTCCTGCAGAGGTACCAGTCAGGTTCTACCAGAGAAACAGAACCAGTAGGCTAATAAAGTAGGATACAAAGAAATTTATTTCAAGGATTGGCTTACACAAGTATGGGGGCCAGAAAGTCTGAAAATTTGTGGGGCAGGCCATAAGGCTGGAAAGCCCCAGGCAGGAGCTGGTACTGCATTAGACAGGCAGGATGTCTTCCTCAGGGAAACATCAATTTTGCTCTTAAGGCCTTCAACTGATCAGATAAAGCCCATCCAGATTATCAAGTGTTATCATATTATCTCCTTTCCTTAAAGTCAACTGACTGTAGACTTTGACCACATGTAAAAAATGCCTTCACAATAACATTCAGATCAGTATTCAATTAAATAAACGGGTCTTATAGCCTAGTCAAGTTGACTGATAAAACTACCTACCACAGAAGGGTGGTCTATTATTGTCCAAACTACTTTATCTTATTTTGGAAGGCCCTATTTGGAAATATTAGAAATCAGTAGTTCTGTCTACTAGGTTATAACAGACCCAGTGGAAAACTGTTACCACTGTAAATTTTTGAAAATATAAATATTTACCATTTAAACTCTAAATTGTGTTTTTTTACGGAGCATTAAACCTAAGAATACTCTATAGTGGACAATCCACAACATATAAGCTGAGACTTACTGTATCTTTCTTTATCCTAAGGAAGGTTGGCTATACACAAAGAATAAGATCATTCATTTCATAACCTCCCAAGGCCCCGAAATGATGAATAAGAGATCTTGGATTGCCTGCCTGATGGCAGAGCTGACTCTTAATTTCACTAATCCAATAAGCAGAAAGGCCGGGGTGCGAGCTCTGAGTTCCTGATTGTCCGGTGTTAGTTCTCTTTTACCACATTCATGGTGTCCCGTAATCATGAAGTGGACGTAAAATGGCAGAATGCCTCATAAAAGGAGGACAGACAACATAACCTCAAAGTTATTTTTAACTGCAAAATGTTATATTTTATTCTAAGCCTTACAGTCTTCAAATCTAGGCTGAAGCAAATCTATTTAGGTTTACATAGGCTATTGTTTTTTAATACCTGATAACAGCAGGAAAGAAGAATTATGTTCTGTACGAAAATCCATTCACATATCCAGTTTACATGATCTAAACATCAGCCTTATTATGAACGGTAAATATTTAGAAGCATAACTCAATAATAGGCTCAGTCTTCTTTTATAAGAAAGCTCCTTTCTAAGTTAATTTTCTTGGCGACGGAATAAAACTATGTCTTAGAAACAAAAGCACCAGATCATCGTGACTCAGGTCCTTAATATTTTTAGATGTGAGTGCTTTTTTATTTGACATAATAATAACCGAAAAACCTTGAGCTACTTCAACAGGCTTGCACAAGAAAAACTTATTAACAAATTTCAGCCTACTGTAATGTATCTTTCACAGTCACGCAGCTTTGTGAAGCAAATTGAAGTCGACTCCTGTCAGTTTGGACATATTTTCATAATTCTTATTCTGTGCCCATTGTTCCTTGTTAATCTCCATAGTTCTAAAATTTGACGGCAGTTACCTGAATAATCATATTAATTATTATCACAAGGAATATTGCTTACTGTTTAGTGTAATTGCTTAGCTGTATAATTTTCTACGAAACCAGGGGGATTTTAAATGATCAGCAAGAATGGGTGACAGAATTTAGGAGGTCTCCCAAATTTCCTTCTGTTCTTCTCTAGTCTGCAAGAACTTAACTAATTTTCATATTTGAAATTGGTCTCCATTGGTAAACAGTCATGTATGTCTAAGAATATTTAATAGCATTTGCCTTCCTGACATACTTCAGCATTTCACTCAATTCTATTTTTTCCTAGGGGCTCAAATTCCTACCTTCAAAGTGCTGATTTCAGCTATGCCACCACAACAGGATAACCATGAAAAGAAATGTATATGCACATTGTAACTGGGTGTAACGAATTCAGAGGGGAAGCTTAAAGCTTATCTGGAGTGAAGAGTATCAGTAAGGATAATGCATATTTTTACATAAGTTCATTTGAATAATAAAAGATTCAGTGCAGTTGTTATAGAATGATCTGCCATTCTCCCCAAATTCATAGATTAAAGCCTTAATCCCCAATGTGACTGCATTTGGAAGACAGGGCCTTTAAAGAGGCAGTAAAGGTTAGAGGTGGTCATATAGCTGGACCCTAATCTAATCTGAATGGGGTCCTTATAAGAAGAGGAAGAGATGCCAGGGATGTGTGGACCCAGGTGGGAAGGCGGCCATCCACAAGCCAATGAGAGACACCTCAGGAGAAACTAGCTATACCTACACCTTGATCTTGAACTTCCACCCTCCAGAACTGTGAGAAAATATAAGGGTTTTCTCTGGCCACCAAAGCCACCCTGGCCATGTGTGTAGCAGGCCCGAAGTGTCAGAGATTAAGCTCCAGTGACCACAGTCATGATTTGCTGTGTCAGGTACCTTTTGTTGGCTTCTTTCCGTTTTTTCTCCCTTCCCTACTCCTCTGCTGGTGTTCCCTGGGACCACCTCCCAAATAAACTGCTTGTGCTGAACACTTGTCTCAGTGTCGTCTTCTAGGGAAACCCAAACTAAGAGGGCCCCTTAGGGTTGCTGCGATAATTAAATGAAGTTCTAGATGAAAACTATCTATAGCATTACTTGATGCTTTAATGACAGCAGCTCAATAAATGTTGATGATTATAATGACATGAGCTTCCAACCCTACTGAGCTAACTTGTACTCTTTTTGCTCCAGTAGCCTAAATTCTATACTAAATTCACAAGTTTCTCAGTATCTCTCTTTCCGCTGCTCATATCTTATAATAACCCTTAAGGGTTTACCACTAAAGCTGGGAGAAGAGCACATCAAGATGAACCAAGGAGCAGACACTTATCAAAAGACTCAGTGGCTGGAACCAAACGTGCTGAGACCTTCCCACAGCCTGTGAAGTGGCTCCAGTTCATAAGCTTGACAGGTTCCCTCTTCACTGACTCGGGTTGTTTACTTTTCTGTGGAGTCAGAAATGCAGTGTGGTTGGACTGGGGGTTTCTGGGAGCAGGATCACTCTGCATCAGAAACCCCTAAAATATAAAAAAAGAAATTTAGATTATCCGTAACAATTCATCTACTTGATCGACATTATACAAAGAACACAGAGCTAAGAGTCCAGAGCCCTGTATTTTAGCCCTGGATCCTGTTACTAATTGTGTGTACCTTGGGTAAGTCATTGAATTTCTTCTGCATTTCAGATCAGATTACTCATGTGAACATCCATGGGTACGTTTAGGTTGTCTCAAAGTTTTCTCAAAGCCCTAAAAGCTTATGATGCTTTTTAAGTCAATGAATGAATTTTCATGATACATTTACTTCATCTGCACGTAAAAAGAGCTGGCCCAGAGCTGGAGTCTGAGACAACTATGAAAAAACTGAAGTGCTAACTTGAAAATTTAAAGTTTCGCTTTTAAAGAACTCACACAACCAGGAAGTGCATAGGATATGACATAAGCAAAATATTCTAAATTATGGTACGTATCATTTGAAATGGTGATTTTTACCAGTCTGGTAGTGCATTTAGGGGTCTAGCCTGAGTCATGTGCTTGAGCAGTGAGTCACTCACAAGGACCCCTGAAAGCTGTAGACAAGAGGTGCTATGTGCAGTGGTACAAAATATGATACGTTGTATGGATTATTTGACCCAAAATCAATAAGCTGCTATTTTTTGAGCTTGTACATTGAAATACAAAAGTGAAACTGACTTGAAATCAAAATGAAACAGACTCACCTATTTCTGTTGACCTAGATAATTAAAGAATGGGACTGACCCAAGAGCATATGTGATGAGAAGTAAAGGGGTTTTTAAAGATTTTTCTTCAGCATTTGAAAACACAACATGAGTCTTTCTTATGCCCTCCCTTCAGCTGGTTCAAAATTACTAGGTGCTTTTTCTAATCACCCAAACTTGAAAACTCAGAGCTGGCTATGCCAACTCCAGGGCCTTCAGGGAATACATGCACATAAGACAAAGGGGAGAAAGGGGCATCTCATGAAAGGGAGAGCACACACACCCTCCCCTAACAAAACAATAACAAAACCTGGCACATTCTGTGCCCACACCTGGTGTTTTTTTGTCTTCTGCTTTAGCTTGTTCTACTTTTTTTTTCAACCTTCCCATCCAGATCTATTCAGTCACCAAAGCTTGTTGGTTCTCATTTCTTATGTCTCTCTCTTGAATCCTTTCTTTCTATTTTATAGCAGTCACCTTAATTAAGCCTGTATCCCTCAGACTGCCACGACATTCTCGTAAGTGGAATTTTGCCTTTACAAATTTTTTTCTTTTGATGAAAAGAAAATCCAAGAATGTGTCAATCCAAGATCAATCCAAGAATGTGTCATCAAATTAATGTTTAAATCACCCTTAACTCATAGGCTTCTGCTCAAAACTGTGCTTCCCATCCCCAATAGGCTAAAGTCCAAACTTGTTACCAGAGTCTTAAGGTCAATTGTTGCCCAGAAGTAAACTACCATTCCAGCTTGATGTCTCACCACTCCTTTTACACTCTACCTCCCAACCAATTAAACTAGTCTTTCTTCTGGGAATACCAAGCTTCCTGTTGTTATGGTTTGACTTATATTATTGAATTCTGCTTATCATGCTCTTTTAGTCTCCCTACTTCATTTATTTAGCTCTTCCCAGCCTCTAAATGCCCAACTCATAACAAAGTATCTTCTTACAATAAGTTTTCCCTTTCTCACATGGTTTGAAGTGAGTGGTCCCTTATGTGCAATGCTGTGTCATGCATTACCGTTAACTAATCAATATTATTAATTATTGATAATAATATTAACTATATGCCACATGTATATGCCACATGTATTAATTGTTGTTGTGTATTATCTTTATGTATATGTCTTATATCTTTGCTTCTATATTACATTTGATCTCTGAGACTAGTCTAGTATATTTCCAGGTTAGAGAAAAATTTAACTCTCAACTTCTACAAATCTAGTTAAAAGTTTTCCTAAATTTAATTTATTAGCACTATTATTAGTTGCTAACAGGCACAGATCCTTGGAAGTTGTGTGATAACAAACTGGTCACCTCATAGATCTATGTTAACCAGATACATTATATTTATTAGAAATTTAAAGTAGGATATTTTGTAAATTGCTTATTTAACATATATTTATAGATCAATATATTCTACTTTTAAAATAAATACATATAAAATGCATAGTCAATCAGTTTTTATTATAATAAATAAACCTACTATGTTATTTTGGATGATGAAAATGATCTAAAATTTATTGTGCTCATTGCACAACTCTAAATTTAGTGAAAATATGCATTAAACACAGGTGAATTTTATGGTATCTAAAATACACCTCGGGCTTCCCTGGTGGCGCAGTGGTTGAGAATCTGCCTGCCAATGCAGGGGACACGGGTTCAAGCCCTGGTCTGGGAGGATCCCACATGCTGCGGAGCGACTAGGCCCGTGAGCCACAATCGCTGAGCCTGCGCGTCTGGAGCCTGTGCTCCGCAACAAGAGAGGCCGCGATAGTGAGAGGCCCGCACACCGCGATGAAGAGTGGCCCCCACTTGCTGCAACTAGAGAAAGCCCTCGCACAGAAACGGAGACCCAACACAGCAATAAATAAATAAATAAATAAATAAATAAATAAAATTTTTAAAAAACATAAAAAATAAAATACACCTCAATAAAGGTGTTAAAATTGTACTACCATGCCTAAATATGATAGTTTCTTAAATATATGTGCTTAAACTATAAAAAGAAATCTGTTAGCCAACACTGACCATTCATTCGACTTTCAGCATATCACCCTCTTGGAATGTTTGTCTAAATTACAGAGTGAATATTATACACATTGGCATTATTTTCTTTTCCTTCACACTTGATCAGGCTTTTAAAAATATGCATAAAATTTATGTAGACTCCTCAAATATCCACCTATCATATTTTCTGCCATGGCCATATTGAAAGGAACTGTGAGGAAAATTAGACCAAACACATTTATATGTTTATACACACACTTACACATGCACATAGTTTTAACACTAATGTTCGATTTGCTTTACTAGGTTTTCATTTAAATCAGCTGTGAAAGGATCATGGCAATTTCAGACAGAGCGAAGACAAATCTAAGCTGAAGACCTCCTTGGACAAACAGCTCTATTACAGAGTTGGCTCATTCAGAACGCCACCCAATTAATGCGAATATTTCCCTCAGTCAACACATCATTAACTTAATTCCTTTCTAACTGAACTTCCTCTGTTTCAATATCAACACATTAATAGTTATTATCACTCTGCCTCTGCCGGATGCTTCTGGTACAAGGCTGTTCAGAACCCTCCCATCCTTCCTGCTCCCAAAGTGTAGTGTCACTAACAGTGTCTCCTGCAGCTTAGACCATATCGGTGTATTCTAAGATATCACATCACATGTCTATATGGTCAATATGGTAATTTACTGACAGTACACCTTTTCATTTGACTAAATAAAACAATACACCAGCACACACAAAGTCAGTTTTGGTCAATACTCTGAAAGACTAGAACCCGACTCTTCTAGTATAGTAGTCTCCCGGGCCTCAGCTTCTTTTTACCTTTCGGTGCTTTTACAACTTGCAATTTTTTATATATCTCTTCCTTAATTTAACTCCTCCCTCCCATAACATTTTAAGTTTCAGTGCTTGAATGATGGTGGTGCAATGAAAAATGCTAACGATGAGTTCAAAAGTTGAGTTTTCTTTTCTAATAATCCAGATTTGAAACCTCACACTCATGTTTTTTTTCTTTGTTCTCCTTGGCTATACAATCTGATCAGCTACCCCTGCCTGTATATCTTCTTCCACAGAGAATTTGGCAGTGGCATAAAAGTGGGGTTGGGTGGGGCGGAGTGGTAGAAGGGATAAGCAAAGGAGAAGGAAGTCGTAAAAGAAATGAGGACCTTCTATTCCACTTCATTTTCACTTGATGAGAGGTTTTCCTCTCAGAATCTGGCATGTGGATTAGGTCTTCACACCTGGAAGTAGCAGGAAAATAATTATTCCAGTTGAACGGTGGTGTGAAGATCTAATCAAAGGTGGATCTGTTGTGGCTTACTGTCAGTGCTCCTAAAATTATAACAGCAGACCAGGGGCTCACTTCTGCCCCAAAGAACTTGATTACAGATGTTTGCTCATACTTCAGATAGCAAAAGGTATTTAATGTGTTAAATTCATAAGCATTGCTGAAGAAGTGCTGCAGAAATTTCTATAGAATAAAGTAATGTTTACAGAAAAAAATAACAATATATGTAACTTAATAATAACATCCATAACCTAAGAACAGCATTATGTCATCTATGTATAGGGGACTTTGGATATATACATAGCATTTTCCAAATTACGAGATGTACTGATGAAGCATAGCTAAGTGGCCTTTTCAAATTGTTAAGACATATTGAAGATTTTCTACCAAATTATAAAATACATAATGAAAATTAGATGGTTTCAATCCTACAATGAGGAACAAATATTTTGTACTGCTGTATTATTTTAAAATGTGACATTGTTTTAAAAGAAAAATACATTCTACAAATTACAATGGCATTCATATCTAAAATCATTGAAAATTGATTATCTAAAGAAATCAAGTACAAATGATAAAATGAATATACTTGTATTTAATTGGAATATTGTGAAGGTTAATGAAATCAAACAACCTTGAAGGGATGTAGGTGATGGTTAATATACCACATTGAATTTCTGGATTAATATTAAAAGAAAACAACCGGATTCATTTGTTTATTCCAATATTCAAACCAAGTGGACCTTCTGGGAATTATTAGAGAGACAAATTACAACAACAGATGGACTTGCAGTTGCCTGCATAAAAATGTCTTTTCACAAAGCCTCCTGACAATTTCAGAGATTCTAAGGTGCTCTATTTAATTTCAAATAAAGAATACTACATTTTTTCCTCTTACCAGGCTGTCAATCTCTCTGAGGGCCCCAAAGAAAATGATTTGAAAACATCATGAAAGTATTTTCTTGGGCCTTTTATAAGACACATCTTGTAAGATAGGTATAAGATGCACTATTTTTTAATGATAGAAAGAAGTATGAGCAATTTCTATCTCCCAAAGTATGAATCTCCATTTTGGGTATTAAATGGGAGCAAGTACTTTTATGGAATACAATTTTGACATGGATTTTAAAGAGAAAATACCCAATTTCCTGCTATATATTTATTTCATGCAATTAAAAGATTTTATTCTTATTTTATGGGTCACTGAGTTAAATCAGCCAAATAGTGGCTGTGGAAGGACATGACTCTACAAATGTTTTGCCATTAGAGACTCAGTTCTATAGACAGGTCATTTTGTTCTGCATTGTTATCAAAGATGTTTTGGATAAATAAATATTTAGGTCACTCACTAACCTAACTTTTATAAGGAAATTTTTTTCACTTTTTAATAGATGCAGACATCCAAAATATATAATGGGGGCTTCTAGTGGGGGAAAAATGTCGAATTTCAAAGGGTTTAATTGTACTGATCGTGCTAAAAGTCCATGTAAAGAAGACTACAGGCTTATAAAAAAAATTCTCAAAATGGGTCCTTGGGATTTCTGCTTCCTGTAATTGCAGAGTGGCTGTTTGACGACTGACTCTCCTTCTGAGAACACTAGAAAGGCTGGTTTTTTCTTTTTTTAATCCATCTGAAAGCATCAGCAAGGTAAAAAGGGGCTTAAGGGATCACAATCCCAGAAGGAAAGAAAGTACCCAAAGAGATGAGCCCAACATTCATCGCCACTTTTCTTTTTGAGGAATTTGTTGATTTTTCAAGAGGTTATAGAGGTTGAGAAGCTGAGCAGAGCTTCAGGCAACACTATGTGACTGGGAACAAGCAAAAGTTTGAGTATATGGCCCACAAAGAAGGGACTCTGGTAAACACCCCAGACCCTCAATCGGAACTGATGGAAGACTATATCCTAGAGTACGTGTAAACCAATGAATCAGCTCTCAGAGACTGAAATCCACCTTGAACTCAGATCAATTCTTGATGGGACTAAGGGAATCTGCCCTTAGCTTAAATGCTTACCAAAAGCAAAACTAAGTGCTTTCTAGACAAATACAACATTATTATCTCTAAATGTTTTCATAAGTTATATGGAACACTCAGTAAATATCTCCATTGCATTCCATGAGACAAGACAACAGATTGAACACAAAAAAAAGAGAAGGAAAAAAAGCCCAAATAGTAGAAACATACACACAAAAGACAGTCAAGTTATCCAACATAAAATTTTAAGTAACTATTATTAATATGCTAAAACACAGCAGTCCTCCCCTTATCAATTTTCACAGTTTCAGTTACCCATGGTCAACCATGGTCTGAAAATATGAAATGAAAAATTACAGAAATAAACAGTTTGTAAGTGTTCAATTTCAAGCCATTCTGAGTAGCACGATGAAATCTCAAGCTGTCCGGCTCTGTCCTGCCCAGGACTTGCATCATCCCTTTGTCCAGTCACCCATTAGTCACTTAGTAGCTATCTTAGTTATCAGATTGTCTCGGTACTGTGATCAAGTAAACCTTATTTTACTTAATAATGGCTCCAAAGTGCCAGAGGAGTGGTGCTGGCTATCTGGATATGCCAAAGAGAAACTGTAAAGTGCTTCCTTTAAGTGAAAAGGTGAGAGTTCTCAACTTAATAAGGAAAGAGAAAAAAAACATATGCTGAGGTTGCTAAGACCAGTGGTAAAAATGAATCTTCTATCTGTGAAATTGTGAAGGAGGAAAAAGAAATGTGTGGTAGTTTCGTTCTGGCACCTCAGATTGCAAAAGTTATGGCCACAGTATGTGATAAGTGCTTAGTTAAGATGGAAAAGGCAATAAATACATACAATAAGACATTTTGAGAGAGAGACAGAGGGACCACATTCACATAACTTTTACTGCAGTATATTCTTATAATTGTTTCATTTTACTATTATTGTTGTTAATCTCTTACTGTGCCTAATTTATAAATTAAATTTTATCATAGGTATGTATGTACAGGAAAATACATGGTATATATAGGGTTTAGCACTATCCATGGTTTCAGGCGTCCACTAGGGGTCTTGGAACGTGTCCCCTCCCCACCCACTCCAGATAAGGGGAACTCCTGTACAGATAATATGATGAAAAATTTTATCAGAGAACCGGAAACAATAAAAAAGAATCAAATGAAATTCTATAACTAAAAATTACAATAACCTAAAGGAAGAATTAATAGATGGGTTTGACAGCAGATTAGACAAACCAGAAGAGAGAATTAGTGAACTGAAAGATAACTCAATAGAAGGCATGAATGAAACACAGAGAAAAAAATGATGAGATATAACGAACACAGTAAAGGGACTTCCCTGGTGGCCCAGTGGTTAAGAATCCACCTGCCAGTGCAGGGGATATGGGTTCGAGCCCTGGTCTGGGAAGATCCCACATGCCACAGAGCAACTAAGCCCATGTGCCACAACTACTGAGCCTGTGTGCCACAACTACTGAAGCTCTAGCACCTAGAGCCCGTGCTCCGCAACAAGAGAAGCCACCGCAATGAGAAGCTCGCACACTGCAATGAAGAGCAGCCCCCGCTCGCCACAACTAGAGAAAGCCCACACGCAGCAATGAAGACCCAACGCAGCCAAAAATAAATACATAAATAAATTTATATATATAAAAAAAGAACACAGTAAAAAGGTAAAAAAATGTGTTGTAATTAGAGTTAGGGAGAAAGAAGGAAAGAGAATGGAACAAAGGCCATGTTAGAAGAGATAATAATTGGGAAATTTTTGACAACAATAAAAGTAAGAAATCACAGCTAAGAAGCTGTATATATGGAATCATATAAAATACCAGAAATAATATATTCTATTAGAAATGAAGATGATGATTACTTTGGGAGAATAGAAACTGGAGGAGAGCATGAGGGAGTCTTGTGGTTTGGGCAATAATCTTTTTCTTGATCAGGGTACTTGATCTAGGTATGAAGATGTATTCAGTTTGTGATAATTCACTGTGCTACACATTGACATTGCATTTTCCTCTATGTATTTTACACTTCAAATTGTAGTTTTTAAATGTATATTAATAATGTTACTAACAATAATAATAAAGCTCTACGAATTCCCAAGCCGGATTAATACAATGAAAGCCACCCCTAGGCACAGCACAGTAAAAATTCTGAAAACAAAATCCAACCATAAGCTGTTTATAAGACATACGTCTTTAATAAGAGGACAAAGAAAAGTTGATTGTAGAAGGATTAAAAAAGACAATTCAGGCCAACCTTCCTCAAAAGAAAGCTTATATAACTAGATGATATCATATAAGATAGACGTCAAGGCATAAAGCATTACTAGATACAAAGAGAGACATTTCATGATGATATGTCAATCCACTAATACGTTTTAATAATTTTAAATTTGTACACAATCCAAAGGTAGCTTCCACTTATGGAAAGAGATATTTTAACAATCTCTTTTTTATAGCTGATAAAATAAGCAGACCAAAAAATAAGTTAGACTACAGAAAAATCTGAACAACACAATTATAAATTCAATCTAAATGTCAATTTTGACATATGTAAAACGTGATAGAGAGCACATATTATTTTCAAGTGCTCATTGAATAGTTAACAAAATTGACCTGGTCAAATTTTACCTGGTCATTTTACAAATGAAGAAGTTGAACTGGTTATCTCTGAGAGCAAGAGAAATGGAACAATGGGATCAAGATTATAATGATAGTGATAGAGCTTTCATCAAAATATACATCTGGAATGTGGTCCTCAGAACTGCAGTCTGCTCAACTTAAATGATCAAGACCTAAAGTATATTCTAATAAATGTTTTGCAATTGATCTTCTGGTTGCCTAGGCAAGAAGCAGCTGCTATGAAGATTTTGCTATAGGCATAAAGAAAAAACTCTATTGAGTGTCACTTTCTATTCTAACTAGTGGTAAAATGGTGTCAGATTGGGCAAATTTAGCATCATAAATACATTGAGAGTGGCATTCAATTTATATTTGACAACATGATTAAGATGTAATGACTCCAAAATAGCTTATAAGTGACTGTAATTTGTTCCTGCTTGACTGTACGTGGTGAATATGAATCTCCTAAACCTTAAACCTCAAGCTACTACAATCAGGTAGAATTTGATAGTAACTAGGAGGTCTATAGACAGTTCTGCTGAGTATTTATTGGACAAGAGTACCACGCCACCCTGAATTTCTGTGCAAATAGAAACAGATATAGAACAAACACTATTTATTTTTGGTAAATGCTCTATATACAAAATATTAACATTAGCCACAGCTGAGACTAATCTTGAAACTTCTATGCAATTAGAATATTAGCTAATATTTATTTGACAGTATGTGCCAGGCACTGTGCTAGATAATTTACATACATTACATTTAATCTTCACAAGAAAATTTCAAGGTGGGTATTATTCTCCCTTTTTAACTGATGGAGAACCTAGAATTCTGAGGGTTTTAAGTAATTTGCCCAATATCAACATATTATGTCTATCTATCTTCAATGTTTACCCTCGGTCTCCTTCTACACTGTAATCTGATACAGAAAAGTAGTTATTCCAGGGGGCACTGCTCTCAAAGTAGAGGAGAGTGTGGCATACAGAAGAGCAACAGCAGATAATACAGAACCAGGGTACTGATAAAAGAAAAGTCAAACAAAACCAAAGCAAACATGGGTCTGAGAGGAATCAAATACTAGTTAGAGAAACACGACCTGCATTATTTATAGTTTGGACTGAATGTGTGTGTGATGGGGGAGCAGGGGCGATGTCTGTCTGTCTGTCTGTGAGGAAGACTGTGCGTTTAAAAAAATTAACCGCTTAGTAAACTGTATTTTGTTTATTTCATAGTATGGTTTCAGTCATTTTCAATTAATCCTTTTCTTAATCATCTCCCTCAGCGGGTGATTGCCAAGTGTTAGCATGCATCCGAGTCACTGGGGGGCTTGTTAAGTGTGAATCTCTGGGTTTCACCCCCAGGGTTTCTAATCCAGTATGTCTGGGTGATATTCAAATTTTTTATTTACAACAAGTTCCCAGGTGATGTTGACCTTGCTAGTCCAGGGACCATATTTTGAGAACCAGTGCTTGAGATATTGCTATAGGATATGTTGCAATTTTCAAGTAGGGATAAACCAGTAAGGCAAGTGGTTAATAAAAATAAGATTTAATATTCACTGAGCAATTTTTCTTTTTCGGCACTTTGCTGAATATTTCACACTGATGACCTCATTTAATCTCCCTAACAATTCTTTAAGGTAGATACTATTGGTCTTCCGTTTTATAGAAGAGGAAAACTTGAAAAAAGTTAGGAAACTTGCCCCAAATCACACTGCTAGACCCATGTGAACCCAATTAGTCTAACTCCAAAAGAAGTCCCAACCTATGCTTGCCTGGTTCTCAAATATAAGTGTGCAAAAGAGATCATTTTAAAAATGTTATAAAAATTCAGGTTCTTGGGGTCCATATTCAGAGATTCTTACTCAACATCATTATAATGAAGCTCAGAAATCTGCATTTCTAACTAGCAACACATTTTTAGACATTGAATTAAACAGTAAAATAATCTGGTCTCAGAGCAGGCAGGCCAGGTAAGTAGAATAGAATCCATTTTACGATGTTGTAGAATAAAGGCTATTCTTGTCTGTGGGTATTGTACAGACTCCAGAGACCTTTTTCAACAATGCAGAGTATTAAATAAAGTTAGATTTTTAGCTTATTGTTTAACCATCAATTTACCAACTCCATAAAAATTTAGAATATACCAGGCATTATCCATGGTAACTGCATCAGTTCACACTGATCACACACAGCTTCTGCTTTGGTCAATTGCCCGCTCCAGCTCGGCAGTGGTTCCCCAACGTGGAATCTTATGATTCCCACAAGAGTTATGTTGGTGGATGTTGGTTGCTTGTTTTAATGAGTTTCGGAGGTTCTAAATCAGTAGGCCTGGGGTGAAGTTCAAATGGCTATATTTGTAAAAACTTTGTAGGTGACTCATTATCATCAGCCAGGAATGGAAATCACTGTTCCAGATCATTTTCTGATTAGAGTGACTTTTAACTGTAAAGAGCTGGATTACAGATAGCAAATTATGCCTTCTGTTCAGCTGTTTCTGAGTATATATTCTGCTTCAGTCTTTCCACTTTGTTGCCTCAAGGAGTCACAGACGGTGGTCCTGTCAGTCATATTAGCACAGCCAAAGATGAGATTGAGACAGGGAAGAGAGGGAGCTGAGAAGCAGAGGAGATCTCACTCTACTGGCCACTGATTTTGGTGCTCAGTTGGAAAAGTCACAAGTTACTACTTCACTGATTTTCTCAGGCAGTCAAATAATTTCAAGTAGAAAATCCCCCCAACTGGTTTGTAGCAGTAGTAAGAGTGTAAAGACAGTTGTTCAAGCTGAAAAAAGGTCATCCATTCATTCATCTAATATGTGTTGCACACCTACTAAGTGCTGGGCACTGTTCCCAGCATTGGTGTCCCTGCAGGAAACCAGAAGACCACACTCCTACCCTCATAGTGGCTTAAACTGATTAGAGGAATTAGAAATTAAAGAGGTAAAAAAGTGAATAACCATGATTCCAACAGTGATAACCATTATACAGAAAACAAAACAGAATTATCTGAAAGTGAGTGACTGGAGATGAGATGGTGCTACTTAAATAAGATGGTGATGGAAAAATACTGTGGTGAGATGTCATTTGAGCAAATTATTAAATGATGAAAAGTAACTGGAACAGCCTGGAGCATCCCAGAAACAGAAGGGTGAATAAGTCAAAAAGTAAGGAAGGGTCAGATAAGGGAAGGTTCTGGCGATTGATATAGGTCACACACATATATGAAGAGTTGAAAAAATATAAAGGAAAATACTATTCCTAGATAGAGAGACTAAAAACCACACAGATGAAAACTTCCCTCAAGAAATTTTAAAAAAAGGTCTACCTTGACACAGTGGTTCTAAAATTGATATAGAAAAGTAAACAAGCAAAAAATTAAAAGGAAGCTCAATAATAGAGAACTAGCCCTTCTGTGTTTTAAAATATAAAGTCTCAATAATTTGAAAAGTGTGCTACTGGAACATGAATCATTTTTCATCCATCATATTGAGCTATTAGTGGAGTAGAATAAGAAGTCAAAAAATAGATGCAAATATATATACGACTTTAGAATATGATAAAGATGGCATTTCAAATTGGTAGAGAACAGATGTATATCAATAAATAGTGATGGGACAACTGGATAACCATCTGGAAAATGAAGTAAAGTTAGATCCATACCTCATCCACAGTTTAGATAAATTGATTTCAAATTTCAAAAATGTATATGTTAATATGGCAATGCAAAATGGTACAGCTACTTTAGAAAACATTTTGGCAGTCTCTTATAGAGATAAGCATACACTTACCATATGACCCAGTTATTCTATTCCTATTCTCAAGAGAAATGAAATCATATGTTCACACAAAAAAATATGGATTTTATATTGGCTTTCCTTAATTCACCAAAAACTGGAAACAACCAAAATATCCTTCAACTGGTGAATGGATAAGCAAACTGTAGTGCGGTCATACTATGGAACACTACTCAACAATTGTGGTTTATACATCCAATAGAATACTATACAACTATCAAAAGTAAATGATAGTTACAAGTATCGAAGTGCATAAATATCACATATATGTGATAAATATAAATAGCACATACAAAATATTGAGCAAAAAGTTAATTGCAGTAGAATACATAAAGTATATAATGTCCATAATACTGAATTGTGAATATCAACCACACATATTCTTAAGGATATATACATATGTGTAGAGATCTAAAGAGATGCATAGGCTTCATAAACATCAAGTTCAGGTTGGTGGATATCAGATGTGAAAGAAATGAACAGAGTTAGAGCAGCATTCCTAGGGAGCTGTGACTCTATTGGTAATACTGTTTCAGTTGGGTGGTGGGCACATGAATGTTTTTTAAATTATCCTTTATATCTTTTTGAAAGTCTGAAATAATGTAAAAATAAGATTAAAAATAAAAAATAATGTTTGAGGTTTTGCTTCAGAGAAATAGTTGCTCATGGTTATATGGTGGGGATTAAATTCATTAATAAATAAACTGTTCTTAGACTGGAATCCAGTACATTCTAAGTATGCTAATATATTAACATTGTAAGTGCTTGATAAATCTTGCCATTATTATTATTATTTTCATAATTACTACTAAAATGGGGTTCATATGAACCAAAAGCCTGATCTTAGCAAAAAGCAGATCATGTGCATATTAAGAAACTCTGGTTCTTGAATGGTTTATAGGGAAACATGATTAAGAAAACAACGGTAATATGCTACAGTAACATAGTTATTTGGCTGGCTGGCAACCCAAACACCTTCCTCTGTGCAAGAAATCCCCTATGATGTGAATCTTGGCTGAGTCTGTCTCCTTTGAAGTCAAAAGTAACCAGAAAGTTTCTCTCCCTGCACTTCGGCACCTATACTAGGCACGTGACCCAAGTTCTGCCAATTGGAAACTTCTATTTAGGACTTTGAAATTTGAATGGGTATAAGAATATGTCAGGAAGTAGCAACCCAGCAAGACCGGGGATTGACACCCAAAAATAAGTAATAAAGTTCACTAAAAAGGTGACCTATTTTACACCAATTTCAAAACAAAGTCCTATAACTACTATTATTTATTGACGATTCATCGGTACTCAAAAATCATCATTTACTTTGTAAATTCTAGGAGGCTGAAGATTAATTAGATGGACATCCTACCATAAAATAATTCAAAGTCTAGTTGGGAATCAAGTCATATAAATACAAGAACAACCACCCCATTATACCGCAACGTTAAGAAGAGCTGTCGCAGAGGCATATATCAGATTTGTACAGAGCATAAAGGAAAAATTGACTCCATCTGCCTGTAAGGAATTGTGGAGAAGCAGGGACTACTTCAAGAGAGTACTGGAAATGGGGCAGGAACTCACTCCACAGTAGAAAAGATAAAGTCATTTCAGGAAGAAGAATATTAGATGCAGAAGGATGTAGCCATGAAAAAACCTAGCACATTTAAGGAAATATGAGTAGTTTTCCCAGCAGCCAACAAAGTGTTTTTACATGGAACCTACTCAAATGTTGGGTTAATACATGACTGAGTAAATGCATGCATAAATAAAGCCAAGCTTTGGGCAAATTTTTGGAAATAGTGTAAGTCAATAATTTACCACCTGATTTGTTAGCCCATGAGCTTGAATGAGCCTGATTCACTTGTCAGCTTAGCTTTTGAAAAAGTCCATAACTATTTTTTTAGTTGTCTAAGGAATCTATTAGTAAATTCTACTTATGAGTGTTTTATTGCCAATTAAAATATAGCCCCACAATCTTAAGTTTAAAAAAATAATTTTCCTGAATTTAATAGAAAGTAGTTTAAATACCATAAATATTAGGTTAACTTATTTAGTGCTATTATTTTATAACCTCAGGGATCATAAATTGAATACCTCACATTATATTATATTAAAAGGTAATTAACACTACAAAAAGTGATTTCTCTTCAGAGGAACTAAATGAGAAATATAAAATATAGACATAGTTTTTAAATTTTTCTTTGACACATTTGAAAAGGAATAAATGGGGAAATGCTAGAATTTGTCAAATGCCCTCAAGGCCTTCATGTTTTGTTTTGTTTATAAAATAAAAATGTTATAAAAGTAAATGTGAGAAAGGGGAGGAGCTTCAAGATGGCGGAAGCATTAAGACACGGAGATCATCTTCCTCCCCACAAATACATCAAAAATACATCTACATGTGGAACAGTTCCTACAGAACACCTACTGAACGCTGGCAAAAGACCTCAGACCTCCCAAAAGGCAAGAAACTTCCCACGTACCTGGGTAGGGCAAAAGAAAAAAGAAAAAAAGAGACAAAAGAATAGGGACGGGACCAGCACCAGTGGGAGGGAGCCGTGAAGGAGGAATGGTTTCCACACACTAGGAAGCCCCTTCGCGGGCGGAGACTGCGGATGGCGGAGGGGGGAAGCTTCAGAGCCGAGGAGGAGAGCGCAGCAACAGGGGTGCGGAGGGCAAAGCGGAGAGATTCCCGCACGGAGGATCAGTGCCGACCAGCACTCACCAGCCCGAGAGGCTTGTATGCTCACCCGCCGGGGCATGCGGGGCTGGGAGCTGAGGCTCGGGCTTCGGAGGTCGGATTGCAGGGAGAGGACTGGGGTTGGCGGCGTGAACACAGCCTGAAGGGGTTAGCGCACCACAGCTAGCCGGGAGGGAGTCTGGGAAAAGGTCTGGAGCTGTCGAAGAGGCAAGAGACTTCTTCTTACCTCTTTGTTTCCTGGTGCGCGAGGAGAGGAGATTAACAGCGCCGCTTAAAGGAGCTCCAGAGACGGGCGCGAGCCGCGGCTATCGGCGCGGACCCCAGAGACGGGCATGGGACGCTAAGGCTGCTGCTGCCACCACCAAGAAGCCTGTGTGCAAACACAGCTCACTCTCCACACCGCCCCTCCCGGGAGCCTGTGCAGCCCACCACTGCCAGGGTCCCGAGATCCAGGGACAACTTCCCCGGGGAAACACATGGCGTGCCTCAGGCTGGTGCAACGTCACGCAGGCTCGCCCCGCATCCGTACCCCTCCCTCCCCCGGCCTGAGTGAGCCAGAGCCCCCGAAGCAGTTGCTCCTTTAACCCCATCCTGTCTGAGTGAAGAAGAGACGCCCTCAGGCGACCTACATGCAGAGGCGGGTCCAAATCCAAAGCTGAACCCCAGGAGCTGTGCTAACAAAGAAGAGAAAGGGAAATCTCTCCCAGCAGCCTCAGGAGCAGCGGATTAAATCTCCACAATCAACTTGATGTATCCTGAATCTGTGGAACACCTGAATAGACAATGAATCATCCCAAATTGAGGAGGTGGACTTTGGGAGCAACGATATATATAGTTTTTTCCCTTTTTCTCCTTTTGTGAGTGTGTATGTGTATGCTTCTGTGTGTGATTTTGTCTTTATAGCTTTGCTTTTACCACTTGTCCTAGGGTTCTGTCTGCCCTTGTTTTTTTTTTTATTATTTAAAAAAATTTTTTCCTTAATAATTATTTTTTATTTCTTATTTTAATAACTTTATTTTACTTTATTTTATCTTCTTCTTTCTTTCTTTCTTTTTTTCCTCCCTTTTATTCTGAGCCATGTGGAGGACAGGCTCTTGGTGCTCCAGCCAGGTGTCAGGGCTGTGCCACTGAGGTGGGAGAGCCAAGTTCAGGACACTGGTCCACAAGAGACCTCCCAGCTCCATGTAATATCAAATAGCGAAAATCTCCCAGAGATCTCCATCTCAATGCCAAGAACCAGCTTCACTCAAGAACCAGCAAGCTACATGCTGGACACCCTATGCCAAACAACTAGCAAGACAGGAACAAAACCCCATCCATTAGCACAGAGGCTGCCTAAAATCATAGTAAGGTCAAAGACACCCCAAAACACACCACCAGACGTGGACCTGCCCACCAGAAAGACAAGATCCAGCCTCATCCACCAAAACACAGTCACTAGTCCCCTCCACCAGGAAGCCTACACAACCTACTGAACCAACCTTAGCCACTGGGGACAGACACCAAAAAACAATGGGAACTATGAACGTGAAGCCTGCGAAAAGGAGACCCTAAACACAGTAAGTTAAGCAAAATGAAAAGACAGAAAAACACAAAGCAGATGAAGGAGCAAGGCAAACACCCACCAGACCTAACAAATGAAGAGGAAATAGGCAGTATACCTGAAATAGAATTCAGAATAATGATGGTAAAGATGATCCAAAATCTTGGAAACAGAATGGAGAAAATACAAGAAACGCTTAACAAGGACCTAGAAGAACTAAAGAGCAAACAAACAGTGATGAACAACACAATAAGCAAAATTTAAAATTCTCTAGAAGGGATCAATAGCAGAATAACTGAGGCAGAAGAATGGACAAGTGACCTGGAAGATAAAATAGTGGAAATAACTACTGCAGAGCAGGATAAAGAAAAAAGAATGAAAAGAACTGAGGACAGTCTCAGAGACCTCTGGGACAACATTAAATGCACCAACATTCAAATTACAGGGGTCTCAGAAGAAGAAGAGAAAAATAAAGGGATTGAGAAAATATTTGAAGAGATTATAGTTGAAAACTTCCCTAATATGGGAAAAGAAATAGTTAGTCAACTCCACAAAGAACAGAGGGTCCCATACAGGATAAATCCAAGGAGAAACAAGCCAAGACACATATTAATCAAACTATCACACATTAAATAAAAAGAAAAAATGTTAAAAGCAGCAAGGGAAAAAACAACAAATAACACACAAGGGAATCACCATAAGGTTAACAGCTGATCTTTCAGCAGAAACTCTGCAAGCCAGAAGGGAGTGGCAGGACATATTTAAAGTGATGCAACAGGAAAACCTACAACCAAGATTACTCTAACCAGCAAGGAACTCATTCAGATTCAACACGGAAATTAAAAGCTTTACAGACAAGAAAAACTTAAGAGAATTCAGCACTGCCAAACCAGCTTTACAACAAATGCTAAAGGAACTTCTCTAGGCAAGAAACACAAGAGAAGGAAAAGACCTACAACAATAAACCCAAAACAATTAAGAAAATGGTAATAGGAACATACATATCGATAATTACCTTAAATGTAAATGGATTAAATGCTCCAACCAACAGACATAGACTGGCTGAATGGATACCAAAACAAGACCCGTATATATGCTGTCTACAAGAGACCCACTTCAGACCTAGGGACACATACTGACTGAAAGTGAGGGGATGGAAAAAGATATTCCATGCAAATGGAAATCAAAAGAAAGCTGGAGTAGCAATTCTCATATCAGACAAAATAGACTTTAAAATAAAGACTATTATAAGAGACAAAGAAGGACACTACATAATGATCAAGGGATCAATCCAAGAAGAAGATATAACAATTATAAATATTTATGCACCCAACATAGGAGCACCTCAACACATAAGGCAAATACTAACAGCCATAAAAGGGGAAATCGACAGTAACACAATCATAGTAGGGGACTTTAACACCTCACTTTCACCAATGGACAGATCATCCAAAATGAAAATAAATAAGGAAACACAAGTTTTAAATGATACATTAAACAAGATGGACTTAATTGATATTTATAGGACGTTCCATCCAAAAACAACACAATACACATTCGTCTCAAGTGCTCATGGAACATTCTCCAGGATAGATCACATCTTGGGTCACAAATCAAGCCTTGGTAAATTTAAGAAAATTGAAATCGTATCAAGTATCTTTTCCGACCACAACGCTATGAGACTAGATATCAATTACAGGAAAAAATCTGTAAAAAATACAAACACATGGAGGCTAAACAATACACTACTTAATAACCAAGAGATCACTGAAGAAATCAAAGAGGAAATCAAAAAATACCTAGAAACAAATGACAATGAAAACACGACGACCTAAAACCTATGGGATGCAGCAAAAGCAGTTCTAAGAGGGAAGTTTATAGCAATACAATCCTACCTCAAGAAACAAGAAACATCTCAAATAAACAACCTAAACTTACACATAAAGCAATTAGAGACAGAAGAACAAAACCCCCAAGGTTAGCAGAAGGAAAGAAATCATAAAGATCAGATCAGAAATAAATGAAACAGAAATGAAGAAAACAATAGCAAAGATCAATAAAACTAAAAGCTGGTTTCTTGAGAAGATAAACAGAATTGATAAACCATTAGCCAGGCTCATCAAGAAAAAAAGGGAGAAGACTCAAATCAACAGATTTAGAAACGAAAAAGGAGAAGTAACAACTGACACTGCAGAAATACAAAGGATCATGAGAGATTACTACAAGCAACTCTATACCAATAAAATGGACAACCTGGAAGAAATGGACAAATTCTTAGAAATGCACCACCTTCCGAGACTGAATCAGGAAGAAATAGAAACTATGAACAGACCAATCACAAGTAATGAAATTGAAACTGTGATTAAAAATCTTCCAAAAAACAAAAGTCCAGGACCAGATGGCTTCACAGGCGAATTCTATCAAATATTTAGAGACGAGCTAACACCTATCCTTCTCAAACTCTTCCAAAATATAGTAGAGGGAAGAACACTCCCAAACTCATTCTACAAGGCCACCATCACCCTGATACCAAAACCAGACAGAGATGTCACAAAGAAAGAAAACTACAGGCCAATATCACTGATGAACATAGATGCAAAAATCCTCAACAAAATACTAGCAAACAGAATCCAACAGCACATTAAAAGGATCATACACCATGATCAAGTAGGGTTTATCCCAGGAATGCAAGGATTCTTCAATATATGCAAATCAATCAATGTGATACACCATATTAACAAATTGAAGGAGAAAAACCATATGATCATCTCAATAGATGCAGAGAAAGCTTTCGACAAAATTCAACACCCATTTATAATAAAAATCTTCCAGAAAGTAGGCACAGAGGGAACTTTCCTCAACATAATAAAGGTCATATATGACAAACCCACAGCCAACATCGTCCTCAAGAGTGAAAAACTGAAACCATTTCCACTAAGATCAGGAAGAAGACAAGGTTGCCCACTCTCACCACTATTATTCAACACAGTTTGGGAAGTTTTAGCCACAGCAATCAGAGAAGAAAAAGAAATAAAAGGAATCCAAATCGGAAAAGAAGAAGTAAAGCTGTCACTGTTTGCAGATGACGTGATACTATACATAGAGAATCCTAAAGATGCTACCAGAAAACTACTAGAGCTAATCAATGAATTTGGTAAAGTATCAGGATACAAAATTAATGCACAGAAATCTCTTGCATTCCTATACACTAATGATGAAAAATCTGAAAGAGAAATGAAGGAAACACTCCCATTTACCATTGCAACAAAAAGAATAAAATATCTAGGAATAAACCTACCTAAGGAGACAAAAGACCTGTATGCAGAAAATTATAAGACACTGATGAAAGAAATTAAAGATGATACAAATAGATGGAGAGATATACCATGTTCTTGGATTGGAAGAATCAACATTGTGAAAATGACTGTACTACCCAAAGCAATCTACAGATTCAATGCAGTCCCTATCAAACTACCACTGGCATTTTTCACAGAACTAGAACAAAAAATTTCACAATTTGTATGGAAACACAAAAGACCCCGAATAGCCAAAGCAATCTTGAGAAAGAAAAACGGAGCTGGAGGAATCAGGCTCCCTGACTTCAGACTATACTACAAAGCTACTGTAATCAAGGCAGTATGGTACTGGCACAAAAACAGAAATATAGATCAATGGCACAGGATAGAAAGGCCAGAATAAACCCAAACACATATGGTCACCTTATCTTTGATAAAGGTGGCAAGCATATACAGTGGAGAAAAGGCAGCCTCTTCAATAAGTGGTGCTGGGAAAACTGGACAGTTACATGTTAAAGTATGAAATTATAACACTCCCTAACACCAGACACAAAAATAAACTCAAAATGGATTCAAGACCTAAATGTAAGGCCAGACACTATCAAACTCTTAGAGGAAAATGTAGGCAAAACACTCTATGACATAAATCACAGCAAGATCCTTTTTGACCCACCTCCTAGAGAAATGGAAATAAAAACAAAAATAAACAAATGAGACCTAATGAAAGTTAAAAGCTTTTGCACAGCAAAGGAAACCATAAATAAGATGAAAAGACAACCCTCAGAATTGGAGAAAATATTTGCAAATGAAGCAACTGACAAAGGATTAATCTCCAAAATTTACAAGCAGCTCATGCAGCTCAATATCAAAAAAAGAAACAACCCAATCCAAAAATGGGCAGAAGACCTAAATAGACATTTGTCCAAAGAAGATATATAGCTTGCCAACAAACACATGAAAGGATGCTCAATATCACTAATCATTAGAGAAATGCAAATCAAAACTCCAACGAGGTATCACCTCACACCCGTCAGAATGGCCATCATCAAAAAATCTACAAACAATAAATGCTGGAGAGGGTGTGGAGAAAAGGGAACACTCTTGCACTGTTGGTGGGAATGTAAATTGATACAGCCACTATGGAGAACAGTATGGAGGTTCCTTAAAAAACTAAAAATATAATTACCATATGACCCAGCAATCCCACTACTGGGCATATACCCTGAGAAAACCATAATTCAAAAAGAGTCATGTACCATAATGTTCATTGCAGCTCTATTTACAATAGCCAGGACATGGAAGCAACCTAAGTGTCCATCAACAGATGAATGGATAAAGAAGATGTGGCACATATATACAATGGAATATTACTCAGCCATAAAAAGAAACGAAATTGAGTTATTTGTAGTGAGGTGGATGGACCTAGAGTCTGTCATACAGAGTGAAATAAGTCCGAAAGAGAAAAACAAATATTGTATGCTAACACATATATATGGAATCTAAGAGAAAAAAAAAAAAGGTCATGAAGAACCTATGGGCAAGATGGGAATAAAGACAGAGACCTACTACAGAATGGACTTGAGGACATGGGGAGGGGGAAGGGTAAGCTGTGACAAAGTGAGAGAGTGGCATGGACATATATACACTACCAAAAGTAAAATAGATTGCTAGTGGGAAGCAGCCGCATAGCACAGGGAGATCAGCTCGGTGCTTTGTGACCACCTAGAGGCGTGGGATAGGGAGGGTGGGAGGGAGGGAGACGCAAGAGGGAAGAGATATGGGAACATATGTATATGTATAACTGATTCACTTTGTTATAAAGCAGAAACTAACACACCATTGTAGAGCAATTATACTCCAATAAAGATGTTAAAAAAAAAAAAAGTAAATCCATCTGAAAAAAACATAAATGCCTCCAGATTTTGTAGGAATAATAAAATTAAAATATTTATTTTTAAAGTCTCTTAAATAGGCTCACTGAAGATGGATTAAAAGAATTTTGTTCAACTTCCTCAGTGAATACTTTCATAGAGCCAGTCTTTGTAGCACCTCAACTCTGTTGGAACTGCTAGTATGAACCTTTATTAGATTGATTCTCAAATTTAAGCCCAATTACTAAAACTTTTATAGTTTCTTATTTTTCTATTATTAGGTTATTTTCTATTATTAGGTTATTTAGTGAGTGTTTGTTATTTAACATTAATCTCCTACTTTCAGGAGAAAGAAGAACATATGATGCCTTATGACTAAACATAGCATAATAATTTTTAAATATATTCACACGTATTTATATAGTCTTCATAATGCAATGAAATAAAGGTTGTCTAATTTCACCTACTAGCCTCATATCTGAATTCCTAGTATTTCCCTTGCACGTCACCTTTTCCATTTCTTAATGTTTCTAAATTAAACATGGGATCACCATGTCATATTTTGCACATATGCAACTTCAGGCATCGACTGGATTTCAACAGTGGCCTGCTCTAATGAGACTCACTTTTCCACGGGGTAGCAGGTGGACTTGGAGGTTGCTCTTGTCTAAAGTATTGAAGAGTTGATCATTGAGTTCTTTTTCTCTCTCTCTCTTTCTCTTCCTTTCTCTCTCTCTCTCTTTTTTTTTTTTTTTTTCCTGTCTCTCCCAGTGGTGGCTATGTTTATGGGTTTTTAAGCTTCCTTTTGCACTTAAATCACATATGAGCAAACATACTTCCCTCCTGAGATAATTAATTTTTCTCTGCTACCATGACTTTATACCCTCCTTATTCTCCTAGCATTTTACAATACATCTGCCCTTGTTATGCTAAGGGTGCTTCTTTCATGCAGTATTTTCAACAAACTAATTGCAAATGCTCTTGCTTAAGTCACCTGACATGAAAGATAATATCATCCAACAGTGTCATCTCTCCCTTGGGTAGGCACATTTTTCATGGACCCATCCTGATTTTATGTCTGAGAATATCAAGTACAACGAACCACCTTGCATGGAACAGAGACCTTATTTTTGCATGGGCATTAAGCCTACCTTCCTCAGTTTTCTAAAATTGCAATACCTATCTGCTCTCTAGGGCAGCCACGGTAAACTCATGCTTATAACCCTGAGTTTCAGATGCCCTTTATGTTTCTGACTCTTAGGTATTGCCCTTATATTGTTTAAACTCAGCAATGGTATTAAGAAGGAAGATTGTGATATCTTATCTACCATTTTAAGTCTTATTTTATTTTTTTTCAAAAAAAATGTCAGGTTATCTAGTCTGACATATTGCCCTGTTCTCTACATTCTGGAACAAATGGTCTTCTTCTGTTCTTGTGTTAGAGCAAAACACACAGACACACATAAAAGGGCAGGGCAGAAGTTGAGACACAGATGTAGAGAACAAACGTATGGATACCAAGGGGGGAAAACCGCGGTGGGGTGGGGATGGTGGTGTGCTGAATTGGGTGGTTGGGATTGACATGTATACACTGATGTGTATAAAATTGATGACTAATAAGAACCTGCAGTATAAACAAACAAACAAAAAAACAACTAATACTAAACTTTCTTTGGGTTATTTGTATGGAAATATGTTAATATAAATGTTTGAAATATTAAAAAAAAAAAACGTAACTTGTGATCCATCTATATTTATGTCTCTATGTTTATATATACATGTATCCATTTCCCTCTCCCTGTTTAAAAAAAAAAGAATAAATGTTCAATATGGTACAATAGTTATGGTATTTTTCTGGCCATTTCAATGTTAAATATTTAAATTTAAGTGAAGCTTTGAAGTTCAAATGATATATCCTAAAGTTGGCTTCATTTACAACACTTAGTATTTATGGCCATTTTTAATCTAATGGTTTAAGCTGTGTTACAGTAGATTTCTCAGGGCTTGATGGTACTGTAGCTAATTGAAGTTACAGAGCTAATGCACTGCCCCATTCACAGGATGATTATCCAAGATTTATGGCGTCACAGAGCAGCAAAAACATGTTGATTTACTTAAGAAATCTGTAACACATGGAAATGTGAAGTGGTTCAATAGGAGACCATTACTGCTATCTTAATTCCTTGCTTCTTTGCATGGCAGTACACAAAACTGATCAACGCACGTTTTCTCATCTACTTTTTAAAAATAACAGCTTTTCAAATTCCATTTAACAATGTGCTCTCCATTTCCCTTTCAATTCCTGAATATGTCATAGAATTATAGAATTTCAAAGGCAGTCATTTATTTTTCAGATTTGATTCCTCCAATTATGCTTAGAATAGTCATATTCAAGATAGATGAAAAATAAGAAGAAACTGCAGTTTAACTGATAGACTATAACATAGGAATAAGTGTTATAGGAGAGAGCTTCAAGTTGTAAATTACCAGATTGTACTGGAATGTAAACCCATTACTTTTTCATAACTAAGTTCCACTTTCTCATAAAGCTCTGGTAAATATAAGTGCAGAAGCATATGTGAAATCATTCTGATCACTAGAGAAAAAAAAATGACATGAATTGCATTCTTAGTTTTTGATGACTGTGAAACATATTAGTAAAGTATATCATTTGCATAAATATATTATATTGTATTAAATGAAATATATATTATCACCTTACAGTCCTACCATCTGATAACATGGTTATTATGTGGCAAAGCCTATTTTCAGAAGAAGTAATGGAGTCGATGAGGCTAATGAAGTGAGGGGAGATGGGACTCCTACCCTGGCCCAGTAGCCAAAAGGACAAGCAACATGGAAGTTTCACAGCAGCTGAGGATATGGTAATATCTCCTCTTCTGGCATGCATAATGAGTTCTGTGACCTGCTGAATACAAGGGTAGCCCCGAGGGAACCAAATGAACTCTGAGTGTACAGTCAGAGTTGGCGGTAAGGCCAAGAGCTAGCAAAGGAAATGGAGTTCTTTCATCTCTCTAATGTAATGACAGAAACTGCATTGCTAAATAAAGCCAAGACTGTATACTTTAAGAGTTCTCTGGTTGCTGCCTTTGTGATGAACTTGGCTTTCATATCAATTACCAATGCTTGGGCTACCAGACGCAAATGTAATTAAACTTAAACTCAAACGTTGATCCTTCAGCATTGAATGCTGTTTCCATGACCTGAATTTCAGGCGTTAGTGTTAAACTGAAGTGTAGTGTTAATTACTTATATATTACATGGGTAAAAAGGATCACTATTGATCTCTATTTTAATCACTGAGGGCCTATTTGACCTTCAGATGAAAGACGGGTTAACTATTCCCCAGGGTGAATTTAAAACCGATTTTATAACCCTGCCTATTTGAATACAGACCACAGTACTTTCTGCTTGGTCGCATTTTTTGGTCTACTCTTAATGTTAATTTTCATACCGAATCACATGTTGTAATGTTTTGGATGTTTTGGTTTTTATTGACATCAGCTGAAGTAAAAATGATGCTTTTGTCACAATATCACAAAACTCAAGAATTGTAGTTTGTGTAAGATTAGTGTTTTGAATGAGAGTGAATTCTATGTAGGAGAATTACATAAAACATACTCACCTGACTCTGTAAGGAAGTCCTCAGGGTGGAATTTCAGATTTCTATGATTAGAAGGTGGAGAGAAATGGAGTCACAGGCAAAGGTCACAGCAGGTGCATGTGTGCACGTGCGCATGTGTCATTGTATGCACGTGTGATGTTTATTTTGGAAATAATAACCCAAGGCAATGGGGGCCATTTCAATTAGGTACAATTATAGCTATAATTAGGTCAGCTAAGGGGCATTACAGGCAAGGAAAAATACTTATGCATCTGTGAATATATCTAACCAAGGAACTGTCCGTCGGAGAAAGTAGTGACCATCTAAAATACAGAGTTAATTCAGAAAGCTGCCGTTTAAGAAGAAAGTAGTAACTCCATATTCTTCATGTTAAAACTGTACTTTAAAACCTGTGTGAGCCTTTTCATGTTCCCCTTATTCGTATCTATTTGGTAAAAAAATAAGTCAACTTGTTATTGATTAAAATATAAAGCTCCAGAATCCTTTGCAATTATTAATTAATCCAGTTTGCCGTGCAGCTTAGTCTTTGCTGCCTAGTCGCAGGGATATCAGAAAAGCCACAGAATCTGGGTGCTGAGCTGAATTTATTAAACTGCAATTTTTAAGATTGCTTCTTGATCTTAAAATGACATCTGGGTATTACTCTTATACACCCTCGATTTCTCATGTTTAGAATTACCATTAGACATTCCCATGTTATTTAGACTTTAACCATTCTGAAAAAATGAGAGAAAAACTCCAAAAATATATTCTCTCCCCCATATATGAGAGATTGACAACATGTGAATAAAATCTTAACATGACTTACAATTTACTGCGCCCTCCACATCCAGTCTCACGTAGCAACACTCCTCTTGGCACATAGTAAATGTTCAGCAAATATTATCGAATGATTAACTGCAAGATATATTGAAAAGAGCACAGTGTCAAACAGAACTTGCTTCACATATTTTAGCTATATGACTTTAGGCGAATTATTTAACCTCTCTGGGCTTGAAATTCATCCTCTATTAATAATACCTGCCTGACAGGACTGCCATGAAAATGAAATAAGACAACATAAATAAAGCACATAGGATATTGCCCCCAACATAGTAAGGGTTCAATAAATATTAATTTCTTTCATCAGATGGCTTTTCAATGCTGCACATATTGGTAAGTGAGCAGCTGCATCTCAGCCAGTATGCTATTTCTGGGATGATTTAATCTAATTTTTTAATTAAAGGTAAATATGTGTGTTATAAAAATAACCATTGCGTAACATCACAATAAGAATGGTATTTGGTATGTATGAAAAAAATTCACCGAACCATCACTCATATATGAACTTGCTTGATCCAAAACTGAAGTAACAAATGAGGAGTGTCTAAGACTAGGGTTGTTATTCATTTGGGGATAAGTATTTTGTCTAGAGAGGTGTCACAGGAAGCAATTGGTCAAAAGGAACAGAAATGATTCCAGCTGGCTGAAGCGAGGGACAATTATAAGACGATGGCGTTATCTCCGGGGACACAGGCGGGAATTCAGGTGAACCATCAGAGGCCTGCATCTATTACGAAATGGGCCATTCAAATCCTCGTCTCCCTCAGTCTCCTCTCATTCTATAGTCACCTCACGCTTTGCAGCCCAGCTTTTCCTCCCCTGCCTTACTCATTCCTCAAACAGGGCTGCTCCAACACCTACTTCCCATGGCTTCCTTTCCTCAAGTATCCAACAGTGACCGACTAAAGTGGCTGGGTATCCATTCCAGACTTGGGGAGGAGCACCTTGACTGGCTCAGCAGAACCTAATACGGGCTCTCTCTGGCCAGTTCATCATCCGAGACCACATAAGAACGGCTCTCAGAAAGTGGTAAAACTTACTTCACTTAGTATGATAATCGCCAGGTCCATCCATGTTGCTGCAAATGGCATTATTTCATTCTTTTTTTTTTTTTATTTCATTCTTTTTAATGGCTGAGTAATATTCCATTGTATATATGTACCACATCTTCTTTATCCATTCATCTGTCAATGGACATTTAGGTTGCTTATCATACTAAGTGAAGTAAGTCAGACAGAGAGAGACAAATATCGTATACCGCTTATATGCAAAATCTAAAAAAAAAATGATACAAATGAACTTATTTACAGAACAGAAACAGACTCACAGACTTAGAGAACAACCTTATGGTTACCAGGGAGGAAGGGTGGGGGAGGGATAGATTGGGAGTTTGGTATTGACATGTACACCCTGCTATATTGAAAATAAAATGCCTCTCCATGCCAAAAAAAAAAAAAAAAAAGTGGTAAAAGAGCAAAGTTTGAACATGACAGGCAAATTTAAAATTAATATCCTGAATCAGTCTAAAAAGCACAATAAATATGTCAAAAAATATAGTTTTTATTCTAGACACTGTTCTAGAGCTTTAGAAATATTGGTCATTTAATTTTCTCAGCAATGCTGTGGGGGAATTGTCGTTGGTATCTTTGTTCAGATGATGAAGGGAAGCACTGGTATAATAAGCTATGTTCCCAAGGCCACACAGCCGGGAAGTGCCAGAGCTGGGCCTGTAACACCACCACTTTAGCTTTAGTCTGTGCTCTGAGCGACTATGCTAGTCTGCCTCTCCAGGAAATTACTTTTACCTGCAAACAAGTTTTATTTCAGAGCCCTGGGCACTGTAACAAAAAGCAACATTTCTAGGCTCTTCTGGCTCAGAAGAGCTCCAAGGACAGAACTGAGTTTTCCTGAATCCGATCCCCGTGGGTAACCACCACCAACTCAAAGCAACTACTTGGAATCAAGACAGAAGCACCTGTTTCATGTGTTCTCAAAGGACGGGAGTTACAGCCTGAGTATGACCATCAGTTAGGTACCAAAATGTTGAAGGAATGCACTCCTTTTGTCATCCATTCATCAACAAATTTATCTCATAGAAAGCCATTTTCTCTGTGAATCATCTGTGAGGCAAGTCACAGTTTTCCCTGCAAAGCTATCATAGATCCCCCTGATTTCCACTCTATTAAGATGAAGAGGTGAAAAGGAGTATTACCTATCAATCTTATCAAAATTATGAGTCAATTACTTGACATTAGCATGAAAATGTTTGCAGAGGTATCATGCAGATCGACATAATTTGGCCAATGTTCACACAGTGATGGAACTCAACGTCCTTATGTGAAGCATATAGTTTGATTACCTCCTTTCTACCAAAATTTATTTATCACTGAATGCTATTTAAAATAGTACTTTTAAAGAAGAAAATGTCTCCAGGATTTAGCAAAACACCAAATCAACTTTATTATACATTTAAAATACAATTTTTAGTGTCTCAGGTAATTAACTGGATAGAATATTATTATAATATGTCCACTGTGTAAAACAAAGGGGATGTTTATACTTGCTAATGATTTCTCCATAAGCCATGTATGACAAAATATTTTTAAAAGACACAGTTAAAAATGAATCTTAGCAATCTTTGAGAGACATGTTACAAAACTCCCGTCTAACAGATGTGTCTGCGACAGTAAAGAAAAATAAACTTCTAAATATTCATGAGTGTGTCTGCCCACCTTTCAAACCCAGTGTGCAATTGCTGTCTGCTGGAAAATCAAGCACCTGCAAAGTAGAATAATTGATTGACTGTGACTAAGGGCTGTGGCAAAGTTTCTGAAGGCTTCTTGAGGCTCCGTAACAAAGCACATATAACAATGGTTGGTCACAAAGCTAACACTGACAATTAAGTTTCATGAACTAACTGAGATCTGTAACCTTCTGGTTTCAATTTTACAGTTCAGTTCTGCCAGATGGAGTAGGGAGAAAATAACATACATAATTAAAATCAATGAAGTTATATCAACCCCAAACACCAAAAAAAAAAACAAAAAAAAACAAAAAAAGAAAGAAAGAAAAAAGATAAAAAGCAAGCAAGCAAGCAAGAAAAAGAAATCCCAGTCACATGTTTTCCCACATCTGTAGCCAAAGATAAAAATCTACAAGTCAGAACTTAGAAGCCTTAAAGACTAAATCTTAGCTATGATGCAAAAAGCTTCAAATAAATCACTTAGATTAGGCTAATATATAAGAATAAAATATAAGAATTTAAATGATTATTTATTAAGGAAAGAGTCACATATTATCTGAATTTTAAAAAAAAGGGAAGTAGTCATGTGCCTGTTTGAAACAATAATAAAAGGAACTTGCAATGATAAAATTGAAATGAGGAAGTGTGCTCCCAGGGCAAGAACAGATATGCCAGTCAGTAGAAAGAGGAGATGGTAGCACAGTGGCTGGCACATAGTAGGCCCTCAATTATATTTAGTCAATTAGTGGATTATTGACCACATAAAAGACCCTGCTTTGCATCAGCATTTAATCTCTTGATAAAGTATCACAAACTAATGGGTAACAGACAACTAGAGAGCTACTGGGGAGGAATCAAGTTATCACATTATTTCCTGAAATATGTCAGATAATTAAAGTTTGAGATGAGGGAAATAAATTTATATGAAAAAATTCTATCTTTGGATGGAATAGGACTTATTTTTTAAGTTAGAAAGGGAACATATATCTAATTCAATCTACTGATTATATATACAGTTTTTTATGTCCTCCCCTGAGAGTCCACTGAAATTAGAAAATAAATACTAAAAAGAACTCTAAACAATCAGGCAAGTGTCAGAGGCTGATAAAACAGTGAGAAATTTATAGGAAATATGGAACTGATGAGAAAAGGTGAAGTGATGACAACAACTGAGGAAATCTCAACTGATATCCAAATGAGTCTGAAAGTAAGGACCCAGGAATAATCCCAAGAGAAATATGCTGTATTTATTTGTAAACATTAAAGAAATAATGTAAATAATGAGGAAAAGATGATACTAGGAAAGAGAAAAAAAGCTAAGGAAATAGAAATAAGATATGAAATGGATGAAAATATTTACTTTAATTAATAACTTCAGTGAGAGTCAAGAAACTACACACAGACTTATGTATGTTTGTACATAAACACACACATGCATATATATATATACACACACATCAATACATATTTATAAAATGAAACTATTAGCTTTTGGGAAAATTGAAAACGTTTAATGAAATCATTTGAAAAGTCTCAATTCCTAGTTAGAAAAACCAAAACATAAAAGGCTTGATGACATAAAAGATTCTGCCAAGGTATCTTTCCAAAACATATCCCCCAAAATATAGACATAGAGATTACCTGTAAGACTTTCAGAAGGAGAGAACAGTGAGGGATAGAACATTCAAGGAAATAACAGCAACATATATTCCTGGGCTGGATCTTTCAAACCAAGACGGTGAGAAGAAAAGATGACTTACAAAGCAGTAGGAATCAAATCGGCCTGATACTTCAGCAATTTGAAAGCTAAAGTTCAGCAGACATATCAGAAAGAGTAGGCTAGGTCATTCTGACATTAACTATAACAAAAAATTAGTGACTTAACATACGATGGTTAAATTTTTGCTTACAGTGCATGTCCCAGGCAGGCTGGTGCTGTGCCCAGAGTGTCCTGTCTGCATTGAACTCAGTGGCCCAGGCTAACAGATGCTTCACCTCGCTATCTATGTCAGACTTTGGTAAGTAGCACTGGTTCTTTAAGCTGTCACCTAAAAGTGGTGTACATCACATTTGCTCACATTTCACTGGCCAAAGCAAATCACACTTCCCTGTCTAAACTTCAAAAGGGGTGGGAAAGTGCATTCATATATTCCATATGATGTTACAGAAAAACCTGAACGAACTTTTTGGCCAATCCAATATGTGCCTAGAAGGCAGAAAGCTGAATATATCTGGTCAATAGAACGTCTTGTAAACAAATACTTCTATAACTCTCCCTCCAGCACCTTCTCTGAGACAACCTAAAAGTCCCATCCCATCAAGGCATCAAGTTCAATAGTCTAGCATCCTTAGGTGATGTGTACTAGATTCTTCATAGAGGCCAATGCTCAAAAATATCAATATCTAGTGGCTTGCCTAGGGTATTTGACACAAGTAGATTTGTAAACACCCTCTGTTCTATATGACAAAATTATTTTCAATAGTCATCAAGAAGTAATTAGAAATCATCTTCATTTTCTTTATTCATTCTCTAGTTTTAATGCAATAAACAATCTCATAGAATACATTTCAATTTTAAAGACATTATTCAAATTCAGTACTATTTTCATGTACAATGTGTACCTACAAAATAAGATATTACACCTCACATTTTGCACTCTGTCTCACTACATTAACTTTTTTTTTTTTAACATCTTTATTGGAGTATAATTGCTTTACAATGTTGTGTTCGTTTCTGCTGTATAACAAAGTGAATCAGCTATATGCATACATATATCCCCATATCCCCTCCCTCTTGCATCTCCCTCCCTCCCACCCTCCCTATGCCACCCCTCTAGGTGGTCACAAAGCACCGAGCTGATCTCCCTGTGCTATGTGGCTGCTTCCCACTAGCTATCTATTTTACATTTGGTAGTGTATATATATATGTCCATGCCACTCTCTCACTTTGTCACAGCTTACGCTTCCCCCTCCCCATGTCAAGTCCATTCTCTACATCTGCATCTTTATTCCTGTCCTGCCCCTAGGTTCTTCAGAACCATTTTTTTTTTTTTTTTTTTTTAGATTCCATATATATGTGTTAGCATACGGTATTTGTTTTTCTCTTTCTGACTTACTTCACTCTGTATGACAGACTCTAGGTCCATCCACGTCACTACAAATAACTCAATTTCGTTTCTTTTTATGGCTGAGTAATATTCCATTGTATATATGTGCCATATCTTCTTTATCCATTCATCTGTTCATGGACACTTAGGTTGCTTCCATGTCCTGGCTATTGTAAATAGAGCTGCAATGAACATTGTGGTACATGACTCTTTTTGAATTATGGTTTCTCTCAGGGTATATGCCCAGTAGTGGGATTGCTGGGTCATATGGTATTTCTATTTTTAGTTTTTTAATGAACTTCCATAGTGTTCTCCATAGTGGCTGTATCAATTTACACTCCCACCAACAGTGCAAGAGGGTTCCCTTTTCTCCACACCCTCTCCAGCATTTATTGTTTGTAGATTTTTTGATGCTGGCTATTCTGACTGGTGTGAGGTGATACCTCACTGTAGTTTTGGTTTGCATTTCTCTAATGATTACTGATGTTGAGCATCCTTTCATGTGTTTGTTGGCAATCTGCATATCTTCTTTGGAGAAATGTCTGTTTAGGTCTTCTGCCCATGTTTGGATTGGGTTGTTTGTTTTTTTGATATTGAGCTGCATGAGCTGCTTGTAAATTTTGGAGATCAATCCTTTGTCAGTTGCTTCATTTGCAAATATTTTCTCCCATTCTGAGGGTTGTCTTTTCATCTTGTTTATGGTTTCCTTTGTTGTGCAAAAGCTTTTAAGTTTCATTAGGTCTCATTTGTTTATTTTTGTTTTTATTTCCATTTCTCTAGGAAGTGGGTCAAAAAGGATCTTGCTGTGATTTATGTCATAGAGTGTTCCGCCTATGTTTTCCTCTGAGAGTTTTACAGTGTCTGTCCTTACATTTAGGCCTTTAATCCGTTTTGAGTTTATTTTTGTGTATGGTGTTAGAGAGTGTTCTAATTTCATTGTTTCACATGTAGCTGTCCAGTTTTCCCAGCACCACTTACTGAAGAGGCTGTCTTTAACTTTTAAACACAAATAAAACTCCAAGTGGTCACATCAAATGACAGAGTTGAAGTAACACACATCGTTTCTTCATCTTTACAATCATTGTATGGTTACTATCTATTTTGCATCCACTGTTTAAATGTAAGAAAATGCAGTACCACAGGAGTTGGAGACAGAAACTTCATCCAAAGAAAGTATAAAGAATTTTAAACTGTTAGAAACTTACCCTTGAAAGAAATGCAAGCAGCTGAGTCCAAATATATAGGTGCAAACTAGGATAAACTGGGTATTCTTCCACTTGGTTTACATATAGAATGCAATGTTAATAAAGAATAAGTAACAAAAATGTGCTAACTTGAAGTTTAGAAATATAATATTAAAAGTCAACAGTAATTGTAGCAATTACTTTAAAATTAGATCAACAAAATGCTTTGGGGGGAAAGTGTCACTGACATTGTCATCAGTTCATGGTGATAATGGAAAAAAAAAGACTAACTTTTTGAGTGTGGAAGGGGTGGTATCACAAAATTAGAGTTTTGTAATGACCCCTTACACATTGGGTAGAGCAAGAGGCCATGCTGGGGAGAAGGTAAATGTTGGCACAACTAGATCGGGTACAGACTTACGAATATTAGATGAATCTCAATTAAATGCAAAAAATCTTCAAATTGAACAAAGAGGGATTTTTCACTATGAAAAAAGGAACACACCACCAAGAAGACATAACATGCAGGTATATTTAAGTAACTCACTATATCTTCAGAAAATATAATGCCAATGGGAAAAATGGAAGAACAAACAACTATCTCAGAAATCAACAGATTAAACAGGTGGAAGATAAGGATTTCTCTTAAACTTCTTCATTGTTGTTAACACTATAACCAGGTCCTCTGAAAGCATTCTTACTTTCTGACAACAAAATATGTCAGGCTTATCTGAATTCTGCGCTACAACATGTTATGCCACTTTCCAAGGAGCTCTGGTCCCTAGTGGTGGAAAATAGTACAACAGATCAAAAATGCAGGTGCTAACGGCAAACATACAGCTGTTCCACAACCTGACTCACTTAGATCGCCATAGAAAAATAATAGTTATCTCTGTTTCCCTTCAAACATCATGGGTTCATGCTTATATTTCCAATTTAATTAAGCATCTTTTAACATCTCCTTAATAAAAGATTTTATTAATACTATTTTCTTCTCTTTCAACTAGCTGTATTGTCCTACAATATGTGTCCAAATTACAATACTGTTTTCCATTTTAGAAGGTTCTATTTGTTTTATTTTAGACTTTTTAGCTCAAATGCCCTGAAATTGTCTTCAAAGTATGCTTGCCCCAATGCTCCTGAGCCACCCCACCTCAACTTTGAGTACTGCTGGGTGTCAAATAATAAGATGAGAGAAGAGGGGAGGAGAGAAGCGGGAATCCCACCTCCCTCTAAGGGAGTGCCAATTCGAGGGCATGATATAGAATTCCATATAAGTGACCATTAACAATAAAAGGAAAAATGCAGACAAATGCAAACGTTTGATATTTTGGTGAAAACTCTTCTTGAATGCTTAATTTTCATGATAGTATCATTATTCTTCTATATCAGAAGCAGCTTTAGGGTTAAATTATGTTTTAAGGGCTTTGGGATAAATACAAGACTTATTAAGTTATTTTTCACCAAAAGAGTTTTCAAAAACAAAGATTTCAGTAAGTATGGTGAAGTAAAAAAAATCATCAAAATCCTTTTAATTCTAGCAAAAATTCAATTAAAATGATCTCTGGATGTCTACATTTTACAATATTGTCTGCTGTCCGTAAGAACCAACTCAAAAAAGGATTCAAATGCATTTGAATTAAAACATATTTGAATTATAATACACCCCATCTGTAATTTTAGACTAAATTACCTTTAAATATTTTCCAAAATGTTTGTAAGAAAACTCCAGGGATTTTTTACTCTCCTGCAGAGTAAATTTTAATTTTTACAAAAACACACAAACAGAAGATTCAGCAAAGTATAGCTATGGAACGTTTCAATAAAAGTGTACAAATGTTTACATGGATTAGAAGATCCTCATACATACAGCTTTTTCAGATACATATATGATTTTGGAAACGAAATGTAATGCCATTTTTTTCCTGAATACTTTTGGTCCATAGTATCCTCAAATTCAAGCTATAATTTAATCTAAATATACATATTTTGACCAATCATTGGGTTTCCTGTTTGGACCTGGGTGATCTAGGGGCAATGATATATTTCAAGTTATCTGTGGTATGTCACAGTGGACCCTATACTAAGTGATTAAGTACCATTTTGGGGACTGAAAACAACTGTTCTCATTTTGCATGTGCAATAGCTTCTGTATTCATGGGAAAAGGATACTACCTGAAGGTACCACGAAGCTCTATTCAAAATCTCCTTTTAAAATAATTTATTGTGAAAAATTAAAGTTATCCCCTAATGTTTAAAAAGAATTACAACAAGCATCATTGTTGCAACCCCCAGCTTAAGAAACAAAACAAGACCAAAAGTTAAGAGCCCACTGTATACAACTTCCTCCTGCTAATGTCCACACTCTTGTTGTCTGTGAAAACCACTATTTTGAAATTGTATTTACCATTGCCATGCATAGTTTCTAATTTATGCTGTATTTATGTCTCCTTAGATAATGTATGAGATTATTTTGCTTATTAAAAAACTTATATAAAAGGTATCATACTGTATACAGTATATTATTCTTTTTTTTCCTTCTTCAATTAAAAAAAACGTATTTGCAAGATTTGGCTGTGTTAATGTGAAATTTAGTTTATTCACTCTCACTGTGGTATAGTATCATATGAATATGCTACATTTTTCATGCAATCCCCAATTGGTAAGCATAGGTGTACTTTTCTATTATAAACAATGTTTCTATAAACATTCCTGTTTGTTGTTCCTATTGAGAGCTTCCTTTGGGTATATAAGTGGAACTAAAGCTATGATAGCTTCAATTTACTACATATTTATTACTAAATGTTTTCCAAATTGATTTATACTCACATTGACAGTACATTAAAGTTTCTGACGCTCCATATTCTTGCTAACTCTTGGTATTGTCATTTTTTTTAAATTTTGGAGGTTGATTGATATTTTTATGCTACTGAGACTCCATATCTGGAACTGAGCATATTTCTCCTTTCGTTTGGTTCCTTTTTAATGTCTTTCAACTCAGTTTTGTTAATTTTCACTAGATTTATTCCCAGGTAAACTATATTCAAGACAGCCTTTAAAATTGTTTTGAATCTACAAAAAAGTTGTGAAAGTAGTACATTGAACACTACAGATCTCTTTCATATAAATTGACATATTGTTTTAAAATATTTTTTCACATTTTCTCTATCTATCTATCTGTCTAACTACTGATTTATTTAGACTTTTGGTGAACCATTGGAGAGTAAGGCTTAGACATTGTGAAAATTTACTTTGAAATACTTCAGTATGCATTTCCTAAAAAAAAATGGGACTTTCTCCTACATAACTACAATATCAATATCAATAATATATCACTTAATTATATTTTCTAACATAAAGTCCTCATTCCACTTTACCCCATTATTCCAATGATATTATTGCTCTTTTAAAAATCCAGATCCATAAGAGATCATATATTCACCATGTGGTACCTTTAATCACATTTAATCTAGAGCAGTCTCCCACCATTTATGTCTGTCTGAAACACTGACATTTTTGAAGAGTCAAAGTCAGCAGTCTTGAAGAATAGTCCACACTTTGAATTTGTCTGATTATTTCCTTATGATCAGGTTCAGGTTGTATGTTTTTGACAAAGATTTTACATAGGTTATGTACTTCCAATTATACCAAACATAAAAAGTATTTTGTCCCATTATTGTTAACAATATTTGATCATTTGCTTAGGGTGGTGTCCAAGATATTTCTCCATTGCACAAGGAACCTTTGTCTTTGTAATTAATAAGTTTTCCATGCAGTGAAACTTTAAGACCAGATGAAAATCCTATTCCCCAATAACATTTTTGCCAATGGCTTTATAATTGTTAAAAATCCTTGATGAATCAATTATTATACTGGATGTTTGCAAAACCATGATTTTAAAAGTTCTATTCATTCTACATTTACTATCTGGAATATTTCTGTAAAGAGATTTCCTTTCCCCCTTTTTTTTAATTATAACAATGGACTACTGAGTTTTAAAAAATTCATTGTGATAAATTCATTACAGTCATCATTACTTTGATGTTCAAACTGTTCAAAATTTGACTGTTGGGAGTCCTTAAAGCTGGATTCTAGGTTCTATTCTTTTGGCATGTACTCATCACTTTCTTCCATCATGATGCAACAAGATAGTTCATACTCACCTTATACTTTCTGTGTCTAGACATGGAAACAAATATTTTTTCAAGAAGTCCCAAATTCATTTAGTTAGATGTGATATTTAGAAATCACATTCTGGGAGCAAGGTGGGTCCATTGTTATATGTATGTTACATGAATGCTCTGGGTCCTTTGAGTAGTCATATCTAAATATATTTATTCAGACACCTTCAATTCAAATCCAACACCCTGGGTTCTTATCTTCCCCCATTCCATAATTTTATTTCTTTCCTAAAAATTTATTTACTCATTTGCTTTTTCCTACAATACCCACAAAACAATTTGAGATTTACTACATTAATACCGATAACAACAATAAACAAACTTGGTGAAGTTAAAAATTTCTCTGTTGGTTTTGCTCTTGTTAATTATTATTATTGTTCTTAGAATAGTCTCATTAAGGTATTCAGTCAGAGTTCTGTATTCAAAAGCCACTTGAAATAATCGTTTTGTTTCTGTGGGATAATGTGAACTGTTTATGTCTCCTGCCCATTTTTAATTGAGTTTTAATCTTGCCATCTTTTTTTACTCATTGTAAGAGACTAGCCCTTTATCTGTGATACGTGTTACAATGAAAACTCCAAGATAATTTATTGCAAGACTCTGTAACCTTCTGAAATCTATCTTACTTACATCTCTCTCTCTCCCTCTCTCTCTGTCTCTCTCTCTGTCTCTCCAGCTTTACATGATCTCTTAAGTGAGCTTCTCCCTTTTCAGGGTTTTCTCACAATCACATTTTCAAGGAAGACAACAGACCTAAAATAGTTAAATTAAAACCCTGGGAAAGAGCCAAGTAAAGACTACAGATTATGAATGTTTCTAAACCTCAGGAAGACAGGCAAAAATTTGTGGCAGAATTCAGAATTTTGTTAGATTGTTATAGTCCCAGACTACAGTTCTGTACCTAAACCAGTTAATTTAACTGTTTTTCACTCAGATGAGAAAAATCATTTAACATTATTAGCAAGGTAAGAAAGAGAAGATTTAAGTGACCCAGGTGTGTGAAAACAAGCGCTTTGAGAGAGCAAGATAAATAAATTTACCACATAAAAAAATTCCAGAAGCCTCCTCCTTAAAGGAAATTGGACAAAGACTCAAAATTATAAACCAAATAAAGATAAAAATAGAGTTTAGGAAACTCAAACTGTATTCTGGAATAGACTTAAGAACATAAGTAAAGGGAGACCTATCCTCTCTTGCTATAAATACACTCAAAACTGAATCAGGAAATAAGTTAACAAATTGAAATAAAAAATCGCCAATTAGAAAATATCCGGTTTGTGGGTGGATGTTCCCAGAGAGTCTTAAAAAGTTTAAAAATATAAATCAATAAAAATTAAGGCTCTTTAGATAAAATAAAAGACTCTCTGTAAAGATACCTGTAAATATTGTAAACAGAAGAGCTACTGCAAGAACCAAAGTCCCATATTGGGTGAGGAACATAAGAACAACTTCACCAAACCTGCCAGTGACTCCACTATAGGGCAGCTAAGAGTATTTCAATATGTCCTGTCCTTCCTTTACTCTTGATTATAAAAATAACGATAAACAACATTACAGCTTTATTCATTATTTGGTTGTCACGATATCTACCATTAACCCACTATTACTACAGAACATTGGATCCATCAGAGAAAAATTTTGAAGATACTTGAAAAACAAGAAAGAAGGCAAACTGACTTGTAATTAAAGCACGAAAAGAGAGAAAGGCTGAGAATGAAGATGAGAGAGAGAAACTGTGGCCTAAAGTACAAGTGACTGGTTATGCCAGATTGTGAAAAAGACTTAAAAAAGATGAGCTTGATGGTGTACCATCAGTTTTAAAGAGACTGAAGATGAATGGACTTTATTTGCTTTGTTTACTAGAGCCACTCAAGTACAGAAATTTCTAACAATCCCCAAATGCTTTCCCAAATCCCAATCTGTAACATTTATTTTAGGATCCTTATTAGAAGAACATTCCTTTCTCCACTGTGACATAATTCCTACAGATTTACTAGACAGGAACTACCTTACAAATGGAATTTCCAGATAAAACATATTTCAGAGAGATCATTTTAGAAGTCTTTATAAATTTTCCTATACATAGTCATAGAATAACTGATTTAGAATTCAGAATGCCTATACTATTAATGAATCAAGAAATTACCAAAGAATTAGCTATGGTCACAGTATCTCTATGGGCAAAAGCATCTATAAACATAGGCAGTCTGACTGTGGCAGTTATTGATGATTCCTAGGTGATGGCTGTAGTGGGTTTGATACTGTCTCCCCCTCTCCCCATTTCATGCGCATCTGAAACTTCAGGATGTGACCTTACTTGGAAATAGGGTCTTTGCAGATGTAATGTTTTAAGATGAGGTCATACTGGATTAGGGTGAGTCCTGAATCCAATGACTGACTCCTTATACGAAAGGGAGAGGATGGACAGAGACACAGAGAGGGTAACATCATGTGAAGACAGACGTGGAGACTGGAATGGTGCATCTACAAGCCAAAGCATGGCAAGGATTGCTGGCCACCACCGCACACTAGGTGAAAGGCATGGATCCAGTTCTCCCTCCGAGCCTCTAGAAGGAATCAACCCTGATGACACCTTGATTTTGGATTTCTAGCCTCCAAAACTGTGACAAAATTAATTTATTTGTCTTAAGCCACTACTCTGGTGGTAATTTGTTACAACAGCCCTAAGAAACTAGTACAATCATAAATCTTTCCTTTCATGTGTGTATAAAAACTTAGACTTTGCTCAATAACAGGCCAAGGCTGAGACTCCTTGGCTCAGAGCAATTATAGGCTTCAAATAAATTAGCCAAAACATCTTCAGATCTTGTACAAGGATCATTAAATCGCATGTTATTACACAGAGTGAATACCTATTGCTAAAAAATCCCAACATTTTTCTACTAGCTGATTACTTATTATGAATTATTGCTATATTATCCTTCTTATAACAATATCCACTTGCATAACACTCTTAAAGCAACAACTCTGTAACACACAATATAGCAGAATTGTGTGTTTTTTACTTCTTGCCTATTCTAGGCATGGTCATGAACAGTTATTTTGGAAGCTCTTATACCAAATCCTGATTTAATTTTTTTGTGGGTCATATCTTAAAAAAGGATACCAGGCTGGTAAGGAATATCTAGTCTAGTCCCTGAAGTCTCTGGTAGATTCCTTTTTTTTTCACCGGAAGCCAAATAAATTCAAATGGCAAACCTGTGGTCCTTTCTACTGCACGTCAAATTACTAAAATAAAAGAGTAAATATAGGTACTGGTATGTTTTTAGAATAACGTGCGCTTCTTTGAGCTGTTAGAGAAACAAAGAAGTCTCTTAATCTCCTCAGGTACTCTATAAAATGAACAACAGATGTGAAGTAGGTGATATTCTGACAATACCTAAAATAATCACTGTCATTAAGTAAAGGCTCACTATGGATACTATGAAAGTATTTTTAAATACAATGGAAACACTTTAGAAAGATTACAGAAAGATTTTAGAAGATCACCACGTTAAATAGGTTGTTTTGATTTCTTCTAGAATGCAATAATCAAAAAAACAAAAAAGTTCAATGGAGAAACTAAAGTATTCTATTAAGGGTATAAAAAGTGCGGTTCCTCAAATTCTGAGAAGAATCACTGGAGTTATTGAACTGTAGGATCCTTGAAGGTAAGATTTGGCAAGAACCAGAATGGTTACTAGCTAGCACCAGAAAACAAAATGACAAACTCTCAAATGAATACTTGCCAAATCCTCCTGAAGCAAGCCATCACAATACAGACAAATTGGCCGTGATATTAAATAAACACCAGTGGGAAAACTTTTCTAGAATAGCAGAGGATGGGCAATTCATGCCTCATATGTAACTAATACACTTACGGGAAAACAATAAAAGTGAGCATCACCAAACAAATTTTGTAACATTGGTTCTTTCTATGGAATATAAACATGACCTACTAATAATATGTATATTATTGCATATTGTTTTGAAGCATTTTCTTATCAAAAAAGTCTCAGCATTCACAAGACTAAAAAAAAAATAGAGTTTGTGTTTCCTACACTGCAACTTTTCTATCCAGTGATACAGGAACACATTTAACTGGAACAGTCATTCTAGAATTACACAAGGCTTTACCATTATACAAAACCTCACTCACCTAATTACTCCCAAACTTCTGGACAAAAGGATGAAATCTTAGCAAAACTAGGAAGTTATATTTTAGGAAAGATACTAAACTGAGGTTATTCAGATAATGTTAAGAAGCAAGATGGTCCACTAAAGCTGTCAGGAGCACAAGGTCCTGAGAACAAGGCAATGGCAGCATGAAAAAGAGAGCATCTCCCCCAAACCACTGGAATTAAAGTATCCTGTGGGTCACACTCTCCACTGAATGCTATTGTTTATTTTCCTTTTTACCATACTTTTCTTCTTTACAGATTCAAGTGTTGACATTTCTGATTTAGCCTATTACACTCTGTTTATTGATAAAATGACTTGTCTAAGCTTTACTAGAGGCAATCATCACCCTAAATCTATATTCAGTTCTCTCAGCCACTTTAGTACAATTAAAACAGTGATGTAAAGATATGTACAATAACCTTACCAACAGTGATACATATTTAGACAATATGTATAACTGAAGGAAAGAGTCCTTACACTAGAAAAAGTGCAACATGCAAAAATGACTATTTATCAAAACAATACCTGGAGACAATATACTGGAATTTCCTGAGGTTTTTCTTTTTTTCCCCTCTGTGTGGGACCATGCTCTTCAATGGCAAACCAGAATGAAGGCTAATTATTCTGTGAGACAATTAATTACATTTTCTCACAATTTAAGACTCACCAATACCTTTAGTAAACAACATCTCCTTACAAAGAGTCTAAAGGAATAAAACGTTTGCTGAGGTTACAAATAATAACTGATGAAACAAACTCCTAAAAATATCAGTCCCAGTAATGGACTTGAGGAATTCAAGGTGGTCTTCAAAAAATCTGACCCTCCATTTGGCTGGTAGAGTAAATCATACAGCCCAAGCCCTTTGGGCACAACAAACTGGTTAAATATTCTTATTTATGGATAAGACAATATCTAAATTGTAATAGATAATATATTAGTATTGCATTTTCATTTGATCAATGAGTAGACAGCACCATTTCTAATACTTTGTGTTGACCTGAATTAACATCAAAAGGAGGATAGAGTGTGTGTGTGTGTGTGTGTGTGTGTGTGTGTGTGTGTGTTTGGGGGAAGGGGGATTACTCAGTGGAAACTATGCCGTAAAGGCACTTGGAAATTAACGAAAGTAAAAAAAAGAACAGATGAAGAGATCAAGAAGTCAGAAGAACAATAAAATACATTAAGGAAAAGGAAAAATTGTGAAGATAAAAGCAAAAATCAATAAAAATTTTTAATCTATTTTTGCTGTATACTCTATAAAGATATGAGTGATAGGTTCAAGTATCTTATTAAAATCAGTTTTGTTTTTATTAACTTTTGTTTGTCTTCTAATTGTTCTGCTTCCTGCATGTGTTCTTCTGCATGACTAAGAGAACAAACTTCATTAGATCTTGAACAAGAATTAAAGGGAACAAGTGAAATGAAGCATATTAAGGAAGAGAAATGGGATAAACTCTAAAAATAAGAATCACACACGTTTTTTTGATACCTTGTTGATCGTCAATTTGTATAGTCTTGGAGGTAAATTTTGCTCTGTTGCAGGGTATTAATCCAAAAGTTGGTACAAATAGAAAACATAAATGTGTTTGTGATAATGAGAGAAGCTGATGAGTAGCCTTAGAGCTACAGGGGAGAACAACAATGTCCTGTGATAGCATGTGATTCAGTATCACAGTTGCTCTTGGGTGTTTAGACTACTGAGTCCCAAGAACGGATTTTCACCAAGATGAGATGACTTTGCATTAAATGTCATTTTAAATGACATCAAGATTTCTACCTGATTTTAAATAGGTGAGATAAGTTTTGACAAAGTGAAGAACCTCTTCAGAAAATATAAGCTTTGTTATTCAACTCTCCTCCTAATTATCTGTAGGCTGCCTGCATCATCATTTAAGGCCAGATACTGGGGGTTCTATCAGCTTTCTCAGAACTCGTACCCTAAAACCTAGTGAACGGTCACAGAAGGGATTGAATCCTTATTCAAGGAAAAGAAGTTAAGAATATGCATAAAACCCAATTCCATAGTGTGCTCTCTCTCTCTCTCTCCCCCAGCTCCCCCTTATAGCTACACAAGAAAACTGGAGAGCTTCTGATGAAACTTGACCTTTAGCAGCTCCACATTAGGCAAGCTCAGTTGCAGTCATTCCAATTCATGGTACTAGTAGGCCAGCGAGAGAACGTGATTGGCTTTGGAGTTGAAAATTTCTATGCCACCCAGGGTGTTTAGCAGGAAATATCTGATGCTGGTCAAAGTTAATCAATGGTCAAAGAAATCAATCAATTTCCTCTACTCTCAGAAAAACTCTATAGAGGAAATAAGTCCCCTTCAAAGTCTAAGGTTTCCTTTTAGGGTTTAGTACCCACAAAGCAGGCTACAGCTAAAGAAGCAACTTGCTAATCAGAAGATAAATTATTAACTTAACAGAAATTGAAGTGCAGAACTGAACAGGGAAATATCATAATCTAAGTAAAAACCCACTGGAAGGGATCCAAATCTAGTAAAGAGAAATATATTAGGGACATGAAGAAACCTTAGACAACTCATTTTGAAAATGTTTGGTGAGTCTCATTAGAAAACACTTTCAACAAACTAAGCTTAAAAAAGGATAGCAGAGAGTCATTACTTGAACTCACTTGGCAAACTAAAGAACTCTGGAAAATGTAGTTCTTTAATTCTGAAATTCAGAGTTTTTAGTCAATTCCTTTTTCTTTCCCCCTTCAAGTTTGGTTCCTTAGCAGCTTGTGAAAAGCTGCTGGAAAGTAACAGATATTCTGCTGCCACGTCTGAACTGCAGGGGTGGAATTGGCAGTAGTAAAACCGAAAAGATTGAGAAAATAAAAGATAATATAGATTGTCTCCTGTTGTGTCTGTTTTCAAATTACTGTGTTTAAATGAACTTCTTTTTTAGTAAACTGTCTTTAGTCTCTTTCTTCCTGGCCTCCAGTGACCTTTAACTGATTCTTTATCTCCTTTGTGCCTCAAAGCATCTGAAACTTTGATCTTTCTCTCAAAAGCTTCATGTGAATAAATATAACATAGACTTTTTGGATAAGCAGTTTGATCAGGATTTAGGGACTATTCGGGCAACAAAATGTAATTCTAAATAATGCCATTATTTGAGGCATTTATTAAAATAAAGATAAAATTTTCAAAGATTATTAAAAGGCAAACAGTAAATGCAGTGCAGTTCATCTCTAGAAGAGGGATGACGATGCTGGAATAAGACTGGCTTTTCACGTGGTCTGTAATATCAATTTCAGCTTGTTAGAGTCACTTTTGAGAGAGTAATAGGATTCCTCTGAATATTTGTTTGATAAGGAGCAATGTGCCTTCAAAGAGAAAACCAGCACTTTCTAGGAAAGAGAAAATGCTCAACAATAGTAATACTTCTTCTAAGTCATATAACGTGGAAACGCAAATATTGGACCATTTTTGAACAATAAAAAATGGTAATAGTACGTCATAGTATTTGGAAGGGCAAGTGCCCCCTGCTTGCACAGCCCTAATTCTTTTTCAGAACTATCTTTTGGTATTTTTATTTCCTTACTTAGAATTTTTATTACAGTTGTATTACATTGATGGAATCATTTTGGAAAAATTGACATAACAAAGGTATTGAGCAGTTGCATTAATAAATAGATACATCTCTATATCCATTTAGGTCATTTATGTTCTTTAAGAATTTTTAAATGTTCTTCATACAGACTGTATTAGTTTCCTGTGGCTGCCATAAAAAAATTACCACAAACTCTCTTGCCTCAAACAACAGAAATTTATTCTCTCACAGCTCTGGGGTTCAGAAGTCCAAAATCAAAATGTCTGCAGGGCTGTGCTAACTTTCAAGGCTCTAGGGGAGATTCTATTGAGTTATTTCACTCTTTAGCTTCAGGAGGCTGTAGGAATTCCTTGATTTGTTGCCTGGTGGCCACATGATTCCAATCCTTGCCTCCATGGTCACATGGCCTCCTCCTCTTTGTGTCTGTTCTCCTCTGCATGTCTCTTACAAGGACACTGTCATTGGATTTAGGGTCCACTGGTTAATTCAGGATCATAGCCTCATCTCAAGATCGTTAACAATTACATCTCAAAGACCCTTTATCCAAATAAGGTAACACTCATGTGTTCTAGATATTTGACATGAATGTCTTTTGATAGAGGGTTGGGGGAGGATGGGAGACATGCTGGAGTCTATTATAGAGGCCTTGCACATTTTTATTAGATTTTATTCCTAGTCACATTATATTTTTTCCTAAATGGTAACTGCTGGTGTAGAGGAATTGTATTATTCATCCAGCAATTTGCTAACCTTTCATAGTAGCCTTTCTCAGACTTCTTGTAGTGAATCATATTATATCAAGTAAAGAATATGTATTCTTCTTTTCTCTATTTATACTGCTTAATTATATTTATCTTACTGAATTAAATAAGACTTCTAATATATTAAACAGAAATAGTAATAGTAGCTATCCTTGTTTTTTTCTTGATGTAATTCTCAAGCCAATAATAAAAGTTAACATATAGTATTTATTACATGTCCAAAATTGTTCTAAGAATGTAAGTTCTAAATATATATACACATATACATGTATGCATAAGATACCTAATATATCTGTATCTATATATACAGATATACTCATTGAGGCCTCACAATAATCTGAGGTACCATTATGATATATATTTTATAGATAAGAAAACTGAGACTTATCACAATCTATTTTAGGTTAATCCTGACTTAATTTTGACTTAATAGAGCAAATTTGCTCCAATATGGTTTCTTTCCCCCCAATCTTTTTCTGATATTGTAATATTTATCATACATACATAAGGTCTAAATTCAACAATACAGTGTTACAACTATTGTTTTCAACAACCTTGTGGTTTTTAAAGAAATGAAGAGAAAAGAATATAGATGTACACACAGTCTTTTGTATTTGCCCACATATTTACTATTACTATTTCTGATGCTCTTCATTTCTTTCTGTAGATTCACCTTACTGTCAGGTGTCATTTCCTTTCATCCTGAAGGACTTCCTTCAGTGATTCTTATAGGGCAGATCTGCTATCAATGAATATGAATTCTCTCAGTTTTTGATTGGGAAGGTCTTTACTTTCAAAGGATAGTTTTGCTGGATTTAAAATTTTGGGTTAACTCTTTTTGCTTTTAGCACTTTAAAAATGTCATCCCACTGCCTCCTGTTACCCAGTTTTCAGAAGAGAAGTCAGTGAAACTTCTTATTTTTGTTTCCTGCATGTGATGAATCCGATTTCTTTGTTGCTTTCAAGCTCTGTTTGTCTTCGGCTTTCAGGGGTTTAATTATGATGTATCTAGGTGTGGATCTCTTTGTGTTTATCATACTTAAGATGTGTTGAGCTCCCGAGATCTGCAGACTAATATTTTTCATCAATTTTAGGCCATTATTTCCTTTAATTTTTCCACTGTCTCCTCCCTCCTGTTTTGAGACTACCATTGCACATCAATTAATATGCTTGGCATTTTCCACAGGTCTCCAGATTCCAGTATATTTTTTAGAGTTTTTGTTTGGTTTTGTAAACTTTGGAACCTGCTTCCCCTGTAGTGTTTTTCTCCTGATGTCTCTACTCAGTTGTTTTATTCTTATTTTTAATTTTAGACTGCCTTCTTAGTGGTTTGTCCTGTGTCTGCATAGCTTAGTGGTCAACCAGTGAGTTGGGCAAAAGTTGTACTCAAACATCTTGAGTTAGTAAGGTTTCCCACTGCTGTTCTGTCTAAGTCAGGGATGGGAAGTGTGTTCAAAATCGAGCTATTTCTCAGTCTTTTTTGGCTATTATTTTCTGCCATGCTTTCTTGGGTCTCTTTGGTCATGTAGTTTCCTAGACAGGCAGGGATATGTGGGGAGTTCATTTAGCTCATCTATGGCTCTCTCATCTCCAAGATCTCTCTGTTAAATTCCTGGTTGTATTGCTGCTCATCCTAAATGAGACAACAACCTCAGACTAACGAGTTGTAGGTTCCCTCCATTCATTTCCTGGTTGTCACATTTAGCTGACAATGATACCAGTTTTTCCCTTCTATCCCAAATTAAATCCACCCTTTTTAGAAGCAAAGCTGCTGGATTTTACATCCAGAAACAGGCTGGTAAAATCATGGTTCTCACCAGCTGAGCTATGGGTTGGGGGAAGGATGGGACAGCTCTATGCAAGAAAACCACGGACTCCCAGTAGTCTTACTCAAAGATCTAGTTGTTTTTAAAAAATAAACATTTAATTTTTTTTGTCCACTTTTGGTCAATCTCCAGAGCTCTGAAATGGTTGTTTTTAACAACTTTATCAATTTTATATTTATTTTTAGGGAAACACTTTCCTAACTTTTTCACACATCATAGCTGGTAATCACAGTCAACAGTGTATTTTAAATTACTTCTGGCGCTCAGTTCTACAAATTAACATATATAGAGAGAGAGAAATATAGATGTATAATATATCTATATATATATTATAGATAGATCTACATATGTGGTTTTGTATCACTGTTTATTACAGACGAAAACAGAGCTCAAATGTAGGCTGCACATTATATCTAAGTTGAGTAACTAAGTTGAGACGAAAACAGAGCTCAAATGTAGGCTGCACATTATATCTAAGTTGAGCCAAATATAAAGTAAGGTTTTCTGAATCCAAATGCTATGCTTTTTACATTATATCTTGATACCTTTAAATCAGAATCCCAATTAAAGACACACTCTAAACCAAGGAATTAGTGTGATTCAATTGAGTAGATGGAGATACCCAACCAGCAGAAAAAAAAATCTTACTTTTTTTATTGTCAACCTTTTTGCTATGACCCAAGGTCAAATGTATAGCCCTGTGTAGGAAAAGGTTAGTAATCTCTCCTTTTCATTGTCTTTTACTTACATGTCCATAACCAATTCACTTCATCTGTCTTTTCTCTCTACTTCCCTTATACCTCCAAAAAGTTAGAGCCATAAGTAAATTCAAAACTAGGTCTTCATAGTGTACAGCATACCCAAAACTAATATAATATTGTAAATCAACGATACTTCAATAAAAATAGACTAATAAAAAGATATTTGATTATCTAAAAACAAACAGACAAAACTCACTAGGTCTTCCTGAGTAAAAGTTCAATACTAATTCAGGGGAAAGGAATAATAGAATTTAAAGTCGCTTGCATCAGTGGCTTCACTGGTAATTACTGAACATGAATATAAACTTGTCAATACAGTTCAGAGTTCAACAAAAATTTTGGACATATGGATGGATGGAAGGATGGTCGGATAAATGAACAGATAGACAGATGATAGATTAGATAGATAGATAGATAGATAGATGATAGATAGATAGATAAGATAGATAGATAGATAGATAGAAAGAGCGAGCCATACTATGGGTCAGCCACTGGGCTACATATGATCAGAACTTTTGAGAGTAAAACTGAGTCTCTGCTTTGATGAAATTTATCTCCTGGAAACATGGGACAGCTGACTTGTCAATTTTCTTATATTATCTAACATCATTTTGTGTTGTAAATATAGTCTTTTGGCTAATCTTTCAGCCATTTTCATTTTTAGAGAGACATAAAAAAACATAATGTTTAGAAATCATCCCAAGTTCTGTAAAGGATGGAAAAACCAGAGACCACAGAATTTAGTCTTGCTATTCTGTGTCCTTCTTCTTTATTTAATAAAAGATCTTGATATCTCAAGATTGTAAATAAATATCAAATAATTACATAAAATTTTACTCTCAATACTATATATGACATCTGCACAATTATGTTACTTGAACATATAATCATTCAACAGGAAGGAGAGATGGAAAATTTAAATAAATATGAACATCTTAATTCAGGGTATGAATACAGTCAATAAAATGCTGAACTAAATGTTATGTTTATTTTTGTACTCTTTGCAGAGCACTCCCTTATTCTAGTGAGTTGTCACTCTTTCAGAATTTTTCTCAAGTCCCTATTGCCATAACAATTAAGAAATTGGGAAATAATGTGCCTTTAGACTTGCCAGTAATGTTGCATAGGGAATGCATTATTCACCATTGTGTACAGGATGAAAAGCATCAAGAACAAGGGTGTCAGATAGGCTTATGGATTAAGAAAGAAGAAAGAGATGATTTGGCCAAAGTTCAGCCCTTGAGCTCAGCCTTGGGTTTGAAGCACCACAGAGCAGCCCACTCTCCTGACATCTTGCTTCTACACATCCAGCATTGCACTGATTTACATTGACTCTGAACACCTGTTCCTGATGATTAAAAGTGGATTGTAGCTTTCCAGACATCTTCTGTCTAACTTGGCATCAGATATGCAAGCTACATTGTCAGTTCTGATGTCAGTTTAGTGGCGGGCTGAGTCACTGATTAACACGCTTTCCCCAAAGTTCACATCTTTTAGTGTTATTTTTATGTCTCATTTGAAAACCAGAGGTATTTTCAATTGCTATTGTTGTAAATTGTGACCAAGGTGCAAATGATGATATCTTGAGGGGTTCCAAAGTGTGTGAGGCCCTTATAACATATTGTGCTGATATAGAGCATGGTTCACCCTGGATAATACACACTGCACTACATAGTTGTTAGCTGCTTTTCTTACCACCAATAAACCATTTTTAGGCTTTAAATTTTCTTCAAGTACTGCCCACAGTAAATCTTGTACTTCTAAAAAAAAGTATGATTCTGCTCTGCCTACTCCACATCGTTGATGTCTAACAATCTATGCAGGCCAACACTGTGTGTTGCCGCACGTGTAGTGCAGAGTAAAGAAACCTATGTCCCTTTATTAACTTCCATGGACGTTACTATGAGTTTGAAATTTTCATCAATTTTCAGATTGTTTAAAATATAGGACAGTTGACAAAAAATTTTCTTAGATATTGAAATCGTTTGGTCTGGGAGTTCTTTGCACCTAATCTTTTTTTTTTTTCTAAATTTTTATATATTTATTTATTTATTTATGGCCGTGTTGGGTCTTTGTTGCTGCGCGGGCTTTCTCGAGTTGCAGTGAGCGGGGGCTACTCTTCGTTGTGGTGCACGGGCTTCTCATTGCAGTGGCTTCTCTTGTTGCGAAGCATGGGCTCTAGGCGCGCAGGCTTCAGTAGTTGTGGCACACAGGCTCAGCAGTTGTGGCTCGCGGGCTCTAGAGCACAGGCTCAGTAGTTGTGGCGCACGGGCTTGGTTGCTCCGTGGCATGTGGGATCTTCCCGGACCAGGGCTTGAACCCGTGTCCCCTGCATTGGCAGGCGGATTCTTAACCACTGCACCACCAGGGAAGCCCTGCACCTAATCTTTTAGTTGGTAAATATAATTTTTAGCATGAGTTGTGTCTCTCATTTGCATTAGAAATATTAAAATTTAAAAAAATTTATCAATGAAAATTTCATAATTATCAGAATGATATCAAAATTACTTGGGTATATTTGCACAAGTGTGTGTTTATATGTATGATTATAATGTAATGCATATATAATTTATTAGATAATATATATTTGGTAGATATAGGAATTTGGGCTTTTCCATCTTGACCAAATATAAAAACAGTAAATTATATGCACTATGAGAACAGGATTAGATTTTTATTATTATTTTTTTACCTTGCTAATACCTAGCACAGTTCCTGCACAAAAGCAGACTCCCACAAAATATTGGTGTATATAATAATAAACACATGTGTATATACTTATTCACTATTGATAAAAATGTAAAATATATTTTACCATTAGTTTAGACATTTGAAGACACGTATTTTGTCATTCTAATTTAGAAAATAACATTCTAATGCTAACAAAACATATGTATTTAAAATTATCTTAGGTCACGGCATCAAAAAGCGCACTTGATGAAGTTACTGAAGTTACTCATAAGTTACTATCACGTACTTAATCCTACTTTGAAGTCATCTTTCGGTATGTACCACATTATTTCATCTTTATTCATGGATGGGTGAAAATGTGATAGAATCAGTGAGCTAGAAATAGAAATAAATTCTTCTTGATATATATCCTGATATAAAGGATTTTTGACCAGATTTTTCAAAACCAAGCTTGCAGATATCCTTCAGCTACAGACAGGGTTGCAAAAGCTCCCAGGAACATGAAGTTAATTCCTATGATGCCAATCCTCAATAAGAGGGCACAATATGAGACGTTATTGCTCTTTTCTCATTCATTCATTCATCCACTGAATCCATTTATTCATTCGTTCTCTAGACATTAGTTGTTTAATAATTAATTTATTTAACAAATATTTATTGGGCACCTACTGTCATAGGCACTAAAGATTCAAAAGTGAATCAGACAGAGTCTTTGCCCTCAAGGAGTTTATAGTTAGGAGAAATGTATTTGCAAACATGCAATTATAATGCAAAATGCAAATGCAAGAATAGTGATATGCAACAATATACTTGCAAACCCAATAAGGAAATCAAACCAGCTCCGGGGTAAAGCGTAAGAGATGAGAGGAGGTGGTAGGGTAAACTTCCTTGGGATTACTCAACTCTATTTAAGGGCACATACCCTTTCAAAGAGGTGGCTTCAACAGAGGATAAAACAACCCTGTGAACTCGAAGAGATCGCTTATCTTTTCCAAACTCCAGTTCCCACATCAGTCAGCTGCCAAAGTCGAATATGATTCTGAATTTGCTTCTATTACAACATCCTATCACTCTAGAACAGCAGGCAAGCAGGAAAAACCCATCACCAACCCACGCCGGACAGCCTTCAAGTTGTCACTTACAGTTTTACAGCCACAGGTAGCTGGAGTAGTCGCCTCCCAAGGCTGGAGTACCCAAGGTATTTAGGAAATTTTGAAGAGGTAGTACACTGTTTGTATACACACTTGTGAAATAATTATAACAACAAGCACAGCCAAATTCAAATGAAGGAGGTGGGAAATAATCAAAATGTGCACAGAGGGAAACCTTACACAGAGGGAAAAGGTTAGCCTGACAGCAAGGGTGCCTCTCATGGTGCAGTGAAAAGAGCTGTGCCAACCATCTACAGGTGTGCTCTGTGGGAGCCGCTGGGGAGGAACCCAGAAGGGGGTGTGATGAGGGTTATGAATCAACGCGAGACTCATCCTAGAGCGCACTTATCCATCTGTTAGGCTGTGGCATGTCCTTTTCATTAGTGCTTTCTTAGAACACAAGCTTTTTTGCTCTCTCCAAGAGCCACTGTAGGAGAACCAGCAATGAAAAGAAAATTAAGAGATGGGGAAGTTAACAAGGGATATGTTGCTTGAATTGGAATCTCAGTCCTTCTCTCTTATTCACAACATTAATTCAATATTTGTGTAAGATATTAAATGTATGTGTGTGTATTCGCTGTCTATCATCTATCTATCTATCTACCTATCTATCTACCTATCTATCTAAAACATTATAGAAAATCAGAAAACTCAAGATCAGGTTAGTTTTTTTTAAAGTTCCTTTTTACCAATGGTGCTTTTTAAGAGGTTCATTCTGTACTTTACTGAAATAATTTTATTTGGCTCCAAATCAAGTTGCAAAATAACCACATTTAATAACTTTAAAACTAAGCTAATTTTGAGTGCTCAATGAATTAGGGTGATGTCACATATCTCATTTCAATAAAGCAACTGAGAGCGAACTAAGGTGCAGCAAGTCACAGAACTACGTGTTTTAGTTCAGCGATGCTTGCACTTTCTGGAATGCTAAGGATAGCTACCAGAAACACTTTTTCATTTTGCAAATTAGAATGGACATCTTTTAAGTAGGGTTGGAGAGAGAGCAGAGTGCAGCTGGCTGAGCTGTCATGGCAGCAGTTCTTATCTATTATCCATAAGCACCACGTAGGTGATGGTGACTGCAACCTACTTTTAAAAAAGTAACGGGAAAGACACATTAAAAGAACAAATTCAATGTTATTTCTTCTCAAACAATGAAGTGCATAAAGTCATCTGGAAAATTTGTTAAAATGAAAATTTCTGTCCCATCTCTAAATATTCTAAATTATTAATTCTAGAGTGGCAATCATGAAATGGCTTAATAATCAAAATGAATCAAAGTTCCTAGTCACACTTGGAGAATCAGCCCACATCCTTCCAGCATCAGAACATGGCTCTCTCATTTTCCAGCTCATAGGATTTTTCTTTTTACTAAACATAAGGACACTGAGTAATGTCATTCATTACCAGGAGTTCAATCAGTATCAATTTAGTGATATCATTCAGTTCTACCAAGCTCTTATCCTCTACTCTCTATATTAAGACACTTCCTTTTCTCCATGACATGAAATAGGTGTGCTTTGTCCCGTGCAAACCATTCAGGAGTAGAGCTGTCCATCACTGTGCTGTGTGTGCCTATGTCTAGCTTCTATGCCAAGATACTCAAATCTTTCTCTTTCTTTCATGTAAATTATATCTATTAACATGCTAAACATTTAAGATGATTTACTTGTAAAAGTTAGTTGTCATTTGTAAGTACAACAGGGTAAAGAATAAGATCTTGTAGAATCAGAAAATAAATTGGTAATAGGTACAGATTTATGAGCCCAGATGTTTCAAGTGTTTCCCCAAACAAGAGCAAGCTATCATTTCACCAATCAGTGTCCTAAATATACATATACCATATAGCTTTAGTCAAAGAAAGGGCTACAAAGGACATGAAAAATTACCCTACTTTACAGTAGTTTGTAATTTTGTTAGAGAAAGTTTTTTGTTTTTTTGTTTTTTTTATTATTTTTGGCTGTGTTGGGTCTTCGTTGCTGCACATGGGCTCTCTCTAGTTGCGGCGAGCGGGGGCTGCTCCCCGTTGCAGTGCGTGGGCTTCTCATTGCAGTGGCTTCTCCCATTGTGGAGCATGGGCTCCAGGCATGTGGGCTTCAGTAGTTGTGGCACTCGGGCTCAGTAGTGTGGTGCACGGGCCTAGCCGCTCCGTGGCATGTGGGATCCTCCCGGACCAGGGCTCAAACCCGTGTCCCCTGCATTGGCAGGCGGATTCCCAACCACTGTGCCACCAGGGAAGTCCCAGGGAAAGTTTTTTAAAAAACTTGTAATGTGATGATTCTAGTCTTTCTTATGGGATGCAAGCAATAATGAAGTAGGAATTCAGAAAGGCTATTCACTTTATCGTATCGTTTCTCAGTTTTATAAACTTGCCACATTCTTTTCTGTTTAACAAATATTTATTGACTATTTTACACAATCAAGAAACCAAGAGTAGTTTGAGTCTCAAAATATTTAGTATACTTGGTATATTTTACTAGCTTCTAAGTTTGACTATTCATTACTTACTCACTGATTTGGCAAATCTTTTTCAGGGCCCACTATCTACCACTTCTTTTCATTGCCACCATAATGTAACTGAAGATCTAAATACAGTTATTTATTTATATTCATATATACCTGCAACCATAGTGCATTAGCCTGCCATTTCTGCAATAATGCTGAGGAAACAAAATTCCCAGAAACAAATCTTTTCTCTTTTTTCTCATGTGTCTGCAGTTGAGCTAGGAGAGTTCTACTTTGGGCTATGTTGAGGTTCAAATGTGCTCTAGTATCTCATCCTTCAACCAATGGCTTCTCAGAACATACTTTTCTCCTAGCAGAGAAGCAGCACAGGAAGCCCAACTAAAACATGGAAGCACATGTAAAACCTCTGTGTCATGCCCTCTCTCATTCCACTGGGAAAGATAAGTCACATGGTTAAGTCCCACACCAATGGTGTGGGAAAGGGTACTTGGCTCATTCTATGGGGTGGCACATTATCGCAGAGGAGCGAGAGTTGGAAATAATCCACAATCTATTTTTGCAGACAGCTGCCTGCAAGCCAGGAAGAGAGTCCTCACAAGAAATCAAATAAGTCAGCACCTTGATTTGAACTTTCTCTCCTCCAGAACTGTGAGAAAATAAATGTTTGCTGTTTACACCACCCAATCTGTGGTATTTTGTATGGCTGCCCAACGTGACTAATGCAAGATCTTTTTTTCATTACCCTTATCGCATCCTTTGCAAGCTTCCCCAGAATGACCACATGGCTAGACCTCTTGTGTAACTCACTTCTATCTAAAATTTTAGTGTCATTGATACGCTTTGCTCACCACTTTTAGAAAAGACCACATTTTTCATGTATATAAGATGCTTATATGCTTATAATTTAAACATGGGTATGAGTATGATAATTGTATACTATCATTGTATGCTTCTATATGGTCACATGAACCCATTGTTGTCTAGATTTGATAAACTTCTAAAGCTTAGCAGTAAAAGGAACTATTGCTCCTATTAGATCCTAGACAATTTGCATGATTATCTCTTTTTATCTTCACAACAAACTTGCAGATAGGTTTTATTATATTATAGCTTTGAAACCTGAGGATCATACCTTCGCCAGATTGTACTTCCTCCTGGAGCCAGGGTCCCAATGCAGACTTTCAGGGCCTTTTTTAAGCCCCTAGATTACTCAGCCTTCCAAAGTTAAGGGTAATGATTATCTAGCTCCCAGTGCTCATTTTCTAGCATGTGGGCTGTACAAACACATGTTTTTATTTGTTTGGGGATAATAGAGATTATGACTGATAAAGTGTTGATTGGTCAGCAATTGTTTGTGAAGATCTAATTGCAGATCCAAAACAGTGAAATTTCTGTATCTCTCAGTTGTATTTTTGCAAGTTCCCAATTTTCCTGTAGCTGTACTAATATAGATTTGTAATTATTTAATTGCTAAAAATAAAAATATCAATGGATTTCATGTTTTGTAAGAATATATTTTAGAATATCTGAATATTGAATTCCTTTTTGCTGTTTGACAATGACCTTAAACTTGACTGATATCTGGCTTCAAGCATTATATGGGTCTGTTAAAACTGGCATTTAAAGAACAGATTTATTGTTTGCTGATGAGATATTTCCTTTTATGTGAGTGCAGTACCTAGTTGTTCATTTTTGACTTTTTGTCTAAGGTCAAATGTAGGATCAATTTAAAATTTTATAAGTCCCTGCCTAAAACTCTGTCCTACCATAACCATAATGATCTACAAGGCTGCTTCTATCTCTCATTTCAATATGTGAAAGTTCTATTAGAATTTTAGGTGACAAATTGCTTGCAGCATGAAGCTGCAAAAAACAAATTAGAGAACTCCATAGCAGTGCTGTTAGGGCATTCTCACTACCTATCAAATGGCAGAGTTTGAATCAACTGGATTATATAAAATGCATTTTTCACCTCCAGCTCATGTTTCTCCTTTCCATAAAAAGTAAGGAAATTGAATGCAATGTGGATATGAAACAGGCTAGAAATTTTAAAAAGTACTGAAGAATTGAAGACCTTGTCTTAAGATCTAACATGTTAGAAATTTCTTTGTGCCATAGGTTCTGTTACCGTTAAAAACATGAGAAATGCCTTCCTTTTAGAAATGGGATGAAAGTTTAGGGGAAAAAAATGTGAGTCATAGTTCCCTAGTACACAAACTAGGTTCTTTTAAAAGTAAAATACTTTTCACAGCAACATTAACTATTTGTAAGTGAAAGATTTTCCCTTTTTCTATTTCTTTTAATGACTTATTTCCTAAAGATTAAATACCTGGCCTTTTACTATTTTTGCTCTTCCTACACACCCACCCCAGCCCATTGTTGCTTTTATGCACTTCAAAACTTCGGCTCTAACATCCTCATGGATTATCCTTACAACTCCAGCTGTAACTTCCCTCTTTATTATTAGTCTCATGTCTCTAATTATCTGCTGTTCCCAGTATCTTGGATTCCCTATGTTACCTTAAATTCAACACGTCTAACAACAATATCATTATGTTGTATAAGATTAGTACTTCCTCTAAGAGACCCAATGCTGGTCTGTTGTACTAGTATGCTTCCAGGCTCTCAGTAATAGCTGGGAGTCATGTTTGACTTTTACATTTTATTCCTTCCCTACTTTAATTACTTGATTTATTGATTTTTTTTTAGTTTAAAGATCCTCTCTCTCTCTCTCTTTCATTTCCAATACTACTCTCTTTTAATAGACTTTCAACATCTCTTATACATTTCTTACAATTTTTCCTTTATACCTCAGTATTACCATGCCAACCCATCCCACATACATATCTTGCATTTCTCTTGCTGCAAAATATATTGTTCCCCTTGCTCTCTTTAATCCAAAGTAATTAATGTTTCTCCACTTCCTAGATAATAAAGCTTACATTAATTACCTGGCCTACAAGTCTCCTAAAAAACACATTTCCTAGTTTTCTTTCCAACCTTGTCTCTCAATACTTCCCTACACAATCCTTTTAGTTGATTCATTATTTCCTGGATGCGCCATATAGCAATAATGTCAATAGTGTGATTTCTACTTCTTTAAATTATTTTTCCTTATTTTTTGTAAGGCCCCAGCTCCTGCAACCCTCTATAATGACCTCTCTCAAACCCCACTGTGATTCCTTATTTTCAACTTCTAAACCACTTACCATCTGTCACAGGACTTCAGCACATAGAAAATCAATAACAATACACCTGATTTTCTGTCTCTCCATGTGTATTGTAATATTCTGGAAGAAAAGCCTCATTTTTTTTCCTATTACCTAACATGATATACTGTGTTCTAAATAGATTAGTTTAATAAATATTTCCTTGGTTTTGTTGAAGATGATTATAAGGATGATATTTACTATGTAAGTACATGTCTGTCACTAGAAACACTTTCCTGGTAAATAGTCTTGAGTCCCTCCCATGTTCATGTCCATCACTCCCTCATATTTGACCTGAACCTCAGTTGAGCTTTGCATAATTTAAGGTTTGGATAATCACAGGAAAGAAAGAAGACTATTCTTAAGAAATAAACCAGCATATGCAAAGGTATGGGGGAATGGACACTGGTGGTGAGTGGGAAATGAGCATGCTGTGAGTGGAGAATATTGTTCACGGAGGAGTATGGCCCACTGAAGGAAATTTTAACAGGCAAACTTTAGAAAGAAAAAAATAGCTCCCAATAGGAAAGTCTGAGAGGCAAGGGGGGAAAAGATGAGCAAAGAAATTGTTAAAAATGTGCATCAATATTTAAAAAATGTTTATCAGAGAAAATAATGAAAATTATCTTGAAATGAGGGTGAAAATAAAAGATTAAATAAAGATTCTGGACAACAATCATATATGAGATGGGAGTAACCAGATTTAAAGCATTCTATAGTCATAATATTAGTTGAAGGGGAAGACTACAATATTGAATATCACTAGCTATATAACGATTATGATTTAAGAGGATAAACTAAAAGAGCAGAGTCAGAGTACATAACTTCCAAAATACAGGGAGAAAATAAAACATAAGAGGAAAAGAAGGGACAAAATGTTTGGAAGACACCAGAGACCTTCAAGACAGTGGAGGAGTAAGACGTGGAGATCACCTTCTTCCCCACAAAGGCATCAAAAATACATCTACATGTGGAACAACTCCTACAGAACACCTGCTGAACTCTGGCAGAAGACCTTGGACCTCCCAAAAGGCAAGAAACTCCCCACGTACCTGGGTAGGGCAAAAAAGAAAACACAAAACAGAGACAAAAGAACAGGGATGGGACCTGCACCAGTGGGAGGGAGCTGTGAAGGAGGAAAGGTCTCCACACACTAGGAAGCCCGTTCGTGGGCAGAGACTGTGGGTGGCGGAGGGGGGAGCTTCGGAGCCACGGAGGAGAGCGCAGCAACAGGGGTGCGGAGGGCAAAGCGGAGCGGTTCCCGCATGGAGGATCAGTGCCGACCAGCACTGAGAGGCTTGTCTGCTCACATGCCGGGATGGGCGGGAGCTGGGAGCTGAGGCTCAGGCTTCAGAAGTCGGATCGCAGGGAGAGGACTGGGGTTGGCTGCATGAACACAGCCTGAAGGGGGCTAGTGCACCACGGCTAACCAGGAAGGAGTCCAGGAAAATGTCTGGACCTACTGGAGAGGCAAGAAACATTGTTTCAGGGTGCACGAGGAGAGGGGCTTCCTGCTCCATGTGCCCAGAGACGGCAGAGTACTGCCTAAGTGAGCTCCAGAGACGAGCTGCAGGTGTGAGCTGTGGCTATCAGCTCGGACCCCAGAGGCAGGCGTGAACCACTAACACTGCCACTGCTGCCACCAAGAATCCTGTGTGCGAGCACAGGTCACTACCCACACCACCCCGGGAGCCTGTGCAGCACGCCACTGCCAGGGTCCTGTGATTCAGGGACAACTTCCCTGGGAGAACACATGGCGCACCACAGGCTTTTGCAATGTCATGCTTGCCTCTGCTGCTGCATGCCCCACATTCCAATTATGACTACCATACCCCTCCTTCTGCCCGGCCTGAGTGAGCAAGAGAGTTCTAATTAGCCACTGCTTTAACCCATGCCTGTCTGGGCTGGGAAGAGAGGCCTGAGAGTGGCCTACATGCAGAGGCGGAGCCAAAACCATAGGTGAACCCCAGGAGCTTGCAAACAAAGAAAAGAAAGGGAAACTTCTCCGTGCAGACTCAGGAGCAGCGGATTAAATCCCCACAATTGACTTGATAAACGCTGCATCTGTGGAATACCTGAATAGACAACGATGTTCCCAAAATTGAGGCAGTGGACTTTAGGAGCAACTGTAGACTTGGGGTTTGCTTTCTGTGTCTGATTTGTTTTTGATTTTATGTTTATCTTACTTTAGTTTTTAGTGCTTGTTATCATTGGTGGATTTGTTTATTGGTTTGGTTGCTCTCTTCCTTTTTTTTTTCTTTTTTCTTTCTGTGAGTGTGTGTGTGTGTATGTTTCTTTGTGTGATTTTTGTCTGTTTAGGTTTGCTTTTACCATTTATCCTAGAGTTCTGTCTGTTTGTTTTGTTTGTTTGGGTTTTTAAAAAAAATTTGTTTATATGTTTGTTATTTTTTTATGAGTGTGTGTGTGTATGTTTCTTTGTGTGATTTTGTCTGTTTAGTTTTGCTTTTACCATTTGTTTTGGGGTGCTATCTTTTAGTTTTTAATTTTTTCTTCCTTTTCTTCTGAGCCATCTTGGTGCTCCAGCCGGGTGTCAGGCCTGAGCCTCTGAGCCTCTGAGCCTCTCTCTGAGGGAGAGCCGAGTCCAGGACATTGGACCACCAGAGACCTCCCAGCACCATGTAATATTAATTGGTAAGAGCGCTCCCAGAGATCTCCGTCTCAACACAAAGATCCAGTTCCACTCAACGGCCAGCAAGCTCCAGTGCTGGACACCCCATGCCAAACAACTAGCAAGACAGGAACACAACACCACCCATTAGCAGAGAGGCTGCCTAAAGTCATACTAAGTTCACAGACACCCCAAAAGACACCACTGGACACAGCCCTGCCCCCAAAAGGACGAGATCCAGGCCCAGCCAAGAGAACACAGGCATCAGTCCCCCCGACCAGGAAGCCTACACAGCCACTGAACCAAACTCACCCACTGGGGGCAGACACCAGAAATAAGAGAAACTGCAAACCTACAGCCTGTGAAAAGGAGACCCCAAACACAGTAAGTTAAACAAAATGGTAAGACAGAGAAATACGCAGCAGAAGAAGGAGCAAGGTAAAAATGAACCAAACCAAACAAATGAAGAGGAAATAGGCAGTCTACCTAAAAAGAATTCAGAGTAATGATAGTAAAGATGATCCAAAATCTCGGAAATAGAATGGAGAAAATTTAAAAAAACGTTTAACAAGGACCTAGAAGAACTAAACAGCAAACAAACAATGATGAACAACACAATAAACGAAATTAAAAATTCTCTAGAAGGAATCAATAACAGAATAACTGAGTTAGAAAAACGGGTAAGTCACCTGGAAGATAGAATAGTGGAAACAACTACAGCAGAGCAGAATAAAGAAAAAAGAAAGAAAAGAATTGAGAGTCTCAGAGACCTCTGGGACAACATTAAACGCACCAACATTAGAATTATAGGAGTTCCAGAAGAAGAAGACAAAAAAAAAAGGGACTGAGAAAATATTTGAAGAGATTATAGTCGAAAACTCCCCTAATATGGGAAAGGAAATAGTCAAAAAAGACCAGGAAGCACAGAGAGTCCCATACAGGATAAATCCAAGGAGAAACAAGCCAACACACATATTATTCAAACTATCAAAAATTAAACACAAAGAAAATATATTAAAAGCAGCAAGGGAAAAGCAACAAATAACATACAAGGGAATCCCCATAAGGTTTACAGCTGATCTTTCAGCAGAAACTCTGCAAGCCAGAAGGGAGTGGCAGGACATATTTAAAGTGACGCAACAGGAAAACCCACAACCAAGATTAATCTACCCAGCAAGGAACTCATTCAGATTCAACAGAGAAATTAAAAGCTTTACAGACAAGAAAATCTTAAGAGAATTCAGCACTGCCAAACCAGCTTTACAACAAATGCTAAAGGGACTTCTCTAGGCAGAAAACACAAAAGAAGGAAAAGACCTGCAAAAACAAACCCAAAATAATTAAGAAAATGGTAATAGGAACATACATATTGATAACTACCTTAAATGTAAATGGATTAAATGCTCCAACCAAAAGACACAGGCTGGCTGAATGGTTACAAAAACAAGGCCCATATATATGCTGTCTACAAGAGACCCACTTAAGACCCAGGGACACATACCGACTGAAAGTGAGGGGATGGAAAAAGATATTCCATGCAAATGGAAATCAAAAGAAAGCTAGAGTAGCAATTCTCATATCAGAAAAAATAGACTTTAAAATAAAGACTATTATAACAGACAAAGAAGGACACTACATAATGATCAAGGGATTGATCCAAGAAGAAGATATAACCATTGTAAATATGTATGCACCGAACATAGGACCACCTCAACACATAAGGCAAATGCTAACAGCCATAAAAGGGGAAATCGACAGTAACACAATCATATTAGGGGACCTTAACACCCCACTTTCACCAGTGGACAGATCATCCAAAATGAAAATAAATAAGGAAACACAAGCTTTAAATGATACATTGAAAAAGATGGACTTAATTGATATTTATAGGACATTCCATCCAAAAACAACATTATACACATTCTTCTCAAGTGCTCATGGAACATTCTGCAGGATAGATCATATCTTGGGTCACAAATCAAGCCTTGATAAAGTTAAGAAAATTGAAACTGTATCAAGTATTCTTTCTGTCCACAATGCTATGAGACTAGATATCAATTACAGGAAAAATCTGTAAAAATACAAACACATGGAGGCTAAACAATACACTACTAAATAACCAGGAGATCACTGAAGAAATCAAAGAGGAAATTTTAAAATACCTAGAAACAAATGATAATGAAAACACGATGACCCAAAACCTATGGGATGCAGCAAAAGCAGTTCTAAGAGGGAAGTTTATAGCAATACAATGCAATACAATCCTACCTCAAGAAACAAGAAACATCTCAAATAAACAACCTAACCTTACACCTAAAGCAATTAGAGAAAGAAGAATAAAAAAACCCCAAAGTTAGCAGGAGGAAAGAAATCATAAAGATCAGAGCAGAAATAAATGAAACAGAAACAAAGAAAACGATAGCAAAGATCAATAAAACTAAAAGCTGGTTCTTTGAGAAGATGAACAAAATTGATAAACCATTAGCCAGATTCATCAAGAAAAAAAGGGAGAAGACTCAAATCAACAGAATTAGAGATGAAAAAGGAGAAGTAACAACTGACACTGCAGAAATACAAAGGATCATGAGAGATTACTACAAGCAACTATATGCCAATAAAATGGACAACCTGGAAGAAACGGACAAATTCTTAGAAAAAAAAGTACAACTGTCCAAGACTGAACCAGGAAGAAATAGAAAATATGAACAGACCAATCACATGCACTGAAATTGAAACTGTGATTAAAAATCTTCCAACAAAAAATCTTCCGACAAACAAGGAGCAGATGGCTTCACAGGCGAATTCTATCAAACATTTAGAGAAGAGCTAACACCCATCTTTCTCAAACTCTTCCAAAAAATTGCAGAAGAAGGAACACTCTCAAACTCATTCCATGAGGCCACCATCACCCTGATACCAAAACCAGACAAAGATACTACAAAAAAAGAAAATTACAGACCAATATCACTCATGAATATAGATGCAAAAATCCTCAGCAAAATACTAGCAAACAGAATCCAATGACACATTAAAAGGGTCATACACCATGATCAAGTGTGGTTTATCCCAGGAATGCAAGGATTCTTCAATATATGCAAATCAATCAATGTGATACACCATATTAAAAAACTGAAGGATAAAAACCATATGAGCATCTCAATAGATTCAGGAAAATCTTTCAACAAAATTCAACACCCATTTATGATAAAAACTCTACAGAAAGTGCACATAGAGGGAACCTACCTCAACATAATAAAGGCCACATATGACAAGCCCACAGCCAACATCATTCTCAATGGTGAAAAACTGAAACCATTTCCTCTAAGATCAGGAACAAGACAAGCGTGCCCACTCTTACCACTATTATTCAACACAGTTTTGGAAGTTTTAGCCATGGCAATTAAAGAAGAAAAAGAAATAAAAGGAATCCACATCAGAAGAGAAATAAAACTGTCACTGTTTGCAGATGACATGATACTATATACATAGAGAAACCTAAAGATGCTACCAGAAAACTATAGAGCTAATCAATGAATTTTGTAAAGTTGCAGGATACAAATTTAATGCACAGAAATCTCTTGCATTCCTATACACGAATGACAAAAAAATCTGAGAGAGAAATTAAGGAAACACTCCCATTTACCATTGCAACAAAAAGAATAAATACCTAGGAATAAACCTACCTAAGGAGACAAAGGACATGTGTGCAGAAAACTATAAGACACTGATGAAAGAAATTAAAGATGATACAAACAGATAGAGAGATATATACCATGTTCTTGGATTGGAAGAATTAACATTGTGAAAATGACTATAGTACCCAAAGCAATCTACAGATTCAATGCAATCCCTATCAAACTATCAATGGCATTTTTCACAGAACTAGAAGAAAAAATTTCATAATTTGTATGGAAACACAAAGACCCCAAATAGCCAAATCAATCTTGAGAATGAAAAACGGAGCTGGAGGAATCAGGGTTCCTGACTTCAGACTATACTACAAACCTACAGTAATCAAGACAGTATGGTACTGGCACAAAAACAGAAATATAGATCAATGGAATAGGATAGAAAGCCCAGAGGCAAACCTACACACATATGGTCACCTTGTCTTTGACAAAGGAGGCAAGAATATACAATGGAGGAAAGACAGCCTCTTCAATAAGTGATGCTGGGAAAACTGGACAGCTACATGTAAAAGAATGAAATTAGAACACTTCCTAACACCATACAGGAGGAAAAACTCAAAATGGATTAAAGACCTAAAGGTAAGGCCAGACACTATAAAACTCTTAGAGGAAAACATAGGCAGAACACTCTATGACATAAATCACAGCAAGATCCTTTTTGATCCGCCTCCTAGAGTAATGGAAATAAAAACAAAAATAAACAAATGGGACCTAATAAAACTTAAAAGCTTTTGCACAGCAAAGGAAACCATAAACAAGACAAAAAGACAACCCACAGAATGGGAGAAAATATTTGCAAATGAAGCAACTGACAAAGGATTAATCTCCAAAATATACAAGCAACTCATGCAGCTCAATATCAAAAAACAAACAACCCAATCCAAAAATGGGCAGAAGACCTAAATAGACATTTCTCCAAAGATATACAGATTGCCAGCAAAGACATGAAAGGATGTTCAACATCACTAATCATTAGAGAAATGCAAATCAAAACCCCAGTGAGATATCATCCCACACTGGTCAGAATGGCCATCATCAAAAAATCTACAAACAATAAATGCTGGAGAGGGTGTGCAGAAAAAGGAACCCTCTTGCACTGTTGGTGGGAATGTAAATTGATACAGCCACTATGGAGAACGGTATGGAGGTTCGTTAAAAAATTAAAAATAGGGCTTCCCTGGTGGCGCAGTGGTTGAGAATCGGCCTGCCAATGCAGGGGACACGGGTTCGAGCCCTGGTCTGGGAAGATCCCACATGCCGCAGAGCAGCTGGGCCCGTGAGTCACAATTACTGAGCTTGCGTGTCTGGAGCCTGTGCTCCGAAGCAAGAGAGGCTGCAATAGTGAGAGGCCAGCGCACCGCGATGAAGAGTGGTCCCCGCCTGCCACAACTCGAGAAAGCCCTCACACAGAAACGAAGACACAACACAGCCATAAATAAATAAATAAATAAATAAATAAATAAATAAATAAATAAATAAATAAAATTAAAAAAAAAACTAAAAATAGAACTACCATATGACCGAGCAATCCCACTACTGGCCATATACCCTGAGAAATCCATTTTCAAAAATAGATATGTACCACAATGTTCACTGCAGTACTATTTGCAATAGCCAGGACATGGAAGCAACCTATGTGTCCAAAGACAGATGAATGGATAAAGAAGATGTGGCACATATATACAATGGAGTATTACTCAGCCATAAAAGGAAACAAAATTGAGTTATTTGTAGTGAGGTGGATGGACGTAGAGTCTGTCATACAGAGTGAAGTAAGTCAGAAAGAGAAAAACAAATACCATATGTTAACACATATATATGGAATCTAAAAAAAACAAAGTGGTTCTGATTAACCTAGGGGCAGGACAGGAATAAAGACACAGATGTAGAAAATGGAGTTGAGGATATGGGGAGGGGGAAGGGTAAGCTGGGACGAAGTGAGAGAGTAGCACTGACATATATAGACAACCAAATGTAAAATATATAGCTAGTGGGAAGCAGCTGCATAGCCAAGGGAGATCAGCTTGGTGCTTTGTGACCACCTAGATTGGTGGGATAGGGAGGGTGGGAGGGAGATGCAAGAGGTAGGGGATATGGGGATATATGTATACATATAGCTGATTCACTTTGTTACACAGCAGAAACTAACACAACATTGTAAAGCCATTATACTGCAATAAAGATGTAAAAAAAAAAAAAAAAATTGAGTTACCATACAGAAAAACAAAAAAAATGTTTGGAAGAATAAGATAAATAGAAAGTACAAGATGACAAGAGAGAAATGAAGCCAAATACATCAGTAATCATAATAAACATAAATGGATTAAAATTATTAATTAAAATAACCAGATTATCACTATGGCATAGACAGTTACATATTCATGAAAACTGTCTCCCTTTTTTCCTGAGTACAAAAAGATTCCACACCCCAGATGTCTTCAGGTACTGTTATTAATTACGTTCCAGTCCATGAAATGTAAGAACAAATACTGCTTCCAGGCCTTTCCCACAAAAATCTCTAACACAGGTAGTTTCACACTTTTTCATCTTCCACTCTCTAACACAGAGACAAAAAGGCACTACAGGATGGCCATGTGCAGGAGAGTCAGGACCATCATATGAAAGATAAATGAAACGTTGAATCTATTATATATTTTTTATAGCAATCTAGTCTACCCTAACTGATAAAGAGAAATTGGATTAAAAAACCAAAATCCAGTTATATATCTCTTAAAAGAGACACACCTTAAATATAAGTATACAGATATGTTTGAAAGTAAAAGTATAGAAAAAGATATGCCAAGCAACTACTGAACAAAGGAAAACTGATGGAACTCTACGAATATCAGAAAGAACAGCAAAAAGCATTACTAAAGATAAAAGCTATGGCTACAAAAGGGTAAATGTTTCATTTCTCCAAAAAGATTAAAAAATTTAAACTTTTATGTGGCCAACAAGTTACAACAAAAAATAAGAACTTGGCACAACTACAAGGGAAAGTTAATAAATCCACTATTACAGTAGATTTAAAGCACATCTCAATAATTGACAAAATTGGCAAATTTTACAAGATTGCAATAGCGCAATTGTTAATATACCTAAAAATCCAAGAGTTGAAAAATAACAGCTACAATTACACTGTAAGCACAAATAAAACCTTTATATATGTTTTACACATTATTTTAAAAAGGAATTGAGTTCAGTCTGATAGTACTTTTTGAGGATTTTTGCATCAATGTTCATAAGAGATATTGGTCTGTAGTTTCCTTCCTTCCTTCCTCCCTCCCTCCCTCCGTTCCTCCCTTCCTTCCTTCCTTCCTTCCTTCCTTCCTTCCTTCCTTCCTTCTTTCCTCCCTCCCTCCCTCCCTTCCTTTCTTTCTGGCTGCACTGGGTCTTCATTTGGGGAAACTGTGCATCAAGAAGTCTATTGATGCCATTTTTCCAACAGCAGTTGCTTACTTCAGGTCTCTGTGTCACATTTTGGTAATTCTCACAATATTTCAAAATTGTTCATTATTATTATGTTTGTTATGATGGTCAGTGATCAGCCATCTTTGATGTTACTATTGTAAGATTTTTTGTTTTGTATTTTTTTAATTAAGGCACGTAGATTGTTTTTATAGACATAATATTTTGCATACTTCATAGATCACAGTACAGTGTAAACATAATTTTTATCTACACTGGGAAACCAAAAAAATCATGTGACTTGCTTTATTGCAATAGTCTCTTTATTGTGGTGGTCTGAAATTGAACCCACAATCTTTCGGAGGTATGCCTGTATACAATGTCCTTCTTTGTCTCTCGTAAAAATTTTTGACTTAAAGTCTATTTTGTTCATATCAGTGTAGCCACCCCAGCTCTCCTTTCATTACTATTGAATGGAATATCTTTTCAACCTATTTGTGTCTTTGTATCTAAGGTGAATCTCTTTTAGACAGCATATGGCTGAATCATACTATTTTACCATCCTACCAATCACAGCCTTTTAACTGGAGAGTTTAATTAATTTATATTTAACGTGATTATTGATAAGGAAGGACTTATTTCTATCATTTTCCTATTTGTTTTCTATATGTCATATATTTGTATTTAATTCCTCCATTATTGCCATCTACTGTTTTTAACTGATTTTGGTACTGTATTATTTTGATTCCTTTCTCATTTTCTTTTCTGTATATTTTTTTATTTTCTTCGTTGTTGCCCTGGGCATTACAATTAGCTTCTTAAATTTATAACAACCTATTTTGAATAAATAACATCTTGATTGCAGCAGTATATAAAACTCTGCTCCTATACTGTTCCATCCCTTTTCCTTCATGCTGTTGTCACAAATTACATCTTTTTACATTGTGTATCCTTTAATACCAATATATATTGTTTTATGTATTTGTTTTTTAAATCACATAAGAAAAAAGAGGGAGTTAAAAATCACAATAACACTGGTTTTTGTATTTACCTATGTAATTACCTTTGCCAGTGTTCTCTATTTCTTCATATGGTTTTGCATTACTGGGTAGTATCCCTTCATTGATGCTCCAGGAATTTCCTTTAGTATTTCTTGTACAGCAGATATACTAGCAAAAATCTTACCTTTACCTGGAAATGTTTTAATATCTCTTTCATTTTTGAATGACAGCTTTGCAAGATATAGAATTAGTGATAGGTGTTTTTTTTGTTTCTTTCTTCCAGTACTTTATACATGTCATCTCACTGCCTTTTGGCCTCTGTGGTTTCTGATGAGAAACTAGCTGCTAATCTTATTAAGTATTCCTTCTATGCGATGAGTCACTTCTTTTTTGTTGCTTTCAAGGTTCTGTTTTTGTCTTTTTCTTTGGGTAATTTGATTATAATGTCTTGGTATTGATCTCTTTGCGTTTATCCTCATTGATCTTGCTGGATGTGTAGATCCTTTCTTTTTTTTAAAATCAGAATTGGGAATTGTGTGACTATTACGTCTTTAAACATTCTGTCTGGACCTTTCTCTCTCCCTTTTCTTTCTGGAACGCCCATTATGTCTATGCACTTATGCACCCATTATGTCTAGTCTAGGTACACCATCATGCTTGATGATGTCCCATAGATCTCAGACTCTATTCATTTTTCTTCATTTATTTTTTCTTCTCCTCAGACTGGATAATTTCAATTGTTCTCACTTTCAGTTCACAAATTCTTTCTTGTGCCTGCTCAGATCTTCTACTGAAGTCTGTTAGTAAAATTTTCAGTTATTATATTTTTCAGCTCCAGATTTATGTTTAGTTCCTTTTATAATTTCTATCTCTTTATCAATATTCTCTATTTGTTGAGATATAATTCTCCTAGTTCCCTTTATTTCTTTGTCCATGGTTTTCTTTAGCCCTATGAACATATGTAATACAGTTGACTTAAAGTATTTGTCTAGTAAGTCTGATATACGAGCTTCCTCAGGGACAGTTTTTATTAATATCTTCTGTGACTGGGCCATACTCTTTTGTTTCTTTGCATGTTTCATATTTTTTGTTGAAAATTGGAAATTTTGAATATTATAATATGGTAACTTTTGAAATCAGATCCTGCCCTCACTTCCTGTTGGGTTTGTTTTTGTTGCTTGCTATGGTGTAGTTGTTTGCTTAGCGGCTTTTCTAAATTGTTCTTACAAACTCTGTATTCTTAATTGTGTGTTATCTCTAAAAAATTTATTCCTTCCCTGTGGTTAACTAGTGTTTTGACAGAGATTTTCTGGAGGAAGGAAGGAAGGGAGGGATGGAGGGAGGGAGGGAGAGATCTGTCCCAGTCTTTGTAGATTGGCTCTATGTTGGGGACACTCTTTCAAATCTTAGCCAGGTCATTTATGACTCTGCCTTACCCTTCACTTTCAGCTTGTGATGAGCCTAGAACTCAATCAGAGAAAGCTTAAGGTCTTCTTACTCTTTTCTGTGTGCTCTTTCTGCCCTGGGCTTACATGTGGCTTTCTAAATTTCTGGTATATGAAAGTACATTTCAAGGCCCTAATTTCCTTTAGAAACTCTCTTTCCAGGTTTTCTTCCAGCCTTTTGGCATGTCTATTGTTTGCTACCAACTGTAATCTATTTTCTCAGGCAATACCATTCATGTGCCTTACGTTACAAAGAATACCCTCTGCATAACAGCTTTTCTGCCCTGAGAGAGCTCCATGTTAAATAAAACAAAAGCAAGCGCCTGTTTCAGTTCTTTAGATAGCCCCCAAACAAGTCAAAACAGACAAACACAATTCTTTGAGAATAATGTCTGTCTGATCCTTTTGGAGTCAGGAATCATAATCCCACAATTGGAATGCAGGTTGTCCAACTTTCAAGACCAGTTCTAAGATGGGGAGAGGGATGGGACAGAGCAAGTAAAAATGCTGCAAAACTTTCCTGCTGTTTTTAAATTTCCTTTTTCTTGATTTGGCATTTACTTGATTGTTGTTAGCCTTTGACTATTTTCCAGCATTCTGACTAAGTTGATTCTGATAGTTTTTGCTCAGTTTTTTGGTGTTTCTATAGAGGAATCACTGTTGGAATTACCTACTCTGCCATTTTCACCGAGGTCCTAGAAGCATCATTCTGAATGCAATATTTTCATGGAAACATTTAAGTTGCTCTACAATGATAGAGTTCTTTAGTATAACCAGGTTTTAATATCACAACGATGATATTAAACAATGTTCTCCACTTACAAGTATTTCTATATTAAAACATTTATTGTGTGTCTATCATTATAGAAATATTTGCCATATTATTCAAATAGAAGGGTGGAATAAGAACGTAAGGAGCTGTTTTGCTACCAAAAGTGAGGCAGTCTAATATATTGGAAATAACACAGAAAAACCAAAAATTCTGGGTTCTGGTCGTAGCTTATGGCTTAATTAGCTGTTTGACTCTAACTTAGCCCTTCTCTTTCTCAGATTCTTTACCTGTAAAATAAAATTATTGGATTCGTTGATCTGAGAAGTCCTTCTCAGTTCTAAATTTCCACTCAGTGTTAGAAGAGAAGATGTAATTCATAGTTTTTAGCTAAATATGCTTCACAACATATTATTTCTTTAAGTGAAGATTGAGCAAATTTACCTATAGATACAAAAGTAACAGTTTGGGGAGAGAAGTTCATGGCACATCTTCCTAAGCCTGTTCCAAAAACTGGGGTAGAATACTTAATGTTGTCTTGAGTCCATTCAACATATTTTCTAATAGTTTGCAATGCATATTTTATTTGCACTGTCAATATTAATTAAAAACAGGCCAAATTTGCATTTATAAACATAGAAAAATATATAAATAGCAAATTTTGAAAGATTTAAAGAAGTCAGTGTTTTTTTTATAGAGAGAACACTGAAATGTGTAAAGTGGCCTAATTAAACTTATTGATATACAATTAAAAAGTAAGTGAATGTCTAACCACTTTCAATTTTTTTTCTTATTTGAAATTGAACATTTTATTCAGTTTCCTGAAGCCCAAAACGATGCTTCTCAGATTTCTACAGATCTATAAAACTCCATGTATTTTTCTTTGATGCTTATAACTTATCAGATAAAGATGTGTTGACTTAGAAACTGAGATTTGACTCCACAATGTTCTACAAAAAATGAGAGCCTCAAGCTTAATGGCAATCTGCCAAGTAAAGTAATATTTAAGTTATAGAATTTAGTGAGGAAAATGTTTATTTTCAGACATTTTCTGAAAATATGTGGCTCTTATATAGGTAAGAATACACTAAGGAGACTTTCTTAAGGGAAATAAAAAATTAAAAGCTTGCATTCCACATCAGTTTTGCTCACAACTGATATTAAACATAAAAATAGCATCAAAAAGTTCTTTTATCACTCCAACATAAAATGAGTACCTGATTGGTTGCTGCAAAATTTAGTCAAATGTGAGACTTCTTTAAAGCACAAAATCATATATAGTTTATTTAAATAATAAGACTATGCACAAAAAGGCAATGATAGAGCTGGCTAAAATAAGAGCAACCCATTTTTTAGAATTCCTCCTATTAACAGGCTTAGCTATATTTTTATTTAAACCTCACAAAAATCATGCAAAGTGGTAGTATCATCACCATTTTACAAATGAAGAAACTAAGGTTCAATGAGGCAAAGTGCATTGTATGAGCATTACCACACAGTTTGATAGAAATCAGAACGATAAAATGCCAAGGACCAGCTTGTAATCCAGACCACACTGGCTGCTTGCCTTTTACAAAGTGACCTTTTTTGAGCCTCAGTTCTGTACCCCCATCTACAAAATGAGAGCAGCGGCACCAACTTTGTAGAATTGTTCCAAAAGTTAACTAAATTTCCATGAATTGCTTGATATATGAGAGGTACTTAGTAAATGAAAGTAATTATTACCAGAGCAGCAGAGACAGCATTCAACCCCAGGTCTATTTACCCCAAAAGCTTTTTTCAGTATACCATTTTGCTTTTTCACTTATAAAGAAAACAAAATAAATAAACAGAACCCCCGGTTTTGCTGCATCACTACAAGGTCACACAGGTGGTGGAGAGATCACTAGGCTTGCCATTGGCAAAAGTGTACTCTTTTCTTAGCTGGTTCCTATAGGATTAAAATAACTGTGTATGCTTGGAAACGTAACTTCTCCAAGACGCTAGTCCTTGTTCTGTAATAAGAGGCTGTAATAGGATTTCCCTTGGCCACCTAACAAGGTTCTTGTAGGTGTGAAATAAGTGTAAGAAATATGAAAATATAAGGTATATAAAATTACAGTACATAAAATAAGGAATTATTATAATTATAAAATTATTATACTTACATAAATGTTTTCAATTTATGAAAATTATACATTTTCACTTGAATTTGAGACTAAATATGAACTAACCAAATAAGAGAACCAAAACAGAAAGTGTTTATTCCCCTTAAGTGAACTTTTTTAAGTGTACTTAGCTAATGATAAGAGTCACACTTATTGAGTACTTAAATGTGCAAGCACTGTTCTAAATGTTATTGTAAACTTTTTATATGTATGTGTTTATTTAATCCTATGCACATATCCTTCTAAAAACCTGAGTATTTAGTTTTCTCTTGTAAAATATTAATGAAACTTGGTAAGAGCTGTATATTGTAGCATGCAATGGCTTGTTGCATCTAGGTAGGTAATTTTAGGAACCAGAGTTGAGCCTGATTTATTAGTCATATTGAGGTTACTTTATAAATTGACATCAAAGGGGCACCTTTCTTTACATGAGCCAAGATCCTTTTCACTCTCATTCTACAGTCTGTCAAGATAGATGCTGATAGGTCACAGAGAGATTTTCCAAACATATGAAGCAACTATTTGAGAGCTCAGCCAATGTTCCCATTGTCAATTTGTTTTAATGACAACCTCCTGGCTGAGTGACAATGAATTCCAATTACAACTAAATTTATCTTCAGGATAGCAACCACAGGTTTAAAATTTTGAGTCACTTTAAAAATATTAGGTTCTACAATTTGAAAACATATTATCAGAGTTAAGGTATTAACATTGGCTATCAAACATGATTTTTATAAGTTACAAGGCAGTTTGAAAAAAAAATTCTAAATGTAATTTCACTGTAATAGAGGCTAGACATACTTATTTATACTTATACAAGTTCCTGAAGGTCATATGAATTATTTTTCCAATAATATGTGAGAATATGGTCTCTTTTAACTCAGCAGCCTGGAAAAATCAAGGCCAGGATTTAATCTACTATAGCCCGAGGACAAGACATGATTTAGTAAATTTTAATGGGGTAAAAACATGGGAAATCTTTTCTCATTATACCAACTGAGGCTATACTATCTACAGTCTTGCCTTAGTAATTTTCTCTATGCCCATTTGTTCCTTCATTCATGTTTTGGATTTCTATCATGTATAAGATACATACAAAGATCTAAATGCTGAGAGGTTCAAACAAGAAACTCAGTGACCTGCTTTTTAGAGATCTGGTGAGGCATGAAAACAACTGGCTATAATACCACTGTACTCTCTTTATGATATGATTTTGCAGTTCTTCAATATGAGTTCAATGTTCAGAATTCTAATTACCTAGGAATCATGGTATATCAATATTAAATGTCTAATTAATAGAATACTTCACTACTTCCGTTATGGCTCGTAACATCTTCTCATATCTTTAATACTTACTTATTTACATATGTTAGTCCATCTATTAGCTTGTAAGCACAAGCTGATTCATTTTTGTAGCTCCTAAAACAATTAACCCAGTGTGCATTGGAGATAATAAAAAATGATTTACTCAATGAAAGAATGAAAAAAGAAAATGACTGAATTTCTGGTTAAATCTGTAGCTAGTAATATATTTATTATTGCTATTTACTTCTTCAAAGATCATTTTTTGCTCCCACTTTTTATGTTAGTGTTATTCCTTTCAATTATACATATATTCTAGGCACAGATTACATTATTATTGCTGTTTTATACAGTTACTTTTTTTGTTTCTTTCTGGGATCATTTTCCTTATGAAGAAATTCTTTAATATTTCTTTTATTGGTGGTAAAGAATTCTCTAATTGGTATATGAGAAATATGCTTACTTTGCCAGCACTTTTGAAAAATAGTTTTGCTGAGTATCAAGTTCTGGGTTGTAAATCATTTTTTCCCCCAGTACTTTTAAGATGACATTCCTAGTCTTTTGAGAAGAAGGCTGTCAAGTTCAAAGGTCATTTTTAAGTATATAAAATTTTAACTTATCACATTTTACTAACATCAGGCTCTAAATATAAAATATTTTTCCATCTTAAATTTACAATAAAATTGTTATTAATAAATAATTGATCAAAACACATAATGGCAAATTTGGAAAAAAGTAATTATACTCGAGTAAAATTTTATTGACAATGCATCTACTTATGAGATGTATGGAAGGTTATGATACCTAAACAATAGGAGACTTCCTTTAATATTCCTTCCTTTAATATTTTTAGTTGCTCTTTTGTTTGGTTATTTTCACTAAGCATCATGCAATACTATGCAGAATGAATAACAGGTATGTCTTTCTTTTGTTTTGTTTTTATTTTTTTATCCAAAGTCTACTCATTTTATTCAAGGTTGATGAGTTTTTTAAAATAATTTCATGGGAATTCCCTGGCAATCCAGTGGTTTAGGACTCTGCACTTTCACTGCTGAGGGCCCGGGTTCAATTCCTAGTTGGGAAACTAAGATCCCGCAAGCAGCGCTGCACAGCCAAAAAGAAAAAAGAAAAAAAAAAATCTCCAATAAAAAATAACACAAAAACTTCATGGCAAAAAAAGCTAATAAAAGTTTTGTGAGAATAATTTTTTAGATGGGACAAACATGGTGAACAATATATATATCTTGTTGACTATGGGGATAAAATTTATAGATCTAATCATGTAAATTAAAAAGTAGATTTTTCCCCCAAGGGCAATTCATTTATTTTCTCACCCTTTCATAAAATTATAATTAATTTTTCATTCAATTAACAGGCAAAATATTACCATGGAAATAACAATCCTCTAAAACATTCCTAGACCTACCTACTTTTTATTTTTTTCTGATTAAAGAAAACCTGGAATTATTTCATAGCACATTTATTATTTGCCAATTTTCATATAATGGAATGCTGTAAATGTTCTTACAAAAATAGACCGTAGAAATCTCTTGGGGGAGATACCTTATTTTAGTAATTACTGCATTTGTTTAAGAAAGTCACTGAGAAGCAAGCCTAGTGTCCGTACTGGCTCTATTCTCTAAACTTTATTTTCTGATCTTAGAAATCTAAGATCTTTATTTTCTGATCTTCTGAACTGAACTTGACTTAATAACTATCTGAGGCAAAAATCACTGTGCCTCACACTTTTTTTTTCATTTATGTGTAGTAGAGCATTTATTTTTTTCCAGTTATATTGAGATATAATTGACATACAGGTATCCCTGCCTTTGTGAAAGTCTGTTTTCTGCCATGTTGCTTTTTATAAAAGCCCTACATTAGTACCTGTTTTCACTAACTGAAAGAAATTCAAAGAGGATTTTCACCTTTATGAAAAAAAGAGTGTTCGTTTTGCAAAGAGCCATTATATAGGCAGCATGCTCCCTGAGCAGCAAGAGAGTACAGCCAAGTTCCTTCCCCTGGAGCTACACTCAACATCTCAGCATCTTAGCATCAAGCAGCCATAGCTCTGAACTGTCTGTGAGCACCTGTGATTTATCTCGAGTTATTTTGTGCATCTGTTAGCAAAACTGTGTGCTAAGGTAACTGACTGCTTCTTTGCTTTATGCCATTTTGGCTCATGAAAGGTTTCACAGGAATGCTGTACTTTTGGATAGTGGGGAAAACCTGTATAACATTGTGTAAGCTTAAGCTGTAAAACATGATATTTGATATACTTATATATTGTAAAATGATTACCACAATAGGATTAGTTAATATGTCAATCCCCTCACATAATTTCCATTTCTTTTTTTGTGGTGGTAACATTTAGGATCTACTCTCTTAGCCACTTTCAAGTATATAATACAGTACTATTAACTATAGTCATTATGCTGTACATTAGATCCCCAGAACTTATTCATCTTTTTTTTTTCTTTTTTATTGGAGTATAATTGCTTTACAACATCGTGTTAGTTTCTGCTGTACAACAAAGTAAATCAGTGATATGTATACATATATCCCCTCGCTCTTGAGCCTCCCCGCCTCATCCTACCCCTCTAGGTCATCACAGAGCACCGAGATGAGCTCCCTGTGCTATACAGCAGCTTCCCACTAGCTATCTATTTTACTACAAGTTTGTGCCCTTTGACCAACATCTCCCAATTTCTGATACCTCCTAGCCCCTGGCAACCGCCATTAAACTCTCTGTTTCTATGAATTCGGTTTTTTAAGAAGCCACATATAAGTGATATCATTCAGTATTTATTTTTCCCTTATTTCACTTAACATAATGCCCTCAAAGCCCATCCATGATGACACAAATGGCAGGGTTTCCGTCTTTCTCATAGTTGATATACATATATATGTATATATGTGTATATATATAATATATATATCACATCTTCTTTGTTCATTCATTTGAAGAAGGAGACACCTGGGTTATTTCCACATCTTGGCTATTAGGAATAATGCTTCGATGAACATGGGATGCAGATCCTGATCTCATTTCCTTTGGATATATACCCAGAAGTAATATGTGGAATCATATGGTAGCTCTATTTTAATTTTTCAAGGAACCTCAATACTGTTTTCCACAGTGGCTGTACCAATCTACGTTCCCACCAACTATGCACAAGGGTTCCTTTTTCTCTATGTCTGAGCCAGAATTTATTATATCTTGTTTTTATGAAAATAGCTATTATAACAGATGTGAAACCATATTTCATTGTGGTTTTAACTTGCATTTTCCTGATTAGTGATGTTGAGCATCTTTTCATGTACCTGTTGGCCATTTGTATGTCTTCTTCGGAAATATGTCTGTTCAGTTCCTCTGCCCATTTTTAATCGGATTGTTTGTTTTTTTGTTATTTAGCTATATGAGTTCCTTATACATATATTGAATACTAACCCCTTATCTGATATGTGATTCACAAATATTGTCTCCCATTTTGTAACTTGCCTTTTCATTTTGTTGACTGTTTCTCTTGCTGTGTGGAAGCTTCTTCTTTTGAAGTACTGAAGTCTAGTGTAGCTGTCTTCAAATGTGAAGTAGTAGTCACCTCCTCCTGCTGACTTAACTTCTGGAGAGAAATACCTTCCTTCAGTTCTGCTAGAGATTCTGAGGCTTTCTCAGACCTTCTATGAATAAGCCTGCTCCTCACTTCTTGCTTCCTCTTGTGGCAGCATTTTGAGATGGGTGCCTTCTCTCCATCCTACAACACCCCAGGCCATGCACCCACAACCTCCCCTTTGCTTTTCCAAGGTCAGAGCTAAAGCTGAAGTTTGTGGTCTCTCTCTGGTCCACAGATTCAGCCAGCTTTTTGAGCGTGTTTACTAGTCCCCTGCCAAAGTCTGCTCTCACTGCCACTGAGAGTGTGAACAGGGAGGCAGCCATAGGGTGGGGACAGTGTGGGTATGGGGGAGGTGCACAGAGCTCTGGGATGTCTGTGTGCCATTTGCGGGGGGGGATCCATAGGTGAGGCATCCCCAGGGCTCACAGGTGAGCTTCTTGATGGAATCCTTGACATACTTAGTAGGATCTGCATCCCTTTAAATGCCTTCTGAGAGTCCTATCTAAAGTTCTCCAGCCTCTTCCTGACCCCCAGTCATGCAGCTCACGACTCAGTACTCTGGCTGGGGTGAGAGAGAGATGGGCCTCTTGGGCAGCTTCCTGCACAGCTGGGGTAGCTGGTGCTCACTCTCATGCTCTCACTTTCCCTGCAAGAAAAATCACAGGCCCAGATGGTCTCTCTTGGTGCTGAGGTGTGCTGCCTTGAGGGAGGGGTAATGCGGGTAAAGTAAATCTGTTCCTTTACCCTCCCAAATGTGTCCAAACTCATAATATTTTTTGCTCCAGTGGTGTGCTAAAACTTCTCAGCTGGAAATCTGGACTTCCACAAAGACTCTCTCATCCATGGGCGACTGTCCTGAGGCAGTGTTCTCCAGAGGCTCTCAGACTGTAGCCAAGAGGGGCTAGAGCTGGTCTGAAGCTACTTCAGGGTCCACAGCTGTGCCCAAGGTCTGTATGTCTATTACCCAACACATGTGTGGACAAGACTCCTCCCGGGTCCCTTGGTCCCTTGGTGAATCCCACAGCTCCCAGAAAGTCACTTTTGTCCATGGGTGGATGCCAAATTGCTGTTGAGGGGGTGAGTGAGGGACATCTTATTTGGCCATGTTGCTGATGTCACTGTATGAAAGCTCATTCATTTCTCAAAAGACACTGTTAGCTCATACAAATATAGACAAAAGAATGATTTGTATGCAAGTGGAGATGAATGTCATGGAGGGTGCAGTGGGTGCTCAGGAGGGTCCCATGAAGGGGTGATCCCCATGATCTTGGGCCTTCAGCTTTGTAAGTTCAGGAACAAAAACAACCAATAAATGAGGCATTCTGCTGGGTGACTGGGTAATTTATTTCATTTAATTCCACCCAGCAAATCTGTAAGGGAGGTGTTATCTCAGTTTGCACAAATTAAGAATCTGATATTCCTATAGCTTGCTCACTGCCCAAGGTTATACAGTTAAAGAAGTGGAAGATTTGGGATACAAACTTGGGCTCATCTGACCCTAAAGCCACTTTTTGTTTCTTGAAAAGCTGTAGGTATGTGACTTGTCTGGGGTAGAATGAGCTCCAGGGGACTGATGTCTTTTTCTTATCAAGAGGGAAAATAAAAGAAAAAAAGGAGGAAAATCCAGCAAGTAAGCACCGTGCTGAGTAGCTGTGGCTTCCTCTTCAACTTGAGTTCTGCACCCAGTAGTCACTTCGTTTATCTGTAAAGCGCAGTTTCTTCTCTGGTGTCCTGCCCCGGGGAACTAACATTGGGACTTCGTATCAGACCCTTCAGGCTCTTAGTAGCTGGCCTGTATCTGGGGTTTCTAACTTCCATGCACATCCATCAGCCATTTATTCCGACTAGAGTTTTAAACCACATCAAAACAAGGTTCACTTTTTTACTTACTAATTTTTAAAATCTGAGGGAGCTTACTTAAACTTTGTCTCTACTTACTCTTGTAGAACTTCACAAATGCCATCAGAGAAGCTTCCATGGAGCTAACCAAGATCAGAAGTACTTCTACAAAATGGGCAAAAACTTAATTTGCTGGAATTTCTTCACAATTTCAAGGATATTTTCTAATTTAAACGGTAAGAATAATTGGGTTGCAGAGATGCAGAGAATTATAGTCTATAACATCCTGGCAACTTTTGAGAAGCATTTTTTCCCCATCTGGGACAGGACCTCACCTTCTAAAATGCAGAAATAGAGTTTTTTAAAAGCACTGTGATGTCCAGCATAGATAGAACAGTTAGTTGAAAGATTTTGTGTCATTTCATAGTGCATCTGAATCCCCAAAGGGTCAAAAAGGATGTGGCTATCAAAATTATGAACACAGGCACACTCTGAACCCAGCAGTGGGAACAGAAAGGAAGACTAACAAACAGTTGACGCAGCCTGAGGAAATGACAAAGATGCATCTTAAAATTAATGGTCACCTACTCTTATTCTGCCTTTTTTTTTTAACTAAGCCAAACCTCTATTGCATAAAGCCATGTGTGTTGTTGGTTCCTCACTTCTTTAAATAGCACTTGCAGTGAGTGATAATATAACAACACAGGGCACAGTGTGAACAGCCAACAGGAGAATCATTTAAACAAATGGATTTGTAAAACATGATTGTTTAAAGTCTGTCCATGTCAGGACTGCAATTTGAATTAAACATAAGGTGACTTCTTGCACTGAATCAATAAGTGCAAATAACATCGCTTGCAACCATGTTTTATTTCACAGACAAAAGTGGTTCTTAACAGCTTTCTGAAGGCTATGCTTCAGCCACCTGCTGTTTAAATTGTTTGCTTTTTCTTGCAAAATTTGTCCTTTTGCAACATTAAAACAGGCAGACTTGCACTCAACTCACTTGGGGCTAGAGTTCAGGGATATGTGAAAGGCACTTTTCTTAATGAACACCATAACTTCCTACACCCGTCCTACTGGCAAATCAGAACACTAGGAAGAACAGAGGTGTTTGCCTGAATAGTTTGCCTAAAATTCTTACTAGTATCAGCTGACGTGCAATCAGAGGCAATTTCTACCACTTTCGCAAAGACAGTCGTCTAGTGACCCACATGAGTTCAGGACTTCTAAAAAGTTGGTTTTACTGATGACTCATAGATTCCACAGTAATCCAGGTTAGTGAGAAATTCAGGAAATAGATGACATCTACTCTGTCCTTGTCTATTGCTTCCATTTTGTGAAATAAAATAGTGATCGTTATAACACTTTCTATTCGTGTAGTTATTGGGTGTCTTGAAAAGAGAAGTAGTGGCACTGGGTGCAAAAATGCCCACAGCTGCTTTCAGCTTGTAATTTTGAATAATTCTTGAAGCATAATCTGGAGAAGGGAAGATGAACTAATTTAAAAGGTACTTATCATCTTTCTTTGGGTTGGCCAAATTCACAGAAATAAGTATTACTGATTTTATCTTATTGTAATCTTCTATTCTTAAAATTCCAAAATGAATATCTGAAAGAATGAAGTCTGCACTTTTATAAAGGTACCTAACTATCCTTATATTGTCTCCAAAACATCTCCCCTCCCCCACCCACACACATTCACACAATAGAACTCAATTTAAATGCCTACATGATTTTTTTAAAAGGAGTTACTTTAGTTAGTGATGGAAACTTCGGAAGGTACCCACCACAAGACGTAAGATTTAAGAATAAACACTACATGAGCTTTAAGAAGTCCTCCATGAGCAAAGAAAATAGTAAAAGACCATTTTTAGCTCTTCTAAAAATGGAAGGGCACTGACACTGGACATAAGAACAGATTTAAACATAGTTCTTAATTTGAATGACCAAGTGCTGATGTGAAGAAAGAATGTGGGGGCAGGATGGGAAATTATTTTGTCACAACAGCAGTCAGTAGCTACACCAGAGTTGGGAATAATAAGGGTGCCATGTGACATAGCTTACCCTCATGCTACAGAGATATCTCCTAACATGCAAGACAAGACCTGGAAGACTCACCATGTAACTTAATTTCAGGCTGGACCAAAATCGAAACTTGACCCTTGTATACAACCTTCACAAAAACAGTAAAGAAACAACCACGCAGAGGTGAACTTCCCCACTTGGGATGATCCATGATCCCAGATCCTCCCAAATTCTAAGTCTGATGATTTACTCACGCTCCAGTTTAAAACTGGAAAGAAAATTAGAGTAGCATCTGGATGATTTTTCAAGGGACCCAAGGAGAATAATAATAATTCATTTGACTTTATTCATTACTTTGCTTATTATCAAATATTTTCTTATTATCTATTTCACTTAAAACATCAACTTCAAGAGGGAAGCTTATTAATGTCCTGCTTAACACTGAGCATGCTTAGCACATAAATGAGGCTCAATTATTATTTATTCTACAAATGAACTTCAGTTATAGTATGGAAATAATATTTACTTATGTATAATATACCACAGGTGGATCAGAACATTGAAAATTGAACCATTATGATACAGGTTACAGATTGAAATTTAATAGCTAGCTAGGCTGAATGCAGTTCAGATTGCTGGCTAACTTATCTCAGTCACTTTCCATTTAATTTGAAAGGAGATAGTTTAGCTATCTATTGGTATACTTGATATGGTAACGGCCACGTTGTCAGAACATCAGATCCAAACCTATCTATCAACAAAAAGGTACTGTCTTTGGAAACAAATCTTTACTTCCTACAGTTTCTGTTTCATTGTCAAAATATTCCAATGAAATATAATCATCTTACTTTACTTGCAATGCACCATTAAACAACTTTCCATGACAAAATAACTTTGGGAAACCCATAAAACCCAGCTTCCTATTAGAGACACTCGATTTATATTTAACATATTAAAGGTCTTGAGAAACCCAGAATAAGGTAATCTCAAATTTTTGTTACCCTCAATTATTCAAAATTATTTTAATAGTAAACCTTTTACTTTTCTTTATAAATCCTCCAGGGCATTGGACAATACTTTTTGGTAATCCTGGACTAGGTAGTCTTTTGATTCATTCAAAGAATTTTCACATATGATATGATAAAAATATACTACAGGTAGCTGAGAAGCATTTGAAAATTTTGACAAAATCAAGTGGTTGTATTTATATTAATAAATAATGTATAGAACTAAATAGTATACTTAATAATGAAGATATTTGCCTTTGTATGAATGTCATGGAAATAGTTTCTAAATATGAAAATATATTATCCCACAAGGAAAACTTTCAATAAATTCCATAAAGGGAAGTAAAACAGCCCCAAATTTATGATTAAAGAGAAACAAGCCTATAAATTAGTGACAAAAATTTGAAGATGAAAATTCTTTGACCTGAAATTTTGGGAAAGAATTTCTTTTAAAAAACTCTTGAATCAAAAAAGAAACCAAAACAAAAATTACATAATATATGAAATGGCTGATATTTGCACACAAGAAATAATGCACACAAGAAACTCCAGAGCCTTAAACTAAGTAAAAGGACACATAAATTTAAAAAAAAAAGAAATTACATATTCCACACAAGAAAGTTTGAAAAAGAATAAGCAAAACAAACCAAAAGCAAGTGGCAGGAGTGAAGTAATAAATATGTAAGCAGAAATTAATTTAAAAAAAAAACTTTAATGAATACATTCAGAATATTGTTCTTTGGAAAAAAATCAATAAATAAACAGTTTTAAAATCCAGAAAAAAGAGACTGGTTCAAGATGGTGGAGTAGAAGGACTGCTCTCACTCCCTCTTGCGAGAGCACTGAAATCACAACTAACTGCTGAACAATCATCAACAGGAAGACACTGGAACTCAGCGAAAAAGATACCCCACATTCAAAGACAAAGGAGAAGCCACAATGAGCCGGTAGGAGGGCGCAATCACAATAAATTCAAATCCCATAACTGCTGGGTGGGTGACTCACAAACTGGAGAACACTTATACCACAGAAGTCCACCCACTGGAGTGAAGGTTCTGAGCCCCACGTCAGGCTTCCTAACTTGGGGGTCCCGCAACGGGGGGAGGAATTCCTAGAGAATCAGACTTTGAAGGCTAGTGGGATTTGATGGCAGGACTTCAACAGGACAAGGGAAAACAGAGACTCCACTCTTGGAGGGCACACACAAAGTAGTGTGAGCATCACGACCCAGGGGAAGGAGCAGTGACCCAAGGGGAGACTGAACCAGACCTACCTGCTAGTGTTAGAGGGTCCCCTGCAGAGAAGGGGTGGCTGTGGCTCACCATGAGGACAAGGACACTGGCAGCAGAAGTTCTGGGAAGTACTCCTTGGCGTGAGCCCTCCCAGAGTCCATCATTAGCCCCACCAAAGAGCCCAGGTAGGCTCCAGTGTTGGGTCGCCTCAGGCCAAACAACAAACACAGAGGGAACCCAGCCCCACCCATCAGCAGACAAGCAGATTAAAGTTTTACTGAGCTCTGCTCACCAGAGCAACACACACCTCTACCCACCACCAGTCCCTCCCATCAGGAAACTTACACAAGCCTCTTAGATAGCCTCATCCACGAGAGGGCAGACAGCAGAAGCAAGAAGAACTACAATCCTGCAGCCTGTGGAACAAAAACCACATTTACAGAAAGATAGACAAGATGAAAAGGCAGAAGGCTATGTACCAGATGAAGGAACAAGATAAAACCTGAGAAAAACAACTAAATGAAGTGGAGATAGGCAACCTTCCAGAAAAAGAATTCAGAATAACGATAGTGAAGATGATCCAGGACCTCAGAAAAAGAATGGAGGCAAAGATCGAGAAGATGCAAGAAATGTTTAACAAAGAACTAGAAGAATTAAAGAACTGAAATGAAAAATACACTAGAAGGAAACAACAGCAGAATAACTGAGGCAGAAGAACGGATAAGTGACCTGGAAAACAGAATGGTGGAATTTGCTGCTGTGGAACAGAATAAAGAAAAAAGAAGGAAAAGAAATGAAGACAGCCTAAGAGACCTCTGGGACAATATTAAGCGCAATAACATTCGCATTATAGGGGTCCCAGAAGAAGAAGAGAGAGAGAAAGGACCAGAGAAAATATTTGAAGAGATTATAGTTGAAAACTTCCCTAACATGGGAAAGGAAGTAGCCACCCCAGTCGAGGAAGCACAGAGAGTCCCACACAGTATAAACCCAAGGAGAAACACGCTGAAACACATAGTAATCAAACTGGCAAAAATTAAAGACAAAGAAAAATTATTGAAAGCAGCAAGGCAAAAATGACAAATAATATACAAGGGAACTCCCATAAGGTTAACAGCTGATTTCTCAGCAGAAACTCTGCAAGCCAGAAGGGAGTGGCATGATATACTTAAAGTGATGAAAGGGAAGAACCTACAACCAAGATTACTCTACCTGGCAAGGATCTCATTCAGATTGGATGGAGAAATCAAAAGCTTTACAGACAAGCAAAACCTAAGAGAATTTAGCACCGCCAAACCAGTTCTACAACAAATGTTAAAGGAACTCCTCTAAGTGGGAAACACAAGAGAAGAAAAAGACCTACAAAAACAAACCCAAAACAATTAAGAAAATGGTAATAGGAACATACATGTTGATAATTACCTTAAACGTGAATGGATTAAATGCTCCAACCAAAAGACATACACTAGCTGAATGGATACAAAAACAAGACCCATCTATATGCTCTCTAAAAGACACCCACTTCAGACCTAGGGACACATACAGACTGAAAGTGAGGGGATGGAAAAAGATATTCCATGCAAATGGAAATCATAAGAAAGCTGGAGTAGCAATACTCATATCAGATAAAATAGACTTTAAAATAAAGAATGTTACAAGAGACAAGGATGGACACTACATAATGATGAAGGGATCAATCCAAGAAGAAGATATAACAATTATAAATATATATGCACCCAACATAGGAGCACCTCAATACATAAGGCAACTGCTGACAGCTATAAAAGAGGAAATTGACAGTAGCACAATAATAGTGAGGGACTTTAACACCTCACTTACAACAATGGACAGATCATCCAAAAAAAATTAATAAGGAAACACAAGCTTTAAATGACACAATAGACCAGGTAGATTTAATCGGTATTTCAAGGATATTCCATCCAAAAACAGTAGATTACACTTTCTTCTCAAGTGCGCACAGAACATTCTCCAGGATTGATCACATCTTGGGGTCACAAATCAAGCCTCAGTAAGTTTAAGAAAACTGAAATCATATCAAGCGTCTTTTCCGACCACAATGCTATGAGATTAGAAATCAATTACAGGGAAAAAAAAACGTAAAAAACACAAACACATGGAGACTAAACAATACATTACTAAATAAGCAAGAGATCACTGAAGAAATCAAAGAGGAAATCAAAAAATACCTAGAGACAAATGACAATGAAAACACGACAACCCGAAATCTATGGGATGCAGCAAAAGCAGTTCTAAGATGGAAGTTTAGAGCAATAAAAGCTTACCTCAAGAAACAAGAAAAATCTCAAATAAGCAATCAAACCTTACACCTAAAGGAACTAGAGAAAGAAGAACAAACAAAACCCAAAGTGAGCAGAAGGAAAGAAATCGTAAAGATCAGAGCAGAAATAACTGAAATAGAAACAAAGAAAACAAAGCAAAGATCAATAAAACTAAAAGCTGATTCTTTAAGAAGATAAAGAAAATTGATAAACCATTAGCCAGACTCATCAAGAAAAAGAGAGAGAGGACTCAAATCAATAAAATTAGAAATGAAAAAGGAGAAGTTACAACAGACACCGCAGAAATACAAAGCATCCTAAGAGACTACTACAAGCAACTCTATGCCAATAAAATGGACAACCTGGAAGAAATGGACAAATTCTTAGAAAGGTATAACCTTCCAAGACTGAATCAGGAAGAAACAGAAAATACGAACAGACCAATCACAAGCAATGAAATTGAAACTGTGATTAAAAATCTTCCAACAAACAAAAGTCCAGGACCAGATGGCTGCACAGGTGAATTCTATCAAACATTTAGAGAAGAGCTAACACCCATCCTTCTCAAACTCTTCCAAAAAATTGCAGAGGAAAGAACACTCCCAAACTCATTCTATGAGGCCACCATCACCCTGATACCGAAACCAGACAAAGATACTACAGAAAAAGAAAATTACAGACCAATATCATTCATGAATATAGATGCAAAAATCCTCAACAAAATACTAGCAAACGAATCCAACAACACATTAAAAGGATCATACACTATGATCAAGTGGGATTTATCCCACGGATGCAAGGATTCTTCAATATACGCAAATCAATCAATGTGATCCACCATTTTAACAAATTGAAGAATAAAAACCATATGATCATCTCAATAGATGCAGAAAAAGCTCTTGACAAAATTCAACACCCATTTATGATAAAAACTCTCCAGAAAGTAGGCATAGAGGGAACCTACCTCAACATAATAAAGGCCATATATGACAAACCCACAGCCAACATCATTCTCAATGGTGAAAAACTGAAAGCATTTCCTGTAAGGTCAGGAACAAGACAAGGATGTCCACTCACATCACTATTATTCAACATAGTTTTGGAAGTCCTAGCCACGGCAATCAGAGAAGAAAAAGAAATAAAAGGAATACAAACTGGAAAAGAAGAAGTAAAACTGTCACTGTTTGCAGATGACATGATAGCATACATAGCGAATCCTAAAGATGCCACCAGAAAACTACTAAAGCTAATCAATGAATTTGGTAAAGTTGCAGGATACAAAATTAATTCACAGAAATCTCTTGCATTCCTATACACTAATGATGAAAAATCCGAAAGAGAAATTAAGGAAACACTCCCATTTACCACTGCAACAAAAAGAATAAAATACCTAGGAATAAACCTACCTAGGGAGACAAAAGACCTGTATGCAGAAAACTATAAGACATGGATGAAAGAAATTAAAGATGATACCAACAGATGGAGAGATATACCATGTTCTTGGATTGGAAGAATCAATATTGTGAAAATGACTATACTACACAAAGCAATCTACAGATTCAAAGCAATCCCTATCAAACTACCAATGGCATTTTTTACAGAACTAGGACAAAAAATCTTAAAATTTGTATGGAGACACAAAAGAAGCCAAAGCAGTCTTGAGGGAAAAAAACGGAACTGGAGCAATCAGACTCCCTGACGTCAGACTATACTGCAAAGCTACAGTAATCAAGACAATATGGTACTGGCACAAGAAAAGAAATATAGATTAATGGAACAGGATAGAAAGCCCAGAGATAAACCCACGCACCTATGGTCAACTAATCTATGACAAAGGAGGCAAGGATATACAATGGAGAAAAGACAATCTCTTCAATAAGTGGTGCTGGGAAAACTGGACAGCTACATGTAAAAGAACGAAATTAGAACACTCCCCAACACCATACACAAAAATAAACTCAAAATGGATTAGAGACCTAAATGTAAGGCCAGACACTATAAAACTCTTAGAGGAAAACATAGGAAGAACACTCTTTGACATAAATCACAGCAAGATCTTTTTTGATCCACCTCCTAGAGTAATGGAAATAAAAACAAAAACAAACAAATGGGACCTAATGAAACTTAAAAGCTTCTGCAAAGCAAAGGAAACTACAAAGAAGAAGAAAAGACAACCCTCAGAATGGGAGAAAATATTTGCAAATGAATCAATGGACAAAGGATTAATCTCCAAAATATATAAACAGCTCAGGCAGCTCAATATTAAAAAAACAAACAACCCAATCCAAAAATGGGCAGAAGACCTAAATAGACATTTCTCCAAGGAAGACATACAGATGGCCAAGAAGCACATGAAAAGCTGCTCAACATCACTAATTATTAGAGAAATGCAAATCAAAACTACAATGAGGTATCACCTGACACCAGTTAGAATGGGCATCATCAGAAAACCTACAAACAACAAATGCTGGAGAGGGTGTGGAGAAAAGGGAACCCTCTTGCACTGTTGGTGGGAATGTAAATTGATACAGCCACTATGGAGAACAGTATGGAGGTTCCTTAAAAAACTAAAAATAGAATTACCATATGACCCAGCAATCCCACTACTGGGCATACACCCAGAGAAAACCATAATTCAAAAAGACACATGCACCCCAATGTTCCTTGCAGCACTATTTACAATAGCCATGTCATGGAAGCAACCTAAATGCCCATCGACAGACAAATGAGTAAAGATGTGGCACATACATACAATGGAATATTAGCCATAAAAAGGAATGAAATTGGGTCAGTTGTAGAGACGTAGATGAATCTAGAGACTGTCATACAGAGTGAAGTAAGTCAGAAAGAGAAAAACAAATATCGTGTATTAACGCTTATATGTGGAACCTAGAAAAATGGTAGAGATGAACCAGTGTTCAGGGCAGAAATTGAGACACAGATGTAGAGGACAAACGTATGGACACCAAGGAGGGAAAGTGGTGGTGGGGGGCGGGGTTTGATGAATTGGGAGATTGGGATTGACATATATACACTAATATGTATAAAATGGATAACTAATAAGAACCTGCTGCATAAAAAAGTAAATAAAATAAAATTCAATAATTCCAATAAAAATAAAATAAAATCCAGAAAAAAAGCACAAAATTACAAAATTAGGATTGGTGATGAGAATGAACCATCGATAAAGAAGAGATTAAGATGATCATCGGGACTGTCTCAACTCTATGGAAATATATTTATTTTAAAGCCTGAGTAAAGTGCATGACTTTCTAGGAAAATATAAGATATTAGAAAAAGGGTAAGAATGATCATATTAAAATAATGAATGTCTTTTATTAAACATTCTAAGTTTATAGGTATATTTTAGATTTCTCTATATAATTCGGATGATTTTCAAAGTTTTAGAAATTTAGAAAGTAACTAAGAAAATAAACTACAAACTCAATAATGTTTGTTCAGTTTGTTAACTAGTACAGAACACAGCCACATCAAAATGCATTTTCAAGCCATGTTTTAACTACTCTTGGCCAATTGTGTTGAGGCTACAAAAGCAATCAAGGTGACAAAGATTACGACTCACTGAAGGTTCAGATGACGATTTTGCATTTTTTAGCAGCAAAGTATTTTATAATTAAGATTTGTACATTTTTTAGACATAATGCTATTGCACACTTACTAGACTACAGAATAGTGTAAACATAACTTTGATATGCACCGGGAAACCAGTGTGTGACTTTATTGTGGTGGTCTGAAACTGAACCTACAGTATCTCCAAGGTATGCCTGTATGTGTTTATATGTGTGTCTTCGTCATTGTGCCTTGAAGTCATGGACTGTCTTATTTTATTCTGTTTTCTAGTGGCCTGCCACAAAGTTTGGCTCACTGTAAGGATTCGATTCATTCATTCGTTCATTCATTCATTCAACAAACACATTTTGAGTTTTGACCTTGGTTAATAAAAGAACTGTTAGAGTGATCCTCAAGCCATATATTTCTGTGCAGCTGTCCAGCATCCAAAGCTTTGTGAACCGTCAGTTCTCTGTTGCAGTTCTTCCTACCCCAAAGTGAGGAGAGCTCAGAGCCATTTGGGGAAGGATGTCCATCGGAATTCCAAGAAATTAGGAGAACATCACATCTAGAGTGAAGTGTTAGCCATGTTAAAGAAAGGGGTTAGTGACAGAGTTGAACACAAGACTAGGGAGAGGAGCCAGTTCTAGCGCATTGACAAAATCTCCTCCAAGAAACGGCCAATACGTCTGGAGGTAACAGGATGGCTTCAGAAGGTATCTCCTCAAGACTGGAGATGCTTGTTTGTTTAGCATAAGGTTTACCTTTTTGCATAATAACTAGTATCTCTTTTAAAAATAAAACTCCCTGACCAATATGGCTCGCTCAGTCCATTTGGATGAGGGATGTTCCTAAGAGTCTAATTGGCTTTCTCAGGAGTGGAGTCACCAAGGGAGTAACCAGCACAATGGCAATGTAATTCTCTCAGCCCTTTAGAAACCATTTTCTAAAACACAAAGCTTGAGAACCACTTGAGGAAATGTATTACCTAGATTGTGTACAGATTGAATAAGTTTCTCCAAGTCTGCAGCCTAGATTATGAAGAATATCACTGATGCTTCAAACTCCCTTATCCAATTGGCCCAATGTGCTTCTCAGTTGGGGACCCTTTAAAAGTAAGAGAGTTCTGGGCTTCCTTGGTGGCGCAGTGGTTGAGAATCTGCCTGCCGATGCAGGGGACACGGGTTCGAGCCCTGGTCTGGGAAGATCCTACATGCCGCGGAGCAACTAGGCCCATGAGCCACAACTACTGAGCCTGCGCGTCTGGAGCCTGTGCTCCGCAACAAGAGAGGCCACGATAGTGAGAGGCCCGTGCACCGCAATGAAGAGTGGCCCCCGCTTGCCGCAACTGGAGAAAGCCCTCGCACAGAAACGAAGACCCAACACAGCCAAAAATAAATAAATAAATTAATTAATTAATTAAATTAAAAAAAAAAAAACTCACCAAAAAAAAAAAGTAAGAGAGTTCTATGTGATTTGTTAGGAAAAGACATAAAGCTACAAAAAATGTTCTTTCCAAAGTTCTACTTTAAGCTGGAGCTGTGCCCAATGACTCACTATTATTCTAAGTGAAGGGAGCACAGGGAAGCCATCAGTCTTCAGAGTGTAAAGCTATGCAGGAGGCTGATGCCTACTTCTGAACACAGTGGCATTTCCAGTAAGATCTAGTCAATGCTCCCGTACTGTTCCTTTCATCATCTTCTTATTCTTCAATTCCTTCCATCTTTGAGTTCATCAGAAAGTCCGTCATGCAAAAAAAATTCTTTTAATATATAGTACTTTTATTATTTTATTCAACTCACCCTAAAATAGTTCCTGAGATATGAAATTAATTTTTAAAAACAGTAAAAAATAATGCAAATATAGAAATACATTATATCTTAAACAGTGACAGTTCTGGCATGAAAAAAGATCTCACTAAATGTTTATTGAATGAATGAATATTAATTTGCTGTGAAATTAGCCAAGCCCTTCATACAGCCTTTAAAAAGTAAACAAAAATAAATTTCCCTAAACCTGCCTGATATTTAAATGTTATACCTGTTTGTTTACATGAGAAAATAGAAGATAATGAGTGTGACATTTATTATCTCCAAATAAGCTAGATTTGTAGGGCACGGTGCCCACAGACCACTTTATTTCCTTTTGAAAATTAACTCCAAGGTAGCGGCCACCAGGAGGCACCATTGAGGGTAGCATCAAAACCTAACTTTCCGAGCCTTTCTCCATATAAGTTTAACAGAGAGAGACGTGAAAATGTACTATCCATTTGTAGGGTTTGACTTTTCTTCCCTAGAAAATAAACATCTCTGATTACCAAAATATCAAAATAAATGTATCCAAAACTTCAATATCTACGTTTACATCTTACATTAAGAAAATACCATTTGAAGCAAAATGATGAGAAAAACTAATATCAAAGTCGAAAGAGCTGTCATGTTAAATCTGTGTTAGAGCTGTCGGGGGCCCATTATAAACCAAGATTGTGCCGGCTCCCAGGAGCTCCTCCTGTCTTAATTCTCCTTTCTACCTAGCCCTGCCCAAACCTACACTGCACACTGGTTCCTGGCTCTATTTTCAGGACTGTTCCCAAGGTATGTGATGTGTGTAGCGTTTTATCAGTTCAGCCTGCTCCAAATTTCTATAAACCCAGGTTTCTGTACACCCAACCAGGCACCGCTGAGACCCCTGCTTGGCAGCTCAGCTCATTATGATGCAGGCTTCATCTACTGCAGGGCTCCAATTAGTCCCAGTACTGGTGAAGATGGTGGGGAGTCACCTCGACACCTCGAGAATCAAATCTCCTCTCTATGTCGAGTTCCACCCGGCAAAACTAAGCAAGGGATCTGTAAAGACCACACCACCAAATGTCTTTCCTTTTCCTGGGGCTTCCTCTTCCGTAGGGCTTCATAGACTGGATACAGCCGGCATTCCTCTCATTTCCAGTTAATTATTAACCTGTCTCCTCTTTATTAACCTCGCCGGCCTGCCTGATTAGTGCTATAACTTGCTTATTCACCATCCAGGAAACATCAAAGGGTCGTTGCTTTCTACTCTAGAACTTTTAGACATTTGAACATTCGTACATTTTTAACGTTTAACATTTTAAACATAAAAACATAATTTTACACAATGGTTTTCTC